>NC_052156.1:156943525-157243525 GCF_902713615.1 Scyliorhinus canicula | reverse complement strand
AACAGTGGGCGCGATTCTCCGCCCCCCACGACGGGTCGGAGAATAGCGGGAGGGCCTTCCCGACATTTTTCCCGCCCTCCCGCTATTCTCCCCCCCCGCCCAACTCCCGACACGAATCGCTGCCGCCGTTTTTTTACGGCCGGCAGCGATTCACAGCTGATAGATGGGCCGAAGTCCCAGCCCTTTACGCTGTTTTTACGAACGGCAAACAGACTTGGTCTGGCCGTTCGTAAAAACGGCGGGAACAACTCGCTTTTTATAACCATGGCACCGATTGGCACGGCAGTACCACGGCCGTGCCAAGGGTGCCATGGGCCCGCGATCGGTGGGCACTGATCGCGGGCAGCGGGCCCGATGCCCGCGCACTATTTCTCCTTCCGCCGCCCCGCAGTATCCATTCGCGGGGCGGCTGAGGGGCATCCCGGCCCGCGCATGCGCGGGTTTCGTGCAAATACGCGATGACGTCATCCGCGCATGCGCGGGTTGGAGTCTTCCAATCCGCGCATGCGCGGCTGACGTCATATGACGCGTCAGCCGGCGCTAACTCCGGCAAGCCGGAGTGATGCCGGAGCTTACGGCGTCGGGCTGCTAGCCCCGACCGGGGACCAGAATCGGTTCCCGGTTGGGAAGGGGCGCTCTGGCGTCAAACCCGCCCGGGTTTGACGCCAGCCTTACGATTTCTCCCGTTTTGGGAGAATCGCGCCCAGTAGGTTTGAACTCCTTCCAGAACGCAGTTATCACTTTGAAGTTATCAAGTGATCTGGAGACACCTTTTTAACATGCAGGGAAAGAGACTCCAAGATCCTTGTAGTCCGAATACAGCTTCCAACTGTCTAAACTGAAAGTAAAACTCAGAGCCACAAGCAGCTTCCAGCTCAAAACGAAAGTAAAAACCAGAGCCACAGCCCAGCTCCACCCACACAATGACATCACTGCAGCCATTTGAGAAGACAAACCGTTCTGAAAGGGACATTCCCATGACACACTGTAAGCCTACTTGTGACACTAATAAAAATTATTCTTCGTCCATTGCTTGCAAATATTCTTGAAGTCATTGAAAGTTCTTCTGAATGGCTTCAACTGTGATGAAGAAATTATGAATTAACTCACCGTGATTATTACAAGGAAATATGTTGGAAATATGTAAGACATTCAGCCAGGAGTCCCCTGTTCGAGTACATATCTGTGGTTCAGGCCCAAGGGTAGGAACTGAGTGTCACTGGGATCATTTTAAAGTTAATTTATGTCCCCTTCCTCTGTGATGTAAGTGGCCTGAGGATATTTGATGTTTACAGCCACGCCACTCGCTATGATATTCCTGACAACAAGACAACCTTTCTTTGCGTTTGTTCTCCCTCACTCTCCAGAAAGAAGTAAGCAGCTTCCACTCTGTCCAGGCAAGGTCAGGGCTTTTGGATTTGGAACTTGCCTAGTTTCCAATCTGTCTTCGGCTACTTGAATGCTGTAACCTACAGTCCCAAGAGCTGGAAAGCTGGATTAGGCTGGGTCTTTGGCTGGCACGGGCACGGTGGGGGTGAATGGCCTCTTTCTGTGCTGTAAAATTTTCTGAATTTCATACACCATCATGGCTGGGTGACCTTTTGTATATCTCCTGGGGCTGGGTGTCGTGGTGAGACCCGTAGAAGTTTGGGCCGAGAAAGCATTTTCACCTGTGTCTCTGAGACGTTAACCTACTCTTCCCTCTGGACAGGTGTTCACCTCTTAAGCCACCATTCTTCTCATTTGGATCAGGAGACTGATTGGTGGCCTATTTGATTCCAGTGACATTCAGTTCCTACCCTTGGGCCTGAACCACAGATATGTACTCGAACAGGGGACTCCTGGCTGGATGTCTTATTTTCAAATTACCGTATCTCTCTCCCATCTTGCTGCAGGAGATTCTGAGACCAACCAGTCTTGTTTCGTGTGCATTGTGATTTAACCTCAGCGAATTCACCCATTTACTGAACCCTACGGTGTCACACAGTTTTGGGGATTTTGTGACCGTTTTGTTCACAGGATTTGAGGGGAGAAAGAATCACTTTGAATGGCTTGGCTTTGAGGTAAATTGTATCCACACAGATCTGAAAACTGCGCAGAAAGGTTAGCTGATTAAAATACTAAGGGGCAAAGTTTTGATGTTGTTTTCCTCTAGCTGGCAAATAATCAATAGATTAGCCTGTTCGGCAATCAAATTGCACTGCGGACGTATAGTGTAGAAGGTTCTAGCATAAGTATTAAACTGGAATTTCCCTGGTGATTCAGCTGTAAGTTGTTGAGCCGTGTGACGCAAGGAGCTCTCTGGAAGTTGGAGAATGACTGGCAAATGAGCGAGCGATGGAGGGAAAATGTGTTAACTTGTTATAAGACCATAAGAAATAGGAGCAGAATTAGGCCACTCGGCCCATCGAGTCTGCTCCACCATTCAATCATGGCTGATATTTTTCTCATCCCCATTCTCCTGCCTTCTCCTCATAACCCCTGATCCCCTTATTGATCAAAAACCTATCTATCTCTGTCTTAAAGACA
The DNA here is from genome assembly GCF_902713615.1 of Scyliorhinus canicula. NCBI lineage: Eukaryota > Metazoa > Chordata > Chondrichthyes > Carcharhiniformes > Scyliorhinidae > Scyliorhinus > Scyliorhinus canicula. The sequence goes on along the minus strand of NC_052156.1, from coordinate 157,240,996 downwards.
CTCAGTGAATTGGCCTCCGCAGCCTTCTGCGGCAAAGAGACAGATTCACCAACCTCTGGCTGAAGAAATTCTCCTCATCTCTGTTTTAAAGGACTATCACTTTAGTCTGAGATTGTGTCCTCTGCTTCTAATTTTTCCTACAAGTGGAAACATCCTCTCCACGTCCACTCTATCCAGGCCACACAGTATCCTGTAAGTTTCAATAAGATCCCCACTCATCCTTCTGAACTACAGTGAATACAGACCCCAAGTCCTCAACCATTCTTCATACAACAAGCTCTTCATTCCAGGGATTATTCTTGTGAACCTCCTCTGGACCCTTTCCAAGGCCAGCACATCATTCCTTAGATACGGGGCCCAAAACTGCTCACAATACTCCAAAAGCGGTCTGACCAGAACCTTATATAACCTCAGAAGTACATTTTGAATTCGAGCCCTCTCGACATGAATGCTAACATTGCATTTGCCTTCCTAACTGCCGACTGAACCTGCTTGTTAACCTTAAGAGAATCGTGAACAAGGACTCCCAAGTCCCTTTGTGCTTCTGATTTCCTAAGCATCTTCCCACTTAGAAGATAGTCTATGCCTCCATTTCTCCTTCCAAAGTGCATAACCTCACACTTTCCCACATTGTATTCCATCTGCCACTTCTTTGCCCACTCTCCTAGCCTGTCCAAGTCCTTCTGCAGCCCCCTTGCTTCTTCAATACTACCTGCCCTTCTCCCCTCTACAGATCCTTGTATCATCTGCAAACTTAGCAACAGTGCCTGCAGTACCTTCCTCCAAATCATGATGTTAGATTCTTTAAAGTGGGGAAATGACTCCCCCCCCCCCCCCCCCCCCCCCCCCCCTCCCCCGGTGCAACTTTCCAGCCCTAGTCTGACTGTTGAAACAATGGGCATTTTTATTTACACCGCAGATCCTGATCTGATTCCTATTGTTTGAGTTAATGTCCATTATTTCTCCTTCTACCCAAGGTGCAGGTAAAACGTCTACACTGATCGAGTATGCGTGGAGCAGACCTCGCCTCACGTTCCTGTACATTGTTTGTGCTAAGCCTGTTCCAATGGTGATTAATCACATCTTCCCACCAAATGTGGAGTGTACGACTATGCACGCAATGGCCTATCGGTCTATAGGTTACAAGTAAGTGAAGTATCATGGAGACAATGGCCGAATTTCTCCATTTGGCAAACAATGTTCTCTCGCCGGAGCTGGGAGTGCAAATCAGGAAGCAAATAATGAAGCGATTTTCAATCCTTCACATTTCAATTTATGCATGGCGAGCATTGCGAGGGAGTCCTGAGGGAATCCTGCTATCGAGCTACCATTTTGAGTTGTCGCATCCCCACCCCCCAGATTTTTTAGTTTTCCCCGCTCCCCCTTCCCCGAATACAGAGATGATCCACTTAGATCCTTGAGCTGCAAGCCATTCATTCATTTCCTTTACTAGGCTGTGATTGATAGTTTCCACAGAGGCATGGCTGCCAGCTTTGCTGCATTCATCTTCCTTCACAGTTGAGTAACTCTAAAGTGGTCGAACTGCAATGTTCGTCAACATCAAGCTTTGATTGACAGCTCCTGGACCACTTCAAACAGAATTAAGTGCTGCCAGTTTCCAGCTGATCCCATCACAATTACTGAAGCATGAAAGGAGCCTTCTGGGGGGTTTCAAGACGGGAGTCTCTTTTCTGTGGGGTGGGGGGGCGGAGTCTGTGGAGGGCCTCTTTATTGGGAGGGTCTCCTTATTTAGGGGGTATCAGTGTGGGGCTTTTATTTTGGGGATGTCTCTGGGGCTGGGGTGGGTAGGAATTGCATTGTGAGGTATGGGGTGGATGGCCCTCTGATGGACTTTGGGTGCAACACCCTTAAGGAGTTATTCCCTTGGCCACCATGAGATTCATCATGTCAGGGCACGGTGGGAAATACCTGTAGTATTTCCCGGCCAAGAGGACCGGAGAATCACGCGGGCATGGAGAATATGGTGTCTGCCCCGCTAAGTGGTTGCAAACAGTTCTTGATGTCCCATTTGCATCTTCTCTCTGGCACCGGGCATGAACCTCGATCCCGACATGAGCACCGATCCTGTTTTCTCCCTGACGCTTGATTCTCAGCCTCACCAGGAACTTCGCTACCGGCGGCAAGAGGTGGAGATTTTCACCCAATGTGGGTTTTTGTTCTGTGTGAAGGAGGCCATCTGGCCCATCGGGTCTGCGCTGACCATCCCAAAGGAGCGCCATACCAGGCCCCCACCTCCACCCTATCCCCATTACTCCACCCTATCCCCATTACTCCACCCTATCCCCATTACTCCACCCTATCCCCATTACTCCACCCTATCCCCATTACTCCACCCTATCCCCATTACTCCACCCTATCCCCATTACTCCACCCTATCCCCATTACTCCACCCTATCCCCATTACTCCACCCTATCCCCATTACTCCACCCTATCTCCATTACTCCACCCTATCCCCATTACTCCACCCTATCCCCATTACTCCACCTAATCGTTTGGACACTAAGGGCAATTTAGCACGGCCAATCCACCTAACCTGCACGTCTTTGGACTGTGGGAAGAAACCGGAGCACCCGGAGGAAACCCACATAGACACATAGTACAAACTCTACACAGTTGGCCAACGTGTAAATCAAATCCGGCTCCCTGACCTCATGAGGCAACGGGTATGATAAAAGTTGGGTAAAAAGCTTCTCTTGACTCACCAAGCCATTTACCTGCTGACATCAGTGCCGCCTGTTCCCAGGTGCTGGCCAATGTGACAGAGCTGGTTTAGCTCAGTTGGTTGGACAGCTGGTTTGTGATGCAGAGCGAGGCCAACAGCGTGAGTTCAATCCCCGTACCGGCTGAGGTTATTTGTGAAGGCTCCACCTTGGCCTTCGTCTGAGGTGTGCTGATCCTCAGGTTAAATCACCACCAGTCAGCTCTCCCCCTCAAAGGGGAAAGCAGCCGATGGTCCTCTGGGACTCTGGCGACTTTACTTCTTTATACCTGGTGAATAAGGAAGGAATTTGTCAACAGCAGCAGAACAGATTGACTCATCTAATTGGTGTCCGTGGGCCCTTCTACTTGCCTCCATAGCAACAATGGCATGTTTGGAAGGTACGGTAATTTGTTGACTGGGAAGTACTTTGTGAAGTCATGAGGGTGTGAAAGGCGCCATATACAAAGTGCAAGTCTTTCCTCTTCCTCTCATAGCGGCTGAGGACTTTGTGAATGAGGATTGGTGCAGACTCGATGGGCCAAATGGCCTCCTTCAGTAAACTGAGGAGATTTGATTCTGCATTTTCTTTCCCCTTCCTGGTGCACTGCCCTCCGGGTACTCATTCCTGGTTGTTGTCAGGGATCAAAAATGCAAAAATATTCCCTACAGTTCAAACATTACAGTAAATAAACAAATCTTTCTCTAAAACTGTGCTGGAAAAAGAAGCCAATGCCCCGAGGCCTTGTCATGAGAGAAACATGACCATGATTGTCATGAGGAATGGTTTATTGAACCAGGCTAACTATATAACTGAGCATATGAATTAGGAACAGCAGGAGGCCACTCAGCCCTTCGGGACTGCTCTGCCATTTACTAAGATCATGGCTGATCTGATTGTGACCACAGCCCAACATCCTGCCTACCCCCGATCATCCCCTTGATAATCAAGAATCTATCTCTGCCTTGAAAACATTCAAAGACTCTGCTTCCACTGCCTCTCGAGGAAGAGAGTTCCAAAGACTCCTGATCCTCTCAGAAAAAGCACTTCTCATCTTAAATGGGCGACCTCTGATTTTTAAACCAGGAATCTAGCCCCTGGTTCTAGATTCTTCTACAAGAGGAAACATCCTCTCCTCAACTACCCTGTCCAGACCCCCCAGGACCTTGCATGTTTCATCTCATATAGAATTTACAGTGCAGAAGGAGGCTATTCGGCCCATCGAGTCTGTACCGGCTCTTGGAAAGAGCACCCTACCCAAGCCCACACTTCCACCCTATCCCCATAACCCAGTAACCCCACCCAACACGAAGGGCAATTTTGGACACTAAGGGCAATTTAGCATGGCCAATCCACCTAACCTGCACATCTTTGGACTGTGGGAGGAAACCGGAGCACCCGGAGGAAACCCACGCACACACGGGGAGGATGTGCAGACTCCGCACAGACAGTGACCCAAGCCGGAATCGAACCTGGGACCCTGGAGCTGTGAAGCGATTGTGCTGTCCACAACGCTACCGTGCTCACGTCACCTCTTAACTCCTCTAAACTCCGGCAGATACAAACCCAGCCTGACCAACCTTTCCTCATAAAACCATTCCTGGTATTTGTTTAGTAAACATTTTCTGAACTGCCTGCATTTACATTGTTTCTTAAATAAGGAGACCAATACTGCACACAATACTCCAGATGCCGAGCAGTTTTAGTTCCCTTATTTAAGGAAAGATAATGGCTTGAATTCTTCGTTTCGAGACTATGTTCCTGCCGGCACTGAATTGTCTGCGATTCCTACTTTCATTGGGGGCTCAGCAAGTCAGGGCGAGCACTCTGTCGGGGCGAATTGAGGGAAATTCCCGGCCTAGCGGGTATTGTAACACCCTCTTCCATGGGTGGGCCGCAGACTCAAGCCAGCCCTCCTGAACAGTACCTGGGAGGTGTTGGCAGAGGCAGTCAGCGCTGCCAGCCCTACCATGAGGAGACAGCTGGCGATCCTGAGTGGTGGAGAGTCACTGGTGAGGCCTCTGGCCTGAGACGGGCCGAGAACCAGGGAAGGTTCCAACGGCCACGGTGCAGGTGTCCTCCGGTTGGGGTGAGCTCTGCTGATCCCCTGCCCCCTCTGCAGTGGGGCAGCGCTTCTGAGGAGGGCCAGCACCTGGTGACCCCTGATTGAGCTAGGCCACACCCATCCCCTTGAGGAAACAGCTGGGATATGAATGTGTCAGAGGCGTGGCCTGGGGTAGGCTCCCAGATGACCAGAAAGGACACAGTGAGCAGTCAGGAGCCGGCAGTAGCACCAAAGGAGTGCTTTGAAATCCGCAAACTGCAGCAACGGTGATCTGAGCCAAGCCACCCCGATCCTGAGGTGGACACCCAGAGTCCATGGACTTGGCACCAAGTTGTTCCCCGGTACTACCCTAGGCCCGGGCAGCCATCTCCCAGCAAAGCTGACAATTTCTGAGGCTTTTTCAGAGTTTTTTTAGGCCTCTCGCTCCCCCTCAACAGCTATGGGCACCCAGGACCCGCTTGCAAATACTTCCACTAATAAGACATCCGCCTAAGAGAGGGGTGGAGCATCGCAGAGGGGTGGAGCATCGCAGAGGGGTGGAGCATTGCAGAGGGGTGGAGCATCGCAGAGGGGTGGAGCATCGCAGAGGGGTGGAGCATCGCAGAGGGGTGGAGCATCGCAGAGGGGTGGAGCATCGCAGAGGGGTGGAGCATCGCAGAGGGGTGGAGCATCGCAGAGGGGTGGAGCATCGCAGAGGGGTGGAGCATCGCAGAGGGGTGGAGCATCGCAGAGGGGTGGAGCATCGCAGAGGGGCGGAGCATCGCAGAGGGGCGGAGCATCGCAGAGGGGCGGAGCATCGCAGAGGGGCGGAGCATCGCAGAGGGGCGGAGCATCGCAGAGGGGCGGAGCATCGCAGAGGGGCGGAGCATCGCAGAGGGGCGGAGCATCGCAGAGGGGCGGAGCATCGCAGAGGGGCGGAGCATCGCAGAGGGGCGGAGCATCGCAGAGGGGCGGAGCATCGCAGAGGGGCGGAGCATCGCAGAGGGGCGGAGCATCGCAGAGGGGTGGAGCATCGCAGAGGGGTGGAGCATGAAGTGTCAAAGCCGCTAATGAAATTAATATCCATGCAAACGACGGTAATGCATGGATCTTCCAGCGCAGGGCATAAACCTTAACATCACCGCCAGCGAGGGACCCCGGGGGGCGTGGAGTCGGATTGGGCACTGGGTGCAAAATGGATTTTTTCCGTTTTTCCACGGTTCTCCGCCCAATCACGATTCTCACTTTTGGCATCGTGAAGCAGATAATTCAGCCATTGTTTAATTGGTAAGGGGGTTTGACAGGGTAAATGCTGAGAAGAAGTTTCCCCTCAGGGGAGATTCTCGGGCCAGAGGGCATAACCTCAGAAAAAAGGGGTGCCAATTGTAGGACTGAGTTGAGGAGGAATCTCTTCTCGGAGGGTTGTAAGTCTTTGGATCTCCTTGCCACAGAGAGCTGTGGGGGCCTTGTGTATATTTAAGTCTGAGATACATAGATTCTTGACCTGTAAGGGAATCCAGGGTTATGGGGAAAGGGCAGGAAAGTGGACGTGAGGCATGTAGTCGGATCAGCCCTGATCCTATTGAATGGTGGAGCAGTCTCAGAGGGCTGAATGGCCTACTCCTGTTCCTATTCCTTATAGTCTTGTGAAACTTGGTACCTGAAATACAAATGCCACTTATTCTCCAGCACAATAGAAGAAAACCCAATTGTTTGGTTACTTTGTGTTGGTCACCATCTTTCAGCTTCTGCTGATCACAAGCTAGTGACTCCTACTGGACGGTGCATGGGTGGGACGATGGGCAAGAACAGGATTGGGTTTTGTTAAGAACACCCTGAATAGCTCGCTGATGATCACTGCCAATGCTTCCAGGTGAAGATTGAGCGCAATGGTGACGTGATGATACTGTACCTCAAGTAGTCATGATATGAAGGTGTTCTAAAATGTTTTGTGATGACGGCACATATTTGAACTCTTGAATTTTCCATTAGATACCAGCGTATGAGGAGGTTAATGTTTTCTGACCTGAAACCATTCGCTATTTTTGGACTTCCCGAAGCACGTGGCAGCTTTCTCAGAGCAAGCTTGATCTGCCAAAGCCTCTGCACATTCTTCTCCTCCACGGATGGGACTATCTCGGTTTCTCACGTACCAGAACACAGTAAGAGGGCCCGCGGAGGGATCAGGCCCACGGAATATCAAGAAAACCTGGTCAGTTCACAAATCGCATGTGGAATATTCCTCTATTGTGCTCCAGTTGTCCGCCCAGCTATCCTGAAGCTATTGAACCATGTCCGGTGATGGTTATGCAATGCCAGAGACCTGTCGGCCATGGCTCGGGTTGGTGACACTCTTGCCTCTGAGTCAGAAGGTTGTGGGTTCAAGTCCTGCTCCTAAGACCCGAAGACAAAAAGGTAGACTGATACTTCAGTGAGGTGCCGAGGGAGTGTTGCATTGTTGTAGGTGCCTTCTTTCAGGTGTTATATTGAATTGAGGCCCTGTGTGCTCTCGGGTGTATGTGCGAAATCCCACTATGGCGCATCAGAGTAGAGGAGTTATCTCCAGTGTCATGGCCAATATGTACCCCTCAGCCAGCATCACTAAAACCGAGATTACCTAGTCATTAGCACGCTGCTGTTTCTGGAAGCTTGTTAAGGGTTAACAACAGTGAACGCACACCTCCAAAATACTTCATTGGCTGTAGAATGCTTTGGGCCTCCCTTAGGTCAGGAACGGTGCTATATAAATCTTATTTCCTCTGGGTAGTCCACGTGGCTATTTGTAGGAAGAACTTGGGATGGATAATAAATGGAGGCTGCCCGGGATGGATAATAAATGGAGGCTGCCCGGAATCACCTGACATCTCAAAAAACATTTTTTATAATATTCCTGTCCTTACTCACCAGCATCTTACCAGGAAACCCAGATGATATGTTTCCTTCCCCCTCTCTATCCCACCCTCAATGCTACCTCCAAAAGCACTAGCCGAGTCCATCCAACTCAACACAAAGTTGGGAATTGTACCTCAGAAATTCAATGTCAGGAGTTTTCCTAGACGATCCGATTCGACGAGATCCATGTCATCCCTCCCATTAATTATAAAAAAACAAGAAAATTCCTTGGATTAATAACAATTGTGCTCTTTGTTTCAGGAACTGGTTGAAGACGCAAAGAGGATTTGGCGGAGGATGAGGGATCTTGGTGAACCTAAGGAGAACGGTTACTTCATGACTGAAGATGGTGAAGTTGATGAAAGTGCTTTCAGTGTATTTATTTTTCCAGTTAATTAGGAGCAAAGGGCAGTCTCTCCTCGTTCCCCCCCACCCCTCCTCTTTTCTCCCCCCCAGTGGCTGGCCAGGTCAGTATTTATTGGCCATCCCTAATTGCCCTTGATCAGGTGGCGCTGAGACAACTACAGCTGAGTGACTTGCTAGGGTAAATAGCTGTGGATTTGCAATCACGCCTCGGCCAGATTGGGCAAGGACGGCAGATTTACCGCCCAGATGTGTTTTTATGGCAATTATGAAACCAACACTTTATTCCAGATTTATTAATTAATTTGATTTAAATTTCCCCAAACTTCCGGGGTTAGATTTGAACTCCTCCCTCCGAAGTTGGCCCTTTGCGTTGCTGGTCGGGTAGCATTGTGGATGGCACAGTTGCTTCACAGCTCCTGGGTCCCAGGTTCGATTCCGGCTTGGGTCACTGTCTGTGCGGAGTCTGCACATCCTCCCCGTGTGTGCGTGGGTTTCCTCCGGGTGCTCCGGTTTCCTCCCACAGTCAAAGATGTGCGGGTTAGGTGGATTGGCCAGGATAAATTGCCCTTAGTGCCCAAAATTGCCCTTAGTGTTGGGTGGGGTTACTGGGTTATGGGGATAGGGTGGAAGTGTTCACCTTGGGTCGGGTGCTCTTTCCAAGAGCCGGTGCAGATACGATGGGCCGAATGGCCTCCTTCTGCACTGTAAATTCTATGATAATCTATGATGGTCCACGGACATCACCATGATGCTCCTGTCCCCGTTCTCTTTGACTCCTCTTCCATACCTTGCCGCAGAAATGGAAATGTCTCGCTGTGTGATTTTGGTGATGCATCTTAAAATTCCTATTCCAGCCTAGATATCTAAACTTTCCATGATCTGTCTGAATTTGCTGCTAAGAGAGCAGTAGATTTGGAGGATGCAGGAAAATATTACTGAAGATAACTTAATAAAGAAAAAAATTAAAGAAATGCAAACAACAGAATTGATCTGCCACTGATTTCATGTAAAATACTAGGACCGAGCTATGTGGTTTGGACCTATCAGGTTGAAAGGAAACACTGCTCATTGCCCTTCTCGGGGGTAATTAATGATGGACATTAAATGTTGGATTTCCAATTACTGCTCACATCCCGTGAATGAACAGAAGGAAAATCCCCGGGAATGAACCTGTGAGCGATAGTTACTTCCACTGTCCAGATAATATGGCGAAACAACAAATAAAAGTCAATCACGCACATAATTCATTGCATAGCAGTAGGATTTGCTCTGTAAAAGTTATGCACAGGTTTCACAATGCGCTGCTCCAGGCCACAGACCAGTTCTGGTCACCAACCTGTTAAAAAACACATGTCTGTCTGCGCATACACACACACACACACACGCACACATATATTGGAAAAGGAATAGACAAGGCTGAATTGTGTCAAGAGGGTGAGCTGGGAGGCAAGACTAAAATAGCTTCAGCGTTGAATTCTAGCAAGGCGGTGGCCCCCGAAGTGTAAAGCATAATGTGCCATAACCAAAAATAGTGTTTACACTTTGCTGAATTTCTTTTTGGAGTGCAACTATCTCTGCAATATTGCAGGACTGCTAACTGCCTGTTGGATTTACGATTTTGTGTTTTCCTTTTAAGGATACCTGAAACTTTGGCAACTTAGCAAACCCAGTCTGTCACAGTTTGATGTCATCCTTTTAGACGAAGCTGAAGATTGTAGCCCAGGTGGGTTAGTTACCTGCTGCCCTCTACCTTCTGGGAGAGGACAGTTCAAACTCGAGATATGTTTGAAATAAAAAGCCTGAACAGGTGATATTTAGCGTTCCACCATAGCTATTCCAATTGTAAAAGCCTTGGGGCGGGGTTTTACTGTCGTGCTCGCCCCGTGATGGGAAATTCCCGCCCGAGGTCAACAGGCATGTAACTGGTCTGTCGGATTTTCCGTTCCGCCTGTGACAATTCCCGCAGCAGTTGGGACTGGAAAAGTTAGCCCTTGAGGTGGAAAGATATATATAAACTTGGGATGGAAATTAAATTGTACTGCAGTTCATTGCATTCCAAATAACCTCTCTATAATTTTGCAATGTACAAGACCAGCGTACACTGGAACTGCTTGCAGCAACTTTAGACCCGTCACGGAGCCCATGGTCTTGGGATTGTTTCTCCCCTCCGGTGTCAGCTGACACTGATGGCCCAGACGGCCTTGCTCAGGCTCCAGCTGGACCCTACAACCAAGAGCACTGACATTCTGCTCCAGTAAATAGGAACATAGGAATTAGGAGCAGAAGTGGGCAATTCAGCTCCGCCATTCAATCAGGTCACGGCTGATCTCTTCCTGGTCTCAAATCCACCTCCCAACCTGTTCCCATATCCCTTTAACCAGTTTCAAAAAATCAGAAATATATCTATCTCCTTCTTGAAACCAAGGTTTAGCACACTGGGCTAAATCGCTGACTTTTAAAGCAGACCAAGGCAGGCCAGCAGCACGGTTCAATTTCCGTACCAGCCTCCCCAAACAGGCGCCGGAATGTGGCAACTAGGGGCTTTTCACAGTAACTTCATTGAAGCCCACTTGTGACAATAAGCGATTTTCATTTTTTTCATTTCATTTCATTTAACGATTCAGATTCCACCGCACTTTGGGGCAGCAAGTTCTACAAATTCACCACCCTCTGCAAGAAGTAGTTCCTCCTCATCTCAGTTTTAAATCTACTGCCCCTCAACCTATATCTGTGGCCTCTTGTTCTAGATTGCCCCACAAGGGGGAACATTTGGTCTGCGTTTACTTTATCAATCCCTCTTCGTATTTTATATACCTCGATTCTAAACTCCAGCGAGTATATTCCCGAACTGCTCAATCTCTCCTGAGACGGTGTTCCCTGCTGCCTGAGGCTCAAATATAACACATTTATACTGGAGAGAACTAGTGACCGTTATCTTCCCAAAACATTTCCTGCTGTAGACTGTGCAATTTGTGAGTTCACAAAGCTGATCAGCAGCCTCGTTACTCATGATAAAGGATGTACCAAAGCCAACACCATTCGTTTTGGAAAGTCTCTCTCTCACACATAATCTCTTTGCTTTTCTCCAGCAATCATGGACATTGTACTCTCCCAGAAGTGTGGGAAGATTCTTGCGGCAGATCCACACCAGCAGATCAGTGGATTCGATGGTACTGTGGGCGCTCTGCGTCCCCATCTGTTTAGCCTGACACAGGTAAGGCCTCACTTTCAATAGCCAATTCTTTTGAAGTGTCACCACAATACTTGTTTCAGACCACACAAGCCATGACAGACCCGGCCGTAAACTACCTTGTAATCATCGCGCGATAGCCAGTAGCAATCTGTCAAGGGGAGGAAAAAAACAACTTGCATTCATGTAGCACCTAAACCATAGCCCCACTACTTCACAAGAGGTGTTACCAAATCTGACACCAAGCCAGAGAGAGCTATTCGGACAGGCGACCAACAACTTGGCCAAAGAGGAAGGTTTGCAGAATTGGCAGAAAGAGAAAGTTGCAGGAAGAGATGAAAAATAAATACCGCAGTTGCTGGAATCTGAAATACAAACAGAAAACACTAGGAAAGCTCAGCAGGTCTGGCAGCCGAGTTAGGTGGATTGGCCATGATAAAATTGCTCACCGGTGTCTCGGGATGTGCAGGTTTGGTGGGGTTTACGGGGATAGGGCAGGGAGTGGGCTTCGTTGGGGGCGCTCCTGCAGAGGGTCGGTGCTGACTCAATGGACTGGATGGCCTCCTTCTGGACTGTAGGGATTCTGTAACTCTGTGAAGGGAACCAAAACTGATCACAGTATTCCAGGTGCGGTTTAACAAGTACTTTGTATAGTTTTAGCAGGATCTTTATACTTCATTCCCTTTGAAATAAAGGCCAACATTCCATTTGCCTTCCTAACTACCTGCTGGCCTTGCATGCTAGCTTTGTGATTTATGTGCGAGCATCCCCAAATCCCTGTGCTGCAGCTTTCTGCAGTCTTTCTCCATTTAAATGATATTCAGCTCCTTTATTCTTTCTACCGAAGTGCGTAACTTCACATGTTCCTACTTTACATTTAGATTTATTATCACGTGTTCCGAGGTACAGTGAAAAGTATTGTTCCGCATACAGTCCAGGCAGATCGCTCCATACATGAAAACATAATGAATACACAACGTAAATACATAAATATAGACATCGGGTGCTACAACTGTAGAGAAAATGCGTCAAGAGATCAGTTCAGTCCATAAGAGGGCCATTCAGGAGTCTGGTAACAGCAGGGAAGAAGCCGTTTTTGAATCTATTAGTGCATGTTCTCAGACTTTGGTATCTTCTGCCCGATGGAAGAGGTTGGAAGAGAGAATGATCTGGTTGGGAGGGGTCTTTGATTATGCTGCCCGCTTGCCCAAGGCAGTATTATGTTCCATTTGCCAGGTTTTTTGCCCACTCGCCTAACCTGTCTGTATCCCTCTGTCGACTCTTTGTGTTATCCTCACCATTTGCCTTGCACCTATCTTTGTGTCATCTGCAAACTTGGCAATAGTGCATTCACTTCCCTCGTCCGAGCCATTAATATATGTTGTAAATGGGGCAGCACGGTGGCACAGTGGTTAGCATTGCTGCCTACGGCGCCGAGGACCTGGGTTCGAATCCCGACCCTGGGTCACTGTCCGTGTGGAGTTTGCACATTCTCCCCGTGTCTGCGTGGGTGTCACCCCCACAACCCAAAGATGTGCAGGGTAGGCGGATTGGCCATTCTAAATTGCCCCTTAATTGGAAAAAAATAATTGGGTACTCTAAATTTATTTAAAAAAAAAAATATATGTTGTAAATAAATGTGGCCCCAGCACGGATCCCTGTGGCACTCCACTGGTTATAGATTACCATCCTGAAAATGCCCCTCTTATCCCCAACTCTTTATCTTCTATTAGTTAGCTAATCCTCTATCCATGCCAATATACTACTCCCACCCCAACTCCACGGGATCATATCTTAAGTAGCTCTTTGTATGGTACCTCATTGAACACTCTTTGGAAATCCATGTATATTACATCTACTGGTTCCCTTTCATCTACCCTGCTCGTTACCACCTCAAAGAATTCTAATAAATTTGTCAGGCATGATTTCCCTTTTGTGAAGCCATGCTGACTGCTTGATTATACTATGTATTTCTAAATGCTCTGCTATTACATACTTTAGAATGGACTCTAACATTGACTTAGGGGCTGTTTAGCACAGGGCTAAATTGCTGGCTTTGAAAGCAGACCAAGCGGGCCTGCAGCACGGTTCGATTCCTGTAACAGTCTCCCCGGACAGGCGCCGGAATGTGGCGACTAGGGGCTTTTCACAGTAACTTCATTTGAAGCCTACTTGTGACAATAAGCGATTTTCACTTTCACTTTCACATTATCCCAGTGACGGATGTTAAGATAACTGACCTATAGCTACCCGTTTTTGTTTTTTTTAGTCTCCCTCCTTTTTTTGAATAAAGGTGTTACATTGGGCAGTTTTACAATCCTCTGGGGCTTTTCCAGAATTTAAGGATTCTTGGAACCAGTGCACCTGTAATCTCCGTAGCTACTTCCTTTAGTAGCTGCAGACTTTTGGCTTGACCCATCAGGTCCAGGAGGAGTATTGGCCTTTAGCCCCATTGGTTTCCCCAGTACCTTTTACCTATTGTTATTGTTTTTATTTCCTCCCCCACCCCCTCTTCTGCCCCTTGATTATTTAGTATTTTTGGAATGCTTTTTATGTCTTCCGCCACGAAGACTAACACACAGTATTAGTTTAACTCCTCTGTCAGTTCCTGGTTATTATTTCCCCAGTCTCATTCTCTAAGGGACCTGCCTAAGCAGGATCATTTTAAACCTTTGGAAAATACACTTTGACCACTTAGCGGACATTCACCAGATACTCACGGCCGACTGACCTCCTCCCCGGGTGAAAAAGTTAGAAAAGCAGAACACCCCCTCACTGATCTCCCTCTTCTCACCAAGTGTCCGCTCTCTGTCCAAAGCCTCACTCAGTAACCATGGGTGTGTTTCTTTTGGCCGTGATAGCCGAGTGCCGGATCTCGGGATCGGGGAGGGAAATCTGGAGAGATTCGGGAAATGCGATTCACCCTGGAGAGCTTGCGTTTCCTGATTCTCCACGCCCCTCGCTGGTGGTATCACAAGGTCCATGTCCACATTTCAGTGTTACTATCCAGCCCACCCACATGATCCCTCCCCTCACTGAATATTCAAACATCGGCGGCATGACTTCACACTGGCGAGCTTTACATTAGCTACTTAAAGATGTGAATCAGTTGGGGGCGGGGGGGCGGGGGGGGAGACACTGAGACAATTGAGGGGGAGCTTGCAGGCACAGGAAGGGAGCGGGCACAGGGTGAGGGGAGCGGGCAGTGATGGGGGGGGGGGGGGGCTGTTGGTGGTACCTTTGTGGGGGATAGGGGAGAGCCGCCAATGATTGTGTGGGCAGGGGGGGAATGCTGGCGATACCTCTGGGTGGGGGGGTGGTTGGTGGTGATGGGGGGTGATAGGGGGTGGGGTGGAGTTGACCTTCAGTTCTGATCAGACCACACTTTAAAGTTGTCGCCCTGATCTCTGTAGAGCCTGACACTTTGAAAAATGTGCTCAGATTCTGCCCCATAATACTAAAAACCCATCCTATTCACTAATATCCTTCAGGGAAGGAAATCTGCCATCTTTGCCTGGCCTGGCCCGGCCCACATCTAATCCTATAGCCACAGCAATGGGTTTGATTCATAAATGCCCGTAAAAAGGTCTTTGCAAGTCCATCTGCTGTATTCAAGAAGGCAATTCACCATCACCTTTCTGAAGATGCTTGGGGATGGGACAGTAAATGCTGTTCTTGCCGCCCCCTGCAAATTAACAAAGGGAAACGATGATCTGAAGACTTTGACCACTTGCATTTCACACACATTAATGGCCATTAGCTTCTTTGTATTAAGGTAATATTGCAAATGAAACATGATTTTTATAATGCAGCTGACTTGTTATTTGATGACTGCGATATTCTTAAAGTATGCCCTAATCTTGGCATTTGCTTTTCGTGTATTTGCAGAGTTTCCGATTTGGACCTCAGATTGCCTACGTTGCGGCAACAATATTGGATGTGTGCAAAAATGTAAAAGACAAGACCTTGGTTGGTAGAAGCCAAGATGGTAAATGAGCAAGAACTCTGTTTAGTGTGCGTGTGTGAGAGAGTGTTGGTGCGCACCCATTTGTCTGCCTGGACATGTGTTGGGAGAATAATAGTAAGGCAGCAGAGGGAGGAGCATTCTGAAAATCCTAAATTAACTGAAAACAGTTCACCTGTTCACGGTTTGTTATTGTTGCCCCATTTATTTTCTTTAGAATTTATTTCCAATCGTAGTGGTAGTGCGTTCATCGCGGTAGAGTTTAGTCATCACCGACTTGGTGTCGGGACGAGACCGAAGAATCCTGCGGGAGGCTTCTCGCAAGATCTGCGACGCTCAAAATGTCGTGATCTGGATCTGGCCCTCACTGGCCGACATCCAAATCCATACATTCTTGGCTCATTTAAATATGCATTTGTGGGATTCTCCCGGCGCCCGGGACCTATTGGGAGACCTCGCCTGGGTGCTGTTGAGTACTGGTTTCCACAAATCTAGGCCAGTGGTAATGGGGCCATTAGAGATACTCGGGGGGGGGGGGGGGGGGGGGGGGGGAGTCAAAATTTGGTGGAGGGAGAGTGGCGGTGAAGGGGGGGGAGGAAGAGAGGTATCCGGGCAGGCAGACAGAATGGCACCCTGATCTGCGAGGACCCTTTCCTGCTGGGCTCGAAATGACGCGTGTGCGGTCTCGGCGGAGATAAACTCCCTGACGTCAAAAAAAGGCAAAGTTCCGTTGAATAGCGGGATCTTTCTCGGCACTGCAGCGCCGAGAAACACTCCGCTAAACACGCCCAAAACCGGACATAGATTTTTATCCGTTGAATCGCGCCCTAAAGCTGCCTTGGGTTTGTACCCAACAACAACAACATGAGCTCCTTATTGCAGGCAATGCTGATGATAAGACTGGGCAGGTGGCTATTCTCTGCAGGACTGATGCAGCTGTGTTTGACGAGGCCGTGCGCGTCGTGACGAGTGACCATCCAGGCAAAATATACATCATCGGAGTGAGTACGGTCTCCTGATATTTGTTGCAGCTCCAGGTTTTAAACTGCAGCCTTGCACACTTGATCATTCTTTAGGCAGATGCCCTTTATTCCATCTGTTCTAGCCCACAGCGCTCTGACTCCTCAAATCGTCTCTCCTCAGGGCTTGATAAATTAGGTATGGACACAATACTGGACGTCTGGATGCTTCTGATGCTGGAGAAGGAACCAGCAACAGGTGAGTTTAGTTTTTGATCAAATTAATTCCCCATTCCATTCCTCCTTCTGTTTTCCTGCCTTCTCCCCCAGGTGGTTGGGGGGAGGGTTCCAGGGGCCTCCCAAGCTGCACCTTCAACTGTGGACCATTGAGAAGCGACTCGCCCACTGTCTTTCATACCATTAGAACAGAAGAGGCAGGCAGCACCACTTCTTATTGTACAAGTTGCCGTTCAAACCCTGTGTTATGTTGCCATCCTGTCACAATGAAATGTAGTCTCCAGTTGTAAATGAGAGCAAGTTCTAAATGGTGTGAAAAGGAATAGTGGGCCTGTGTTCTCTGGGTCTTGAGTAAAGCTATGCTAAGGAAAGGCTGGTCCCAGATTCCCCCTTACTCAGTGAATGAGTAATAAATTAAAACACCCTATTTGGAGTAATATTTGGCATATAATGTTTTACTTGGTACTTGCATGAGACTATATTTAAAAATTTCCAGTAGAGCCGTGTACCATTGAATTAGGAAGGACTTTTGAGTTACAGAGATGATTAATTACGTTCATTCCAGTTATTGAAGTCTGTAATGAGGAAAGGAGAATCATAGAATCTACAGTGCGGAAGGAGGCCATTCGGCCCATCGAGTGCACCAGCTCTTGGAAAGAGCACCCTATCCAAGCCCACACCTCCACCCTATCCCCATAACCCAGTAACCCCACCCAACACTAAGGGCAAATTTGGGACACTAAGGGCAATTTATCATGGCCAATCCACCTAACCTGCACATCTTTGGACTGTGGGAGGAAACCGGAGCACCTGGAGGAAACCCACGCAGACACGGGGAGAACATGCAGACTCCACACAGACAGTGACCCAAGCCGGGAACCGAACCTGGGACCCTGGAGCTGTGAAGCAATTGTGCTAACCACCATGCTACCGTGGACTTTTTTCCTTGGAATAGCAAGGACTTATTTTCCTTGAATCTGACTGAATCGAGGTTTTACTAGTTCATAAAGGTAATTTGTTCTCTATTGGAGGACGCAAACACTAGGGAACATGAATGGAAAGATGGTAAATTGGGCAGAATTTATGTTGCACAAAATTACTCGAGTCGTGCAGTAAGGGAAATGACATTGAAACTGAAATATAAATGGGTAACAAAAGCTAGCATCAAACCGGCCAAGTTTTCAGTTCTTGCATATGTATCTAAATCTATCGTGGGTAAAGTTGTTTTGCTTCCTTATAAAATTCTGCCATTTTCAAGCTGGGTGGGACTTCGCAAACTCTTTTTTTTCACACTGTGGCTGTATGATTATATGCTTCTTGTTATTCACCAGCGGAAGACCTTGTATTCCGGGATCCATTCATCAGAATATTTGAACGTAAAGGTGGTTTGCGAAGTTTGAAAGATTATGCAGCTGAAGCTGAAGATAAGGAGTTGGAAGACAGGATTGCAGTGGTGGAGAAATATAGTGTGGGACTCCCTGTACTCCTAGAGAAAATCGCCAGCTACTCTGTCACTGATTCAGCATTTGCAAGTAACAAGGCCATTTTCTCCTCCGCCGACTCTTCATTCTGTTCCCTTCCTCTTCCTCCCAAATGCTTTTTCTCTCTGCTTTGAGCGTTCAACAGATTGGGTTCTATCGCTTATCAGCTTAGAGCAGTTGAGTGTTCATGTTGCGAATTAACTTTAAATCTTTAAAATAAAATCACCTCGCTTTGATGAAAATAGCGAGGAAAAGCAGTAACCCGGTTGCGGACGCAGATATGTCCTTTCTGTCTCTTGCTGCATTGCACCAAACCTTGTGGTTTGAAAAATAAAAGCGGAGGGTGGAATCTTTCCTCCACCTGGGAAGGGAGTCGGACCCTCGGTTTAACGTCTCATCGGAAAGGGAGCACCACCAGTGCAGCACTCTACCCCCCACCCCTCCCCAGCACTGCACTGGAGCCTTGGATTTTGTGCTCAAGTCCTGGAGTGGGAATTGAACCGAGAAACCTGGTTTCCCAAAGGGAAGAGTACAATAATGTCCCAAAAGATTTAGCAATTGCTAAACTATGATTGGACCATATTGATTGGACCACGAGTATTTGGTCTGGAGATCTCTGCTTCAGATGTTGTGCTTGGCTTACGTGTGTTTTTGCTTTTAGTCTTTGTCTTCACAGTTTAATGAAACCCTCTGCCGATTGTTTTGACGGTGTTACAAAGCGTGGGCAAGTGTATCAGTTCTAAAAGGGTATGAACCGTTCGGGGATGTCCTCTGCGATGTGTGAGTCAGTCCCCTGAACCCAGCTGCTGGTGCTGGGTCAGTTGTGAATTTTAAACCTGTCGAAGATATTAAGGGATTCGGGGCAAAGACAGTGAAATTGAGTTATTGCCGATCAACCCCGGTCTCATTAACCGGCGGTAAAGGCTGGAGGGACTGAATGGTATCCTCCTGTTCCTACATTTGGTGAATTTTCTCTCTGCTGCATGCTTTTCTATCTGGGGATTAATGAGTTTGAGTGATTGAAAAGATTAAACATTTTGGATTTCAGTCGAACCTTTCAATCTTTTAAAGGTATTATTTTGGGAACTGTGCACAAAGCAAAAGGATACGAGTTTGACATGGTGCAGATAAACAATGACCTTGCAAAAGTGCCAGGCTATCGACATGATCATCATACACTTTTGGATTTCAGGATAGGCAAGTTCTTTTCTGTTTGTTTCTGAACCTTTTTCTCTCACTTCTATTGAAGGTTTATAGTCGGTGCTGCACTATATACTTTTTAAACCTCCATTTGTTTGCCTAAAATTATCTTCCTATATAAGTCTAGTTCGTAAAGCCCAGTGGACTATTCAATCACATGAAGTGGGGGAGGGGGTTAGTTGCAGGAAATGGTGGGGTAGTGGTAACGTCACTGAAGTCAGAATCCAGAGACCCAGGCTGATGCTCTGGGATCCAGGTTAGAATCCCACCATGGCAACTTGGCATAATTTAAATTCTATTAATTAAAACTGGGATGGAACCTGGAAGCTAGCCTCAACTACCATCAATTGTTGTTGAAAAACTCACCTGAAAACATAGAATTACAGCATCTACAGTGAAGCAGGAGGCCATTTGGCCCATCGAGTCTGCACCGGCCCATCGAAAGAGCACCACACCTCCACCCCATCCTAGTAACCCCAGCTAACCTTTTTGGACACTAAGGAGCAATTTCCCACGGCCAATCCACCTAACCTGCACATCTTTGGACTGTGGGAGGAAACCGGAGCCCCCGGAGGAAACCCACGCAGACACTGGGAGAAGGTGCAGATTCCGCACAGACAGCGACCCAAGCCGAGGATTGAACCCGGGACCCTGGAGCTGTGAAGCGACAGTGCTAACCACCGTGCCGCCCCGTTCAAAACTTTGGTTCACCTTAGGGAAGGGAATCTGCCGTTCTGACCTGGCTTGACCTATGTGTGACCCCTGAACCAGTGTGTTTGTCACTCCGTTCAAGGGCAGTTAGGATTGGGAAGCAAATGTTGGCTTTGCCAGTGATGCCCACAATCAATGAAAGAATAAAGAAATACACCCCAGCCCAGATATGTTCTCCGTTGTGGTCCACGAAAGCTCACTTAACTGTAGTTACCAGGATGAGAAACACTGACGTTGACCTGCTTTGAGAAGTGGCAATGGTTTCAGCTGGAGAATTGTAGAATAAATTTCCAAAAGGCTGATTCAGTTTGAGAGATCTCCATTATTCTACATCACCTTAACTTGCTCTCTCATTTCAATATTACCGCGTGAATGACTAACCTTCCACCTCAAGGGAAAATAAACGCTGCAATTCTGCAAATGTTGGGCATTATTTGCTTTTTGAGATTGAATTTCTGTGTATCTAAATTGCATCTCTCTCCCTCAGATGCAGTGCCAGATATTGATTGGAACTTGCTTTACATTGCTGTGACGCGGGCAAAAAGGTGTCTCGTGATGAGCAGGTCTTTGGAATGTCTGCTGTCCTTTGCTGGTGTGAGTGAAGTACCCATTCGGTTTCCTTTCTCTTTCGTCTTCAGTCTGCATGTTGGATAGGTCAGCGGCTCGCAAGCGATGTTATGTTGGGCTGGATGGTTCACCAGCACCATGGGCAGACCCAGGTTTCTGTACCACCCAAGCCCACTCTCTCCTGTGTTACCAAACTAGCCTAAAGGCATCACCTCAGTCAGTCAGAGACCTCTGGCTGTGGGGGCTGAAAACCCGATTAAGGCTTGGTGGAGATTTAAAAGAAAAGACTCACTTCTGAAACATAAGTACTTGCATTTATCTCGTGTTCTTATCACCTGTCGAAAAATGCTTCACGCAGGCTGAATTGCTTTTGGAGGGCAGCAATTGGCACAAAGCAAGATCTTGCAAAGAGCAATGAGATGATTGGCCTGCTAATGAGTTCTAGGGGGCATCAGTTCAGGGAGAAGTGCAGAATTCTGGGAGACCCACCTTCTCCTTGCGTTATTCCACTGGATCCACATCCTAATTTTGAAAGATTAGAACAGGAGCCTCGGTTGAATTTTTTATCTGAAGTCACAGGGTAAATTATAGGTTCAATTCATAGAATCCCTATGGACCATTCAGCCCATGGAGTCTGCACGACCCTCCGAAAGAGCATTCCACCTACACCCACTCCCCCACCGTATCTCCATAACCTTTGGACACTAAGGGGTAATTTATCATGGCCAATCACCCTAACCTGACTGGAGAAAACTGGAGCACTCGGAGGAAACCCACCCAGGCACGGGGAGAACATGAAATCTCCGCACAGACAGCCACCCGAGGCTGGATTCGAACCCGGGTCCCTGGCGCTGTGAGGCAGCCGTGCTAACCACTGTGCCACCCTAGGATGGGGTAGGCTTCAGCCCATATCCTTTTGGCACAGGTGTGTCCGAGTCTCACTGAGCTATGATGACGTGCTAGAGGAGTTGAGAGTGATTTGGATTACCCAGTTGGTCAGTCATTTGTATCTGTGGAAACGAAGGACTGCGTTCACACAATTGATACAGAGCAGAAGGAGGCCACTCGACCCATCGTGTTTACACCAGCTCTCCAAACGAATAGTTCGTCTAGTGCCATTTTCCCACTTCTCTCCGAAACCTTGCACGTTCTTCCCTTTTCAGATAACAGTCTAATTCCTACCAACTGTCCTGGCTAGAGACAATTTACACCTCTTTAACCTGGGGTTACCCCCATCTCTGGATCTGTAAAGATTCAATTACCTGCAAATGCTCGCATTCTAAGCATTGTCTGGCATCTTTGAATTTGTCTATATATATGTTTCTGGATCAAACCTGTTCATTCACCTGAGGAAGGAACAGCGCGCCGAAAGCTAGTGTTTGAAACAAACCTGTTGGACTTTAACCTGGTGTTGTAAGACTTCTTACTGTGCTCACCACAGTCCAACGCCGGCATCTCCACATCAAGTCTAATTCCTGTTTGACCTCTCTGAAAATCAAGTGGTGGGGAAATTCTACAGAACCCCCCCGTGCTGCCAACATTAATTGGCCGAAGCCAAGACCGGGAATTTGGCCAAAACTGAGGGGGGGGGGGGGGGGGTTCTGAGGAATATTCTGGCCATGATACACGGCATACTCAAAATTGTGCGTTGCCTCTAACCAAAAAACAAACAACATCTACCCTCTTATAATAGTGTCTTTAATGTCACAAATTATCAAACAAAAACAGAACCACATAAGGAGAGGCAACAAGTGGTGGGTTCAAAGGAAGAGGGGGAGATAGTGATCACAGAGGTCCTAACAGTAGCAGCAGATCCACTGTCTCTAAGCAACCAGGACCTGCTGATTCTAGAGGAAGCTGTTGACAGTAACTCGTCACGATGAAAATAGTGCAGGGAACTGGGTGCGTGCAGAGGTGAAAAGCAGGGGCTATTCCCCTTGGCAGGAATTTACAATGTTAACCGTAAATGGTTTAAGGAAGATGGATTTGATTTCTTTGGTGATGTGTGGGAGGGGGTGTTGGAAAAAGGAGACTTTGAGATAATCTAATCCTACCTTTTTAGGAGTAATCATCCTTGGCATAAAAACCATTTCCTGCTGGTAAAAGCTTGAAATGTTTTTTAATTCTTTCGTAATTCAGTCATGCGGCATGTACGGACAAGACCGACAAATTATTAATGTGCAATACCCTCTCCATTCATCCGACTTTGATTTCAAATAAGTTTTTAACAATCTTGCCGATCTCTTCTGTCTCCATATCTATTCTGGAGCTACTGGGTTTTTGCAGCAACTACTTTTGTCCCTTGGAAAGGGTCAACTATGCATTAAAAATATTTTCAAAAGTCTCAAATGCTTACAAATCCTGGACCCCTTTTAGGCATCTACATCCTTTTAATTTTCTTCTTTACCAGCTGTCTAAAGTCAGCAGCCGTCATTCCCGAGTCTGAAAGAGTGGAGGAGATTATGTCTATCTGTCAGAAAGGCTTCCAGCCCAGGGCTTGGAAAAATACATTTTAATTTTATTGATTTATTTTTTAAAATATAATTTTCTTTTCCAATTAAGGAGAAATTTAGTGAAGCCAATCCACCTACCCTGCACATCTGTTTGGCTTTGTGGGGGTGAGACCTACGCAGACACGGGGAGAATGTGCAAACTCCACACGGGCAATGACCCAGAGCCGCGATCGAACCTGGGACCTCAGCGCCGTGAGGCCACAATGCTAGCCACCCCGTCACCGTGCCATCCTGGAAAATACATTTATCTTGTCCTGCAGTAAAAGCCATTTCCAATCCTGCTCTAATTTGGCCCAGCTTTGGGAGTATTTTTAGTTACGGACGTCAGTGCAATTAATGATTGACAAAGCTGGCAATGTGGAGAAGGGGGAGGCAGGACAGTGGTGTAGCGATAAGTGTCAGATCACAGCTGATCATATTGAATGGTAGAGCAGACGAGGGGCTGAATGGCCGGCATCTGCTGCTATGTGTGTCTGTGTGTGTGTTATGGATGGAAGGATGAGGCAGGCAGTATGAACTGAATGGCATAACTTTTAAAATGGGTGCAGAAGCAGTGACTTGCAGGCTGGGGGCTACACTCACCAATCTTTGAAGGTGGTAGGGCAAGTTGGGAGAAAGCTGTTTAAAAATCAATAATGGAATCCATGGCTTTATTAGTAAAGGCACAGTGGACAAAAGGAAGTTATGCTCAAACCTTTTCTTGCTGATTTGGCCCCAGCTAGACCATTGTGTTCAATTCTGGGCACCACTTTAGGAAGACCTTGGAGAGGCCGCAGACGAGATTTCTTCTTTGTCCCTCTGGATCCAGGGCGGCTTGCTCGCACTCTGGTGCATTGTGTTCTGAGATGGCCAATGTGCGACCTGTACACTCTGCCACGTGCTTGAAGGGGCGGGTAGATGGGTAGTTTGGAGGTTTGTACCGTCTCTCCGATCCCTTGACTTTGCCTCTGCCTGGTTTCCGACCAAGTCTCTCTGCGTTCTGTGCCTTCCCGAAGTATCCTTTCCTGTTTGCGTTGTTCAAAAGTCAGGGACCCAGTGAGTTGCCTGGGAGACTTGACCCCCTTCAGGGGTGCTTTGAGAACATCCCTAAAGCATTTCCGATGCCCTCCTGGAGTCTCCTGCTGCGACTGAGGTCCGAGCGGAGCAGTTACACTGGTGTCAGGCAAATCCCACCCGGCAGAGCTGGTTTTGTGGGCTTAGGTAGGGTGTTCTTTCAGAGGGTCAGTACAGACCTGGATGGGCTGAATGGTCTCCGTTCTGTCAGGATTCTGTGTTTGAATAACAGTTACAGCAAACCACAAAATTGTGAAAAGCCATTTACTCCAATCAACTCGTCCTAATATTTCACACAAATGCATCATTCCATGTAAAATTCTTTGAGAATGCTTTCGCAGTGCAGCTCCTTCCTCAGGTGAGGGACCATTCATCTGACGCAGGAGCAGTGCTCCGAAAGCTGGTGATTTGAAACAAACCTGTTGGACTTTAACCTGGTGTTGTAAGACTTCTTACTGTGCTCGCCTCAGTCCATCGCTGGCACCTCCACTCCTTTTGCAATAGGTCAGTTTTGGCTTGGAATTATTTTTCTCGCTTTGACAAATCTGCTTCCAACACCACAGGAATATTTTCTGAAATGGGAGCTGACTTCCAGCCTGCTTGTAGAGGGAACACTCCCTAGCTGCCGGGCAAGAGGATGTTTGAATCGCATTGCGAGTGAAACAGTATTAACTCTGAGAACAGTGCCAAATACACGGGTGAGTATTTTGTTTTCCAATGTAATTGCAAGGGATTAAGAGAAGATAACTTCTTGGTTGAGGAGAACAAGAGTGGTGATGCGGAGGCAGACTTCTGTTGCTGCTGGTTGTGCTAGCGAGGGAATATATTAGCCAGAGGTGCTTCTCAACCAATCACCTGCTACCTAAACCATTCGGCCTTCAGGCTTTCGCCCCCTGTGGTAGCGCAAAGTAATGCAATGCGGCAGAGTTAAATCACAACAGCGATTTGTAAACAAACTGCCGAATTAAATATAAATAAACACAGATCTGGTCACATTGACTCCAGGGCTTGGTCTGCTTGACCCCCCCCCCCCCCCCCCCCCCCCCCCCCCCCCCCCCCGCCTACCCAGGATCACGCCCGAGCACTGATAGGCCCAGTTTCGCACACCCTGTCCCCACAGGTCCCAGACAGGTCACGTGGCCTGTGAAAGATCGTCTCTTAAAGGGACCACACCATCACGTTCTTCCTCCCTTTTAAGTTCCCTCACAATTCACAAGAAAAACTATTATATACAACTACGTACAGTCAACAGAATTCTCCGTGAGGGAGCCAATGGGCAAAGTTCATAAAGTCAGCCTATCCGGGGACAACTATGTAACTTGTTCCGCCATGCTTGGGAGGTACCAGAGTCCACAACAGCGGCAGGGAAATTACTGATTCCAAAGATGAATCGGTGTCAGCATCTTCCCCGAATCCCCGTGGCAAACCCTTGGTTCTGCCGCCGTCGAATCGGTGGGCTGGCAGACTGGTGACTACTACTGGGCCCACAAGTCTTGCTGTGGGGACAACAATGGTGGGCTAGACTGCTTCCCCTTTGAGGCCTTAAAGATTTGGACTGCTCTTTCCATCAACCCGTTGGAAGCAGAGTGGTAGGGGGACGACCATAAGGTGGTGGATACCGTTGATTTGATAAGGCGCTGAAACCCTTTGGCTGTGAAAGCGGTGCCATTATCAGAAACAATCACCTCTGGGATGACGTGTGTTGTGGAAATTTGTGGCAGCTTGTCGATAGTGGCTGACTAAGTCGTTGAACGCAAGAGTTGGACGTTCAACCATTTTAAGTGGGTGTCCACAATGATTAAAAAAGTAATTCCCATAAAAGGGCCGGCAAAGTCAATGTGGAACCTCGTCCACAGGCAACCCGGCCACTCCCAAGGGAGCAGTTTAGCTGCAGGTGGAAGGATCTGCTGTGCTTGGCAATATTCGCAATTGTTGACTACACTCTCTGTCTCTGTCTATCCCTGGACACCAAATGTAGCTCCTAGTCAATATTTTCATCTTGGTCTGGCCAGGATACATGCTGTCCAACTCCTGGAGAAATGACTGTTGCCTCCGGGATGGCATGATCACTCTGCACCCACAAAAGCACCTCATATTCACAGCTAACTTTCTCCCTTCACTGAAGGTAGGGCCTGGCTCCCATTGACTTATCAAAATGCCAGCCAGTTAGCACCATTCTTTTGACCTTCGCTAAAACCGAGTCCCTGTCAATCCACATGTTGTTATGGTCCGCAAAATGAGCAGAGTATCTAAAAACAATTTGGAGCAAGGACTATCTCCCATGGAATGGGAGGCAAAGACATCGTCTGTGGAAATGGACACCAGCTTAGAACGTCGGCATTTGAGATCTGCGAACCTGATTTGTGTTGTAATGTGTAACTGTACGCAGACAACAATAATGTCCGTCTTTGTACTCTGGCTGCTGCGATCAGTGGAATCGGTTATCCTCGCGGAAGTGCTCAAGTAACAGCTTATGGACCGAGATGATGGTGAAGTGACGGCCGTTAACATATCAGTGGAGTTTCATGATGACATATATGGCTGCAAACTCTCTCTATCTGCTCCGCACCATCGTCCATCTCATGGGAAAGTACCGCCCGTATGCTATAAGGCAGTGTTCTTCAAACTTTTTTTCCGGGGACCCATTTTTACCAACCGGCCAACCTTCGCGACCCACGCCGGCCGACCTTCGCGACCCACGCCGGCCGACCTTCGCGACCCACGCCGGCCGACCTTCGCGACCCACCATTTTCTCTTACCTTGTTTGCTGCTGACAAAAACGGAGGAAAAGGTTTTGGGTCCCTCTGGCCCTCGTACACGCTCCTCCAATGGAACCTGTTGGATGAAGGTGAAGCCTTCCGGTGTCGGAAAGCATGGAGTCTTTATCAAATAAACCCCCTCCCGAACTTGTAAAAAAATATAAAATGAGTAAAATAAATGAAAAAAATGAATAAAACCCCCCCTGAACTTGTAATAAAAAAAGAATAAAATAAATGAAAAAAAAATTAAATGAATAAAATAAATGAATAAAAACCACTGCAGAACTTGTAAAACAAAAAGTTGCAATGGTTTAAAAAAAATAGTGGCCCACTGCGCATGCGTGCCCGATTATTGGCGTGCATGTGCATTCTGCGAAAATGTTTTTAAAAATCGGTCGCATTGTGCATGATGATCGGGCACGCAGGCACAATGCTGTCGCTAAGTTGGGTAAAGAACAGCCACAGTGGTTGACCTTCCCCAAGAAGGACTTCAACTCGGTGCATGCAACGCCTTTTGCTGTTACTGTGAATCCTAAACATGGCAGCACGGTAGCATGGTGGTTAGCATAAATGCTTCACAGCTCCAGGGTCCCAGGTTCGGTTCCCGGCTTGGGTCACTGTCTGTGTGGAGTCTGCACATCCTCCCCGTGTGTGCGTGGGTTTCCTCCGGGTGCTCCGGTTTCCTCCCACAGTCCAAAGATGTGCGGGTTAGGTGGATTGGCCATGCTAAATTGCCCGTAGTGTCCTAAAAAGTAAGGTTAAGGGGTGGGGGGTTGTTGGGTTACGGGTATAGGGTGGATACGTGGGTTTGAGTAGGGTGATCATGGCTCGGCACAACATCGAGGGCCGAAGGGCCTGTTCTGTGCTGTACTGTTCTATGTTCTATGTGACCTCATCTGCCTGAAATATGCACTTTTAGCGTATCCACGTTTACCAGCTTCTTTCAATGTCCTGAGGACTTCTTCCATTTTGTTGCTAAGGTCTTCAGGTGATGTCTCCGTCACATCGTCCAGATTATGATGCAGGACAACTTTTGGGATCCCTTGTAAAAGGCCCTCCGTCGTGCGCTGAAATATAACACAGGCAGATGAAATACCGAAGGGTTACCTCATGTACTGGAATAAGTTCTTGTGTGTGTTTATGGTGACCAATTTCCTCAAGTCTTTCTCCAACTCAAGCTGCTAGTAAGCGTGACTTATCCAATTTCGTGTACTTGAGGCCACCTGCCAATTTTACATAGAGGTCCTCTGTCCTAGGAATACGATATCTAGCCATTTGAGCATCCCCATTCATAGTTATTTTGTAATTGCTGGCAAATCCTTACTGTGCGGTCTGGCTTTAATACTGGGACTATAGGTGCTGCCCCTTCTGAAAACTGTACCGGTCTAATTCTCCCCATGTCTTCCAAACATTTCAATTCCAGTTCCAACGTTTTGATGCAGGGCATAGGGCACCGATTGGGCTCTAAACAAATATTGAATCAGGGTCGATGTAGATTTTGGCCTTTACTCCTTTCATGCATCCCAACTCTCTCTGAAAACTTTCTGGTACTTGTACAGATTCTCACTGGTAAATCCCGTCCATGATACTGGATATCTCCCGCCAATTTGGCTTGGTTTGCTTCAGGCAATCTTGCCACATAAGTCTTGGTCTCGGTCCTTTTACTACGATGAAGTGCAAATGGGCAGACTGGTGCCGATAGGACACTGGTATTGACATTGTGCCCATTGTCTTCAGGGCTTCCCCGGTATAGGTGGCTAAAGTAGCCGTTGTACTGTTGAGCCTCGAGGGTTGCGGCCTTCCCTGTAAATAGTCACACGTCTGTTCTCCCACCACCGTGGCAGAGCACCTGTATCGACCTCCATATTCAGTGGGTGGCCATCAACAATAAGGACAATTTCAATTGGGGGGGGGGGGGGGGGGGGGTGTCTTGTTTAACGTCACAATGTTGAGCTTATAATCAGTGAACGTTTCTTCCGGGTGTTCCACAAACCTATTCACTGGAGTCATCGGTTATTTTGGGAATTCGGTGCAGTCTGTCTGACCTGCATCTGACTTTTGTTTGCAGGTCTCGGAGGCCTCCCGGGTCCACGCCCTAGCACCCGATAGGCTCGAGTTTGCACGCTCTGTCACCATAGGTCCTCAGGTGTGTCACGTGGCCCGTGAGGATCGCCTCTTAAAGGGACCACACTATCACACACTCGCCTCTTAAAGGGACCACACTATCACACTCTCGCCTCTTAAAGGGACCACACTATCACACTCTCGCCTCTTAAAGCGACCACACTATCACACACTCGCCTCTTAAAGGGACCACACTATCACACTCTCGCCTCTTAAAGGGACCACACTATCACACACTCGCCTCTTAAAGAGACCACACTATCACACACTCAAATCCAAGAGGAGGCCTGATGGCCTCGCCTGATGCTGAGTTAATAAATTGAGTTTTGCAGTTTGCTCCGTGATAAAAATGCACCTCATTTAAAATCAAACCTTTGAGATAGCAGCACAACAGAATCTGCTTTCTGAAGCATGTGTGCTCTCCCCACAGCCATATTTCCTTCAGGCCCAGAGACCCTGCGTATGAATTAGTGAATAGCCACTTAAAGACCCCCCCCACACACATTAGTTGCAGTTTAAGTAATTAAAATGAAAACACAGCATACCAGCTTTTAAAAATTTGGTTTACGGGATGTGGGCATCACTGGACCAGCATTTTTGCCCATCCCTAGTTGCCCTCGGGAAGGTGGTGGTGAGCTGCCTTCTTGAACCACTGAGCTCATCCAGGTAGGACTGATTTATCCAGTTGGGTGATAGCGTGAAGGTGGAAGGGAAGAATTCCAGTCTCTGCTCCATCTCTCCAGTTCCTGTCTCTGAGCCAGGCTAACTGGTCAGTACCGTTGTTGAGTCCTACACACATTCCATAAGAAATAGGAGCAGAATTAGGCCACTTGGCCCATCGAGTCTGCTCCACCATTCAATCATGGCTGATATTGTTCTCATCCCCATTCTCCTGCCTTCTTCCCATATCCCTTATTAATCAAGAACCTATCTATCTTAGTCATAAAGACACTCAGTGAATTGGCCTCCACAGCCTTCTGCGGCAAAGAGTTCCACAGATTCACCACCCTCTGGCTGAAGAAATTCTTCCTCATCTCTGTTTTAAAGGATCGTCCCTTTAGTCTGAGATTGTGTCCTCTGGTTCTAGTTTTTCTTTCAAGTAGAAACATCCTCTCCACGTCCACTCTATCCAGGCCTTGCAGTATCCTGTAAGCTTCAATAAGATCCCCTCTCATCCTTCTAAACTCCGAGTACAGACCCAGAGTCCTCAAACGTTCCTTATATGACAAGTTCTTCATTCCAGGGATCATTCTTGCGAACCTCCTCTGGACCGTTTCCAAGGCCAGCACATCCTTCCTTAGATACGGGGCCCAAAACTACTCAAAATGGGGTCTGACCAGAGCCTTATACAGCCTCAGAAGTACATCCCTGGTCTTGTATCCTAGCCCTCTTGACATGAATGCTAACATTGCATTTGCCTTCTTAACTGCTGACTGAACCTGCACATTAACCTTAAGAGAATCGTGAACAAGGACTCCCAAGTCCCTTTGTGCTTCTGCTTTCCGAAGCATTTCCCCTGGCTTGGGTATTGATTACTGAATCTGAGTCAGTCTTCCGTCGGCAGGCGTGTGATCTTGGAGCCAACTTGTTACTCCAGAAGTGTTGGGCACAGGCGGCTGTAGGTTTGCGCCCATGGTAGGTCTCTGGAGGCACCGGGGGTTCCTCCCGAATGGCTTGGTGAGCGATCCATTTTGCCGTAAAATGAGAGTGCGTTGCCATCATCCTCCCTGCTTTACACCCTATTCCCAGTCAATGCCGTTTGCTTCAACTGGTGGCCTCCTTTCAAACCTCATCCCAGCACCAGCAAAAGGAAATCTTGCTCCCTGCTGGAAGGGGCAGTCCCTTGTGTTGGAAAAAGGGAACATACGGATGTCAAGCCGTGATGGGACAGGAGAAGGTGTGAATGCGATGCCTTAATGACAGAATAGTCTTCGGCACTCACTGTCCAGGTCCACATATTAAGAATGGGCCTTTGCCACTCTCTTGATGTCTCAGCTGGTCAAGGCAGTGAGCTGCTCAATAGAGTCCCTGAACATCCCTGCTGTAAATTAGTTCAGCTCAGCTTAGTGGCAGTCGCACTGTTCAAGCTGTGCTCTGCACCTTCAGTAAGTGCAAACAAAATTAACCACGGCTTCAGTTGCTGATCATTAAGAGGAAGTAGCAAACGCTGTAGGATTAACTGTTCATCCATTTTGATGCTGTTCCAACCATGCCTTTCTCAAAGTGTCTCCCTGTCCTGTTGTTGTGGAGAAGGCCAAGAAATTGACAAAATAGCCCTGGACTTTGTGAAAAAGCAGCATCTTCAACAAATGGTCTGCAGCCTGGGCTGTGCTTCGCTCGGTGATGTGGTTTAAAAATTGTACAAAAGGCCCATTTCAGAATATTCTACAGTCCCAACTTTATTGAGTAAATATTTAAATGAATTAGCATAATGTTCAATAGCACACTTCTATTGCTTGGCACTATTTAGACTGCATTATATAATCTTTAGCCAATATTGAAACCGCTAATGAATAACAGTTTTTGTAATACTGTGCGGGATTGGGCTGGCACTGATGAAACTTGTGAGCTAGTAGCTGACATTTGCTGTCTTGATTCATAGCCATGTATTAAAGTACAGGAGGGCCCCAATGAAGAAGGAAAGTGGAGGGGAAATTGAGACATACGGGCGCAAAAAGGCTTGGGGGTGGGAAAGGGGGGGGGGGGAGACATGAAACGTGCCCACATTCTGTGGAATGATATCCAAGGGGCAGGATGGGGGTGGTGTGGAAATGAATGCCTTTCAGTTTACTGCTGCGTGCTGTTTAAAACATTGTTGTTGCCTCATTCTCTTCTATGCTTTGCTCCTGTTATGTGACAGAGTGGTGGCGAAGACGCTGGAGGTCCACTTTGCTTCGCGTGCGCAAAGCAGCGGATTGGCCCAATGGCCTACCTCACTGCACCCCCAGAGCTGGTGAGGTTGGCGAGGTAGAACGGGGTGAACGGAGCTGTGACTCCCCTCGAACCATCCTCTCGATTCTGATCCTGTGGGGGGGGGGGGGGGGGGGAGTGGGGCTGAGTGACTCGGAAGTAATCAGAAGGCCGTGAAACATTCTTTCTACTGGGTTGTCCTAAACGAATTGATTTTTGGTGCTGTCAAGTGTGTATATAAATAAAATGAAAAAATCCAGCAAAATCGAACTGGACTCCATGCAATATCCAATATTTCCTCGACATTCTACACTGGTTTAGATCAACTTTTATATAAAGTTATGACTGCTGTTTTTGAAATGTTAAATGTAAATCTCCCTGAAGAAATTACTATTTACAGCCAATAAAGATATTTTCTATATTTGTATATCTTTGTTTCTAGAAGCTGCTACTTTCAGTGAATGTATAGTGATTGTTCTGTTCACCTCCTCCTAACAACCCTAAAATCTGTCCACCACCTACAAGGGGGAGGTGGTGGTGTTGTGGTATTGTCACTGAACCAGTGGTCCAGAAATCTGAATTAAATAAAAAACGATCTGAAATTAATGATGACCTTGAACGTACTTGACGACCCCAAACTCTACAGCTCTCTGGGGTAACGAGTTTCACAGATTCACTACCTTCAGAGAAAATAAATACCTCCTCATCTCTGTCTTAAATGGGCAACCCCCTACTCTGAGATTATGCCCTCTGGTCCCAGACTCTTCCAGCATCCACCCGGTCAAGCCCCCTGAGAATCCTATATGTGTCAATAAGGTCGCCTCTCATTCTTCTAAACTCCACTGAGTACAGGCCCAACCTACTTAATATCTCCCCATGAGAAAATCCCTCCGTACCAGGATCAACCTAGTGAAACTTCTCTGGATGGCCTCCAATGCCACATTCTAAAATTCCTTTAAATAAGGGGACCAAAGATTGTTCGCAGTATTTCAACTGTGGTCTAACTGGTGCCTTGTATAGTTTCAGCAGGATTTTACTATTTTTATACTCCATTCCCTTTGAAATAAAGGCCCAACATTCCATTTGCCTTCCTAACTACCTGCTAGCCTTTTGTGATTTATATTGTGTATCTATATTCAAGAGGCGGCTGGATACAGCACTTGGGGGGAATGGGATCAACGGCTATGGGGAGAAAGCAGGATTAGGCTATTGAGTTGGATGATCAGCCATAATCGAGATGAATGGCGGAGCAGGCTCAAAGGGCCAAAAGGCCTCCTCCTGCTCCTATCTTCTACATATCTATGCTTGAGGACACCCAAAGACCTCCGTGCTGCAGCTTTATGCAGTCCTTCTCCATTTAAATAATAATCTGCTCCTTTATTCTTCCTACCAAAGTGCTTAACTTCACATTTTCTTACATTGTATTCCATCTGCCAAGTTTTGGCCATTCGCCTAAGCTGTCTATATCCCTCTGCAGACTCTTCCTATCTCCTCACCACTTGCCTTCTCGCCTATTTTTGTGTCAGCCTCAAAATTGGCAATAATGCATTTTTGTCCCTCGTCTAAGTCATTAATATATATTGCAAATAATTTTGGCCCCAGCCCTGATCCCTGTGGCAATCCATTAATTAGAGGCTGCCATTTTGAAAATGCCCCTCACCCCAACTCTCTGTCTTCTATTAGTTTGCCAATCCTTTATCCATGCTAATATACTCCCCCCAACACCATAGAGTCTTATCTTATTAAGTAGAGTTTTGGGTGGGACCTTAACAAAGGTTGTTTGGAAATCCAAATGTATTACATCTAGTTCCCCTTCATCTATCCTGCTCATTACCACCACAAAGAATTCCAATACATTTGTCAGGCATGATTTCCCCTTCATGAAGCCATGCTGACTCTGCTTGATTATATTATGTATTTCTAAATGATCTGTTATTACATTCTTAATAATGTACTCTAACATTTTCCCAATGACACAAATGAAGCTAACTGACCTATAATTGGTTTTTTTTTGTCTCCCTCGTTTTTTGAATAAAGGTGTTACATTAGCAGTTTAACAATCCTCTGGGGCTTTTCCAGAATTTAAGAACTCTTGGAAGATTACTACCAGTGCAAGCACTATCTCTATAATATCTCTTTAATATCCTGGGGTGCAACCCACCAGGTCCAGGGGACTCACCCGCCTTTAGTTCCATTAGTTTCCCTAATACTTTTTTCCCAGTGATTGTTATTGTATTTATTTCCTTCCCCCTTCTGCCCCTTTGTTATTTAGTATTTTTGGAATGTTATTTGTGTCTTCCACCGTGAACACTGATGCAAAGTATTTAACTCATCTGCCATTTCCTGGTACCCCATTATTAATTCCCCAGTCTCATTCTCTAAGGGGCCTATGTTTACTTTTGCCTCCCTCTTCCTTATATATTTAAAGAAGCTCTTGCTGTGCATTTTATATTACTTGTTAGTTTACCCTCATAGTACATCTCTTTTTTTGTCAGTTTTTAAATCTTTCCCAATCCTCTGGCTTACCACTAATCTTTGCCCCATTATATGTTTTTTCTTTCAGTTTATTATTATGCTTCACTTCCTTGGTTAACCATGATTCATTATCCCCTTACTAGACTACTTCTTCCTCACTGGGGTGTATCTTTGTTGTGAGTCATGAAATATTTTCATAAACGTCTGCCATTGCTCATCAACCCTCTTTCCTGCAAAACTCTTTTCCCAGTCCACTCCAGCCAACTCTTCCCTCATTCCTTTATAATTACCCTTATTTAAGTGTAGCACAGTTTTTTCTGACCCAAGTTTCTCACTCTCAAATTGAATGCTAAATTCTACCATGTTATGATCACTGCTTCCTAAGGGATTTTATACTCCGAGATTGTTTATTAAACCTTTACGAAATCCAAAATAGCCCGGTCCCTGGTTGGAGCAGTGTGTCCCAAACACACTCTTGAAATGAAGTGAAATAAAATGAAATGAAAATCGCTTATGAAGTTACTGTGAACAGCCCCTAGTCGCCACATTCCGGCGCCTGTTCGGGGAGGCTGTTACGGGAATCAAACCGTGCTGCTTGGTCTGCTTTCAAAGCTAGCGATTTAGCCCTGTGCTAAACAGCCCCTCTGTGAATTCTTCCTCATGGCTACCTCTGCTAATTTGATTTTCCCGATCTCCATGAAGTTCAAATTCTTCCATGATCAAAGTACTGCCTTTTTGCAAGACCTTATCTCCTGATTTATTCTCCCTCTTACAGTATACCTCCTGTTTGGGGGCCTATAAACTACTCCCACCAGTGTCATCTTACTTTGTTATTTCTTACCTCCACCCATATGGATTCTACACCTTCCGATCCAAGATCATTTCTTGCTATTGTACTTATTCCATCTCTTATTAACAAAGCTACCCCACCACTGGTTCCTTCCTGTCCTTATGAAATGTTACACCCCTGAATATGTAGTTCCCAGTTATGATCTCCTTGTAACCACGTCTCTGTAATATACCGATTAACCTTAATTTATGCCGTTAATTCATTTATTTTGTGTCAATTGCTACATACGTTTAAGAGCCATTAATTTTTTACCTTGTAACTATTTTTTTCCCCCTTTTTGACTCGATTTGCTGTTTTTTAAAAAAGAATGTTTGTACACTCTGTCCCTTCCTGTCACACCCTGGGTATCGTTACCAAAATGGCTGCCCAGTAATGCTGTCATCTCCTTTGCTTTGTACCTCGCTACAGAACAGGCCCCCCTCTATTACAGCCCCCCCCCCCCCATTTAGTTCAAGGACCTCACTACTTTCTGAGTTATGCGGTTTGCAAGAAAACTGGCGCCAGTACGGTTCAGATGTAGACCATCCCAGTGGTACAACCCACTTTCCCCAGTGCGGATGATAGTGCCCCACAATCGACTCCCAGTCCTCCCACACCAATCTTTGAGCCACGTATTCACCCCTCGTTTTATGTACCCTATGTCGATTTGCACTTGGCTCAGCTAAATCCAGAGATTATAAACCACCTGGCCCTTGTTGTTGAAAACTCCCCCTATACCAAAAAGGGCCGACATTCCAAATGGTGAACAAGGATTCTCACTCCCTGACTCCGATGCAGGCTTCGGTGAGTGCTATTCAGGTCAAACTATATTTTCAAGTTATCCCCCGGTATAACCCATACCTTCACCGAAGATTTCATCTACTTACCACTTAGTAGCATCGATCCTGGGTCCCGCATTGCTAAGTAAGTAAAGTAGACTTGGGAATAACCACTGTTTCAGATGAAAACTTTTAAGTTACTTTATTATTATATTTTTTCTTTTAACAACTGCAATCACTTTCTTTACAGAAAGACAAAACAATCTTGCTTCTGGATCCTTCTAGTTGGTTGAAGGGACCTTCAGGCCCACCTTGACAACCAATCTTTTTAAAATCTGGTCTTCTTTAGATGTATTCGCTGGTGAGCTTGGTTGCTATGTCCTATCTTTCCCATGTACTGAGCTGTGAGAGCTGGCTCTGCTGGCTATCTCTGAGCTGACTCTGCCTCCTCTTTAGTCTTCCTTAGATGTATTAGTTGTTTTAGCTCGGCTGCTATGTCTCATCTTTCCCAAGACCGAGTTGACTGTAAGCTGACTCTGCTTGCTTCTCTTGTTCCTTCTCTGCTTCTCTCCTCTCTCTGAGTTCTGGTAGTTCCTGCTCTGGTCTCTGGGTTTATATTCTCTTTCTAACAGTTATTTTTTATGACTTTATTGTAAAGTAACTTTTATTTCACTTTGATTGTAAAAGGTACCTTTAATCTAAATTTTCTAATACAACTAAGTATTTATTTTGACTTGACCTCACCTCTCAGGTTTCTGATTACATTGTTTCCTTTGTGATGTTCAAAGTTCCTTTGTGATATTCAAAAATGCTTTGGTTTCAATAGAGGTGTGAATTTTGGTTTGGTTCCTGTCATTTCTATAGTTTTATTTTCGAATTGTGTCTCCAGCTCATAATTTTGACTTTGATTTTGGCTTTAAATTATGTTTCTCGTAGACTGATAGTCTCCAATTTTCTTTTAATTTTCCTGGTGTTAGCAGAATTTCACACCTAGAATTGTCACCAAATTCAACTGAACCTCATCCTTTCCTTTCCAGCTGTTTATTAAGATAGTTAATTTCAATGAAGGTGTGAAACATTGCTTTTAGCGTAATGCTAAAAATCCACTTGGTTATAACTTGAAAGGTTTACATTTATCACCCAACTAAAGTGAAACCCTCATCCATGCTTTTCCAGATGCTTACTAAGATAGTTAATTTCCATGAAGGTGTGAGCCATTGATTTTAGCTTCATACAAAAATCCTGTTTGGGAGAAGGAATCTGCATTTTATAATCCTGCTCTTTGCAGCTGCTATTAACCCTTTGTGGGATATTTCCCTACATTCTCTTGTGTTTCTCTCAGACCAGATTTTGCCAGACTTCCATGTTCCAAATGACACATCTTTCCATATTATCAATTACACCCTGCACCCCTATTTTCTTTAATTTGTTTTCAGTTTGTCTTTGAATTTTGCTACTGATCTTTAGCTTTTAATTTCTTTCCACCTAGCCTTCAATCTCAAAGCAGGTTCCTTTTTTTTTCATGTACTGAATGATCTGTTGAGCTGCTTGCAGAAAAATACTTTTCACTGCACCTTGGTACACGTGACAAACAAAATCGAGAAGAAAAAGTACTCGCCTATCAATCACTTACCTGTGACATTACACTGATGTTGTAGGATTGCTGCAACCTATCTCCCAGCTCTCCAGCCTTGGCCTGTTCCTGCCTCCACTGGCCTGTGGCTGTAGTTGGGGAAACAAGACACAGCAATATCTACCCTTCACCCACTGTGCAGCCCAGAAGCTAGAGGCTTCTGTCCAACAGCCTCCGCCAAAGGTTCCATAGCCAACATGAACTGCAAGGGGCATAAGGGGGCCCCTGTCTGGTCCCTCTCTGAAGGCAAAAATTCTCAGATCTATAACCATTCGTGAGCACTGCTGCCAAGGGCCTATGATACAGCACCTCTACCCACTTAGCATGTTCCTCTCCCAACCCAAATGGCTGCTGTTGAGTAGAGTCAAGAGTTCTGCTCCTTTTCACAAACACCTTTATTTTCCTTTAACACACACTGTACAAAACTCTTATCACCACATCACATGCTCCAAAGGCCACCTGAAGTCCCTTTACATATCAGTGTCAATTATTGGATACTTAACATAAATGAGACATCTAATTGGAATGTCTCCTAACCCATTCCTTAACAATCTCAGCAATGTGTAAACCAAGTAGTTCCATCCCACTTAGTCAAAAGCTTTCTCCGCATCCAGGGAAATAATTAACCCATCCAACACCTGCTATTGAAGACTTGGGATATCATCCAATAGCCTTCTGATATTATTGTTTGGGACACACTGCTCCAACCAGGGATCAGGCTATTTTGGATTTGGTAACGGTTTAATAAACAATCTGAGTATAAAATCCCTCAGGAAGCAGTGATCATAACATGGTAGAATTTAGCATTCAATTTGAGAGTGAGAAACTTGGGTCAGAAACAACTGTGCTACGCTTAAATAAGAGTAATTATAAAGGAATGAGGGCAGAGTTGGCTGGAGTGGACTGGGAAAGGAGTTTTGCAGGAAAGAGGGTTGATGAGCAATGGCAGACGTTTATGAGAATATTTCATGACTCACAACAAAGTTATACCCCAGTGAGGAAGAAGTATTCTAGTAAGGGGATAATCAATTGACCCTTTATGAACCCAGTCTGATCACCCAGGATGATCAATGGGAGAATTCCCCATAAATCGCCGTGCTAACAATTTGGACAGCAATTTCAAATCAAAATTCAGAAGTGAGATTGGCCTATAGGAAGCACACTCCTCTGGGTTCTTGCCTGTCTTCAAAATCAAAGAAATATTCACTTCTCCGACGTGCCTCAGATGGATGACAGTACATTGCAATTAACGGTTTATCGGCAAGTCCTTAAA
This sequence comes from Scyliorhinus canicula, assembly GCF_902713615.1. NCBI lineage: Eukaryota > Metazoa > Chordata > Chondrichthyes > Carcharhiniformes > Scyliorhinidae > Scyliorhinus > Scyliorhinus canicula. The sequence goes on along the minus strand of NC_052156.1, from coordinate 157,202,316 downwards.
TTTCCTGTAAATCTCAAATCCAAAACCCCAACGCAACCAAAGATAAAAATCAATAGTTTTAAGACATTCCTCAACATGTGAGGACTCATAAGGCTGACACTAAGGTCATACCATCATTACCAACAGGAGATATACTGCTTGAAAAGGAGGACAAGAGATAAGCCAAAAAGGAGAATCGAAGCATAATGTTCCTCCCACACTTTGGACCTACGCAAGACCAAAACCTTTCACCCATCTCCAGGCAGTTGCACCACTCGATTTTATCATGGCAGATATTTAACACACGGCATAGCTACCATAAATGTAGGTCCCTGAGATTCTTGAGATAAAACATTCAGTATCGTGCTCAATTATTGATATCTCCCAATAAACATGGGTGTGATCAAACAGCCTCATGCCCGATTCGGTGACGCGACAAGGCCATTTCTCACTAGATTTGGAGCACCTCTCGTGTTCTAACAGGATCGTGTGAGGCCTTGCAGTCTGGATCATGCCCCTTGGTGTCCAAAGGTGTGTAGGTTAGGTGGGTTACAGGGATAGGGCGGGGGATTGAACCTAGTTCGGGTATTCTTTCAGAGTGCCGGTGCAGACTCAATGGGCCAAGTGGCCTCCTTCTGCACTGTAGAGGTTTTATAAGAGTCCACCTGTGAGGCTTCTCATTTCTACTAAACTTTCTGGAATTGATTAGCAGAAAGCATTTGGGTCCAAGCTTCAGGAAATGTCACTCCATTTTCCAACAATCCCCTCAGTCCACTCCAAACACAAACAGGCCAAATTTACCCATTACAGATCTGCTTTTAATCTCATTGCATTCACTGAGAAATAAAAATCTGTTTTGAATCTGGCCATTTGGACAGTTTCCAATGAATGGTGTTGACCTGTTCGCTGTTTCATGAATCTCGGGTTGAGTAATGTTTCCTCCGAAACAATGAATATTATCACACTGATTAAAGCAACTTATAAATTTATTTACAATTAAATAATATAATGAAGCACTATATATATTTACAGATATACATAAACGCACGTACAGAAAGTAAACCCTTAATAGAGCTTCAGATTGAATATGATATTCTAGATTTAACAAACCCCAAAGTTCAGCTTTCCGATGTGATAAATCCAATCAGCTTTGTATTCCTGTGAAACTTTTTCTTTTAAACAGCCCATCACGTACTCCTCAATAAATGAACCAGTTTTCAGTTCTTCGGAGGCTTCAGATTTTGGCAAGGAGCTGTTTGAAGCTCCTGCTTTTAAATGCTTAGATGTCAACTCCAATTAATGGTAACTCCTATGTCGAATTGCTCAAAACAATGTGCCTTGTTCTTATTTACAATAAACAATATTACAACAAATGTTCATAAATATGAAGGCCGAAACATAAATGTGTCCCTCTCAAATTATTACACAATGCAAGGACCCATTCCTTTCACATCAAAGCACTAATCCGCTAATTAAGATCAGGAAACAGGCCCGCTTAGCATCCCAGTCAAAACATATTGTCTGATTGACAGATGTCAGAGGTAGGTACTTTACTCAGAGAGGAGTAAGGGCGTGGAATGCCCTGCCTGCAACAGTAGTGGACTCGCCGACATTAAGGGCATTTAAATGGTCATTGGATAAACATATGGATGATAAGGGAATAGTGTAGCTGGGCTTTAGAGTGGTTTCACAGGTCGGCGCAACATCGAGGGCTGTAGGGCCTGTACTGCGCTGTAATGTTCTATATATGTTCTATGATTGTGAACAATGCCCTTTAAATACAAGAGCAGTCTTTGGGTTGCCACAGAATGCACCGTTAAAATTAAATAAAAATATTTTGAGGAAAAAGAATCTGTTCTTTGAAATGTCGTATAAAAATACAGAAATTCAGATGTGGCTCAATTTTTACTTTTGGGAAACTTAGTAGAAATATATATTTATCTCTATATATAATAATCAGAAAAATTAATTTCAAAGCATTGATCCTTCTACCCACCTGTTTGTCACTAATCTGATCTAAAGGAGAGTCGATGGGTTTGTAGCATGGCTTCATATTGAGAATAACATTCATGTCCATAATGGAAGTCCACAGGTTCATTCATTCTGTTGGTTGATCCATACATGTTAGTGATGGAGGCTTGGTGAGGAACCCAATTGCAACAGTCTAGCGTCTGTGGCCTACTCTCTTCTTGCTAGAAGGGACGGAGTGTATCCATATGGCTCAGAAAGAGGCAGGAAACAAAAGTAATTTAAAAAAGAAAATTGATGGCTCTGCTTAATGTACAAATACAAATTTTGACGTGTTCATCCCTTCAGCCACCCTTGGACTTGTCTCTGTATTTGCCCGTGCTGAATAGCCGTGGATAACACTGATCCGCCTCAATGGGTGATGAGGGTCAGCTTTCTGTTTCTTGCTGTAGAGGCTCAGTTTCATTTATATTTGTCACTGCTTGCACCTCCGTTGATGGCATTGGTGCTAATTCATATTCTTGTGACCTGGTACAGCTACTGAATAAAAAGAAAAGAAGGGTTTAGCGAGTAAAAGCATTTTGATAAGTTTTGTCACTCAACTGGATAAAGGGAGGGAGGGTGGGTAAACCCACCCACCCATTCAACCAGAAAAGGGTCTCTGATACACAGGAACTTATTCAAGATTCCTCCAGCCGTGCACTCCCCAGGTATCACCTGCCTCTCTTACTGTTCGCTTTTCTCTCCGACCTCTGCACTATTGGAGAGTGTTCTTTCACTGCCTCAAGTCTTGCCATTTTGCTGGGGGGGTCAGCCTTAACTCCGGTGTACCATCTAGAAGGCTATAGGTTCAAACCCCAATCCCACCAAAACAAGTAATCCAGGCTAATACTCCAGTGCAGTGTTGTACCGTTGAAAGTACCATTCTTCAAATGAAACGTAAATCCAGGGCTCTGTTCCGAGGGTCAGCGGGACAATGATGCTTTGTCCGAATTCCCCACTGGATGTATTAGTGATTTTCTTAACATTATGGCCCCCAGTTACTCCTGTTGCAACCACTGAGATTTTCAATACTGAGACAGATTGATTTGTGCTAGGTAAAGATATGAAGGCATCATGGAGCAAAAGTGAGCAAAGGGAGTTGGGGTTGAGATCAGCCATGATCTGATAAAGAGCAGACCATTGCAGACTGAGATGGGGAGTAATTTCTACAATCAGAAGGCAGTGAATCCTTGGAATTGTCAACCTCAGAGGCTGCGGAGGCTCAGTCATTGAGTATGTCCAAGGCAGACATCGATGGATTTCTAGATACTAAAGACATCAAGACGTATGGAGATAGCCCAGGAAAGTAGCTTTGAGGTAGATGATCAGCCTTGATTTAATCGAATGGTGCAGTAGGCTCGGTGGGCTGAATGGGCTACACCAACCCCTATGTTTCTAAAGAATAATAGAACAGGTTTGAATTGCTTCCTCCTGGCCCAAATTCTGTTTGATCTCAAATGAATGAGGTTATGCAACATGAGCCATAAAAATCTCCTAATTTGATACTGATTGAAGCTAAATCTCAACATGCCATTGCTTGGCTCATAGCCGGAGCAAAAGCGGCAGGGTAGCACAGTGGTGAGCACTGTTGCTTCACATAGCCAGGGTTCCAGGTTTGATTCCCGGCTTGGGTCACTGTCTGTGCGGAGTCTGCACTATCCCCCCGTGTCTGCCTGGGTTTCCTCCGGGTGCTCCGGTTTCCTCCCACAAGTCCTGAAAGACGTGCTATTAGGTAATTTGGACATTCTGAACCTGAACAGGCGCCGGAATGTGGCGACGAGGGGATTTTCACAGCAACTTCATTGCAGTGTTAATGTAAGCCTACTTGTGACAATAATAAAGATTATTATTAACTGTGCTGCCCCCGGGTCTAGTAGTGGAGTGTTCACTGTTGGAGTTTGGCATTGATTTTGGAGGCAGATATGCGACAAAAATAGTGATTCAACAAAGTGCCTCCACAATACTCACATTTTGTGTTGGAACACAATCACCCAAAGCAAGAGTAGAACACATATTGTGATGAAAAACAAGCTGCCTGCACTGGTACCTACAGTTAAGAGAATGAAAGACAATATTGTCAGGTCAGCATTGTTAAATGGGAAACTGCGTTAAGAATTCACACACCGCGGGAGACATGTAACAAATTAAGTTCAATTTTACTGTCAATTATGCTCAGGAAAACATGCCCTGGGTACGAAACAGAGGATGGAGTGCAGGAGGCTCCTGCTAACTGGTGTCTTTTTAAAAATTCTTTCAGGGATTTTAAAGATTAATTGCATAGCTGTGCCATTATTGCCCATCCCTAATTGCCCCTGAGAAGGTAGTGATGAGCCACCTTCTTGAAACCGCTGCAGTCCATGCGATGTAGGTACACCCACTGTGCTGTTAGGGAGGGAGCTCCAGGATTTTGACCCTGTGACACAGAAGGAACGGTGATGTAATTACAAATCAGGGTAGGGAGTGGCTCGGAGGGGTGGCATTCTCAAGTGCCTGCTATGTCCTTCTAGGTGGTGGAGGTCAGGGGTTTTGAAGGTGCTGTTCAAGGAGTGTTTGAGCGTTGTTGCTTTGCATCTTATAGATGGTACGCACATCTGCCGCTGGGCATTGGTGGTGGAGGGAGTGAATGATGTCCAAGGTGGTGGATGAGGTGCCAGTCAAGTGGGCAGCTTTGTCCTGGACGGTGTCCGGCTTCTTGGGTGATGTTGCAGCTGCACTCACCCAAGAACTCCTTTACATTGCCCCTGATTTCCTTTGACAGAGATTTCTACAAGCTAATGAGGCCCCATGTTCTTGGTTGCCTGCCTCAGTTACCAGCAGAAGGGGGATGTTTAGAAGGCCTCGGGCCTAGTGCCGAGCTCCTTTCTATTTGGAGGGACAGACTGCAGTATTGCTGAGTCAATCCTAGTGTTTTCTGAGCCATGGATTGGTTCCGGAGGCTTTCCACCTATAAGGCCCTGGCTGAGGCAGTAGAAATGGCCTTTTGTTTCCCACTAAGGACCTGCTAGAAGACAGGGCAGTCCCCGTGTAGTGTCTGGGACATTTATATTGACTGAACCACAAACACACTGGCGCTCAAGTATTTGGAGTTCAGGTAATTGGAAGCAGAGACCCCTTTGGTTACCCTCTGTTCATGGAGCCCGGGCACAGGCCCACATGAAGATTGGTCATTTTCTAAACATCGCATTGCACTGATAACATGTTGGGGAGCATGGTTATAATGTTTTAATTACTAAAAGCTGTGCTTAACCTGATCCCTCCCATTTAAGAACGTATCTCAGGTATCAGGAACCGCTCTAAATGCACATATCCCGAAGTGAATTAGAGGCAAGAAGTTTGTGCGAGGCTACAGTTAAGAGGCTGTGTTCGTGAGGGGCGTCTTGTGGCTGCAGCTGGGCCCGATCTGGCTCCTCCCTATCTACGTCTCATTTCTTTTCTCCCTCCCTACAAACCCAGACCCGATCCGTCGGTGCTGCATTTGACTTGCTTTCCGCTCTCACTCATGGACTGGGAAGAGTGGAACGTAGGAAGCTTAGGGGTGATCTTAGAGAGGTCTATAAAATAATGAGGGGCATAGATAAGGTAGATAGTCGACATCATTCTCCAAAGGTAGGGGAGTCTAGAACTGGAGGGCATAGGTTTAAGGTGAGAGGGGAGAGATACAAAAGAGACCAGAGGGGAAATTCTTCACACAGAGGGTGGTGAGCATCTGGAACGGGCTGCCAGAGGCAGTGGTAGAGGCGGGTACGATTTGTTCCTTTAAAAAAGTTAGTCAGTTACATTGACAGGGTGGGTACGGAGGGATATGGGCCAAATGCGGGCAAGTGGGACTAGCTTAGTGACAGAAACTGGCCGGCACGGACAAGCTGGGCCGAAGGGCCTGTTTCCATGCTGTAACCATCAATTTGCTGTCAATCTGCAAATTCTTCTGATGCACCCAAGGCAGGCGGCAAGATGGGAAAGTCTCCTGGTCAGCTCAGCCAGAAACCTGGAGTACCTGCAGTGCAACAGCCTCCTCGTGTTAAAAGACTCAATTTGCATACTCCTGCCAGGAACTGCACTCGGAGCATAGTCCCCACCCTCCCACAACGTAGCTTATTACAGGGGGGGATATTGAAACCATCAGGACCATAGAGGCTACATTCACAAGAGTAGGAAGCTGTAGTTATGATGACTATGCGCAAATAAGGAAAGCTCAGAAAAGCCTGATGGAGTAAAAGACCCTTTGGCCTATCCAGCCAGCTCCATTCAGGGCCTACATATTACTCAATCATGGGGCCTGTTGCTGGTTATTGATCCTACTACACCACAAGGAAAAGCTGCAGCCACAACAGGAACAATGGCATCTCCATCAGTGAATGAGTCAAGACCACCTGCTTAGCACCTTCAGAGGATACAGAGATAAGAATCTGCGGGGAAATGAGGGACAATTCTCTTTTATGCAGTGAGGTGGTCTGACGCAGAATGTACTTCAGGAAAGGCAGGTGGAGGCTGTTTCAACAGTAGCATTCAAAAAGGGAATTGGCCCAATATTATACTTACGAGTAAAGAATTTGCAAGGCTATGGTGAAAGAAGGGCAGGAGAGACAGGAACTAATTGGGCAGTGCTCCCAAAGAGCTAGCACAGACACGAAGGGCAGAACAGACTCCCTTTCTGGACGGGGCCAAAAAATGACCTTTTCTGTTTCCCTTTTGAAATAACTTTTATAAATTACATTTTTAGGTGAAATAAGTTCTGCCCAGTTGAGTGAGTTGGGGATATTTGCCCCATTTTCCTCTTGTTCCCTGAGAAATAAGCTGTCTTTGTTTGTGCCTTACCGACTATGAGTCCAATGTTTTTTCCAGCAGTTATATTGGTATCTGAATAATAATAAAAGAGAAGTACATTTAATACAATACCAATTGTCTACTGGAACAGTAGCATTACAAGGAGGAGAAACAAAACAAGCTGGTGAGCCAAAGGGCGAATTCAGATGATACTATAGAGCCCCCTCCAGTAGCCATGATCATCCCATGCAATCTTTGCCCCATTTTGCACTGGACTATGAACATAGAACATTACAGCGCAGTACAGGCCCTTCGGTCCTCGATGTTGCGCCGACCTGTGAAACCACTCTAAAGCCCATCTACACTATTCCCTTATCATCCATATGTCTATCCAATGACCATTTGAAAGCGTTTAGTGTTGGCGAGTCCACTACAGTTGCAGGCAGGGCATTCCACGTCCTCACTACTCTCTGAATAAAGAACCTACCTCTGACATCTGTCCTGTATCTATCTCCCCTCAATTTAAAGCTATGTCCCCTTGTGCGAGACATCACCATCCGAGGAAAAAGGCTCTCACTGTCCACCCTATCTAATCCTCTGATCATCTTGTATGCCTCAATTAAGTCACCTCTTAACCTTCTTCTCTCTAACGAAAACAGCCTCAAGTCCCTCAGCCTTCCCTCATAAGATCTTCCCTCCATACCAGGCAACATTCTGGTAAATCTCCTCTACTCCCTTTCCAATGCTTCCACATCCTTCCTAAGGGCAGGAAGATCGGAGGCACAATCCTCAATCCTTTTATTTTCAGGTTGCTGGCATTAAGGCAACTAAGAAAATATTATAAATCCTCCTGAGTCGGAAGGGGGGCATAAAAAAAGCTGCGACAGTAAACCCTGTGCCCCCACACAACCCCCAACTGTTGTCCAGTGATCCTTACTTGTATAGAATAGAATACAATATCTGCAGTGCAAAAGGAGGCCATTCCGTCCATCGAATCTGCATCGACCCTCCGAAAGAGCACCCTACCCCGGCCCAAACTCCTGCCCTATCCCCATAACCCCACCTAACCGTTGGACACTAAGGGGTAATTTAACATGGCCAATCCACCTAATTCTTGTTGGGCGAGGTTGTCTACCACAGAGGAAGAATCTGTCAAATTTTACTGTCTTAGTTTACAAGTTAAAACGGCGGCTCAATGAAGTATTGATGCTTGTGGAATTTTACACTGATACCATTCAGCAGCGCCAGAGTGCAGGGCAGACAACGGAAGTCTGGAAGGAAAAGGCAGAGAGGTTTGGAACAGAATCAAAGAAAAGGTCTTAATTTCACTGATACATGCTTGATTGTTTCAATCTGCCAATAAAAATTAAAGCTTTGCTGTGAATTTGTGAAAAAAAAGTCTACTTAAGTAATCCATGGCTGAGAGAGAAAATACTTACACATCAGATTTCCCCAAAGTGGTGAACGTATTGTATTAACCTTTCACCATGGATGTTACTGTATCATGCTGTTGCCCACGTGGGCTCCACCTATGGACCATTGTACGATATTACATGGAATGTATCAGGTTGATGCCCTTGTGGGCTCCGCCCCTGGCTCCGCCCCTTGAGGGGAGGTATAAAGAGCAGCAGCCCTGTAGGCGTCTCTCATTAGCAGAGCAGGCGCAGGCAGGCACTGTTCCAGTCGATTAAAACCACAGTTTACATCCACTCTCTGTTTCACGTGAATTGATCGTCACATCACCCATGCAGTACGTTACTGCTTTGCCCACTGACAGAAGGGTCCAGTAACTACTTCCACAACACTACTTGAATTGATCTCACCCGCTGGCAGTTATCTGGGTTGGAATCACACCCGTGTGCAGTATTCAAAATTAACATATTAATGTGAAAGCACTCCTGTAACTCTGGCCTCTGATTTTCATTATCCCTCCATTTTTAACCCTGCCTTCAGCTGCCCAGGCCCTGAACTCTGGATTACCCTTGTTAAAATCCTTCCTTCTCTCCTCCTTTACAAGGCCTGACACGTTCTCCCTGTCTACCTTCAGGATGCTCAAGCATCCAAGTCCAGCTCCCCGAGAACACAGGGGAAGAAATGGTCAGTGTTGGGCCTAACACAGGATCAGATATGACCTGTTTCACAGCTGAAAGGATGTTCAATGTCACGTTGACCCCATGTGGCTTTTGAGGTGGTCTAAAACAGGCCTCAGGCCTCCCCATGGGCGAATGAAGGGCCTAGTGCCGTTTTAGGGCCTCCAAGAGAAACTGCCCTGTCCTGAGAGAAGTAGCTAGGCTTCAGTTAAGAATCAGCTGTCACTGAAAAGGTAGGCTTTGATTTTTTTAAATGCAAACACACGTGGGATGGGAAGAAGCAGCAATTCTCCTCACAGAATTCCAACTACCACCCCCCGACATCTGCCACATCATTCACCACTCCTCTCCCTTACCTAGGAGCTGCTTATACTTAGCAATAATGAATTTGAAGAGGTACTTGAAAACTTCTGTCATTTTGGGCATTGGCTTTCATAATTCCCTTCCAAGTAGAATCCTCCAGCTGAGGCTGATGAAAGGCAGCTGGTTTCTACAGATGCACACATTCTCCAACAGTTTGGTGGAATAATACTCGGAAGTGAAAATTCTCACTATCTTTTCCTCCATCTTTAATTCAAGGTCATTAAGGCGAACTGCGCTATCTCCAACGAGTTAAGGCAAAAAAACCAGATTAGACCCAGAATTGTCAGTAGAATTGTCGTCCACTCACGACACACACACAAACACACATTAATAGAAGTTCTGGAAGCGAATCTTGCACCAGTTACCTCATGGCTTTCACACATTTAAAGCAATTTGCCTGCAAATTCGGTGAAGGTGAATGTGTGACTCATCCAATTTACTCAGAAGGCCCAATTTTAGGCCACGTTGAGTGTGTACCCCAAAATCTCTTTCCACCCTCTTTAGTTTTGGGAAGAGACCCTGCTTCAGGTTACATAGAAACAGACATCGAAAATAGAAGCAGGAGGAGGCCATTCGGCCCTTCGAGCCAGCTCTGTCATTCATTATGATCACGGCTGATCATCAAGTTCAATACCCCGATCCTGCCTTCCCCTATATCGCGTGATCTCTTTAGTCCCAACAGCTATATCTAATTCCTTCTTGAAATTTCTCAATGTTTTTGCCTCAACTACTTTTTGTGGTAGTGAATTCCAGATTCACCACTCTCTGGGTGAAGGAATTTCTCCTCACCCCAGTCGGAAAGGGTTTACCCCTTATCCTCAAACTATAACCCCTAGTTCTGGACTCCCAACCAAGGGGAACATTCTTTCTGAATCTACCTTGTCTAATCCTGCTAGAATTTTATGGGATGGATTCTCCACTGCTGGGATTCTCTGTTGCGTCAGCAGCGTACCACGCCACAGATCCCTGCGATACCCCGCTAGTCACTGACTGCCAATTGGAAAAAGATTCATTTATTCCATTTTGTGAGGTTTCTCAAGAAATGAGTGGAAGAATGAGAAGGATTTAGCAAACCCCGTGCAGAAGGAGAAACGTCCCAGCCTCCACCTGCCAACAGTCTTTGCAAAATACTGTTGCGCCCTTTGTGGAGGCAGATGGAGAAATCCCAGACACAAGAGTAAGAATCTGACCAGTTGGGAGGTAGATGGGCTTGGGAACAGAAGGAGTCCTGAAGTTCTTGTGCGGGTCCGAGAGACCTGTAGCAAGGAAGAATAACACAGATGCACCAGAGGGAAGGGAGAGGCAAGTAACAGAATTATAAAAACAATCAAGGGAGGCAATGGCTCAGTGATATTGTCACTGGGCTACCAAACCAGAGATCCAGGGTAATGCTCTGGGGGCCCTGGTTCGAATCCCCCCTTGGCAGATGGTGAAAGCTGAATTCAATTTTTAGAAATATGAATGAAAGAAGTCTAATGATGGAACTATCGTCGCAAAAACCTATCTGGTTCACTAATGTCATTTATGGAAGAAAACCTGGTCTGGTCTTTGTGTGAGTCCAGAACCCACAGCAATGTGGTTGACTCTTAAAATGCACTCAAGGATGAGGGATGGGCAATGAAATGGGCTCAGCCAATGATGCCCACATTCCATGTATGAATAGAAAAGAAATCAGAATATATAACCTGGCAGCTTATTCCTTATTTTACCAACTTGTTGGTTATGGCTTAAATCCAACTATTATTAGAGTTGGGATGAGCTTTATAATAGTCAGCTTGGACTCCTGCTTTTTGAGGCAGTGTGAAGGAAAAGCAATGTCTCCAGCTCAAGAGTTTGATCACAGTGTGTAATTGAGAGAAATTCTTCACTTTATACCAATCTATCTTCCATTGACATGGCACATGGGGAGTTAAGATATTTTTGGGACCGGCAGTGTTGGAGGAAGGGGAATTAATGGAACCAATCGGGAGGGGAGAGGAGGCACATGGGAGGGGGAGGGAGAGAGCAGAGGAAGGGGCTAGAGATGGATAAGAAGAGTCGGAGCAAAGGAGACTGGGAATGGGGAGAGGAGAAGAGGTGGGAGATACAAAGGGAGAGAGCAGTGCGGAAAAGGGGATAGGGATTGGGGATAGGGATAGGGATTGGGGACGGAAAGAATTGAGGAGGGAGGAGAAGAGGAGGTAGTGGAGAGTGTGAGAGTGTGTAGAGGGGAGGGTAGAGTGGTAGCAGGGGTAAAGGAAAGAAGGGAAGGAAGGGAAGTGTGGAGGAAGAGGGAGGAGGAGATCATGAGGATCAGGACAGATGGAAAGAATGAGTCGGAAAGAGGAAAGGAGAGTGGGTGTGGATGGAGGAGAGGGTTGAGTAGAGATGGAGAGAGTGATTAGGGATTGGGTGATGTGGAGGAATGAGGGGACAATCACTTGCAAGGAACGTTGCCATGCTCTGCGACTTTGTTCTATAGCCGGACCTGTAATTAAGCTTTAAAAAATGGTCACTTGTGTACTCCAACTTGGTATCAAGTCGACCATAGAATCATAGAGTTCCTACAGTGCAGAAGAAGGCCATTTGGCCCATCGAGTTTGCACAGACCCTCTGAAAGATCACCCTCCTAGGCCAACTCCCCCGCCCTACCCCATAACCCTGCACATTGATCACGACCAACCCACCTAACCTGCACATTTTTGGACACTAAGGGGCAATTTAACATGGCCAATCCACAAAACCAACTTTGTGATTTGAACCAACAGATAGTAGAAGTCGTTGCGATTTTTCCCATTTTAAAGTATGGGTTGGCGAAATTGGCATGTTACACAAATACAAATACAACTGGAGAGATTCTCAAGGTGCCATGACCTCAGACCTCAGACCTTCAATTTCTTCTGGCAGGCTCTGCCACATAACATGTTGCAATCGCAAATAAGTTCACAGCGAGACCACACACTGCGGATCATTTTCAGATATAGCCGGCAGCAGGCGGGTGGTGGGTGGAGTGATTTTGCCACCTGACCAATGGTATTAACGAGAGGCTGCGACCATTTTTATAGCAATAAAAGACAGCTTAATGATCGAGGAGGATGTGAAACCCAGAGATTCCTCAGCAATGTCCAGCTGGAAGTCATTGTTTCCTGCCATAGAATCCCTACAGGGCAGAAAGAGGCCATCTGGCCCATTGAGCCTGCACTGACCCTCCAAATGAGCACCCCACCTAGGTCCACTCCCCTATCCTATCCCCACAACCCCCCTAACCCCACTTAACCTGCACATCTTTGGACACTAAGCGGCAATGTAGCATGGTCAATTCACCTAGCCTGCACATCTTTGGACTGCGGGAGGAAACCAGAGCGCCCGGAGGGAACCCACGCACACACACGGAGAAAATGCGAACCCCACACAGTCACCCGAGGCCGGAATTGAACCCGGGTCCCTGGCATTGTGAGGTAGCAGTGCTAATCACCGTGCCACCATGCAGGTTTTGGTGGCAATCCTGATGGCTGGACATGGCAAGGAACCAGCTGGAAGTGGAAGATTTTGTGAAGACATGAAAAATACTCCCGGCCCTGCTGAAATCACTTTACCAGCTCCCTCCAGTTTCCTTCTGGCATGGTCCCTTTAAGGACTACCAGCTGGGATATTCAGGGATCATAGGCAGGTAGGAATAGGAGAAGGCCATTCATCCCCTCTAACCTTCTGCTGTTCAACGAAGTGATGGCTGAGCTGGCAGTCCCACTAGGCAGACCACATGCTCCTCCCAGGAGACCATGGAAGGTGTGGCAGGGACTGATATCTGGTGTAGGACCCCAAATAACAGATTTTGTTAATGTTCATGACTGTTTCAGGCATGACAGTTTGGGTTCCCCATCCTGAGTCCCACACAAAAGTTAACCCGGGATGACCAAGTATTTTTCTAATATTTGTTTATTTGCAAGTTTCCCTGCTTTCCAGGGCATTAGGCAGGTGAAAATTCCTCCCACTATTTTTAAGTTAAAATAAGATTACAGGCGGTGCTACATCTGAGCTTGACGAAGTTTTCATTTTCACTGCCATTACTGTCATTGATTCAGCTTGGATTCAGATTTTAGCCACAAGTCCTGAAAGACGTGCTGTTAGTTAAATTGGAGATGCTGAACTCTCCCTCCGTGTACCCGAACAGGCGTCGGAATGTGGCGACTAGGGGCTTTTCCCAGTAACTTCATTGCAGTGTTTGTCTTGTTACCTGTGTGGTAGGTAACTCGTACTACTCAATCCTTGGTTGATGGTGAGGTCTTTTGAATCTCGATGAAGAAGACTCAAATTCGTCCAGTAACAACAACGTTTTATTGAGTAACTATAACAACAAGTACATGACTTTTTTACTTTAATTTTGATACGAGTGATAAGGTTACCAAGATCTAACAACAGTGACTATACGTAACTCCACTAACTATCTGAACTATTCTGATATTGCCCTGATCACAGTGCACCCAAGAGAGAGACTGGCGAAGACCCAATGTGGCTGCCAATGTGGCTGTGGTCCGGCCCTCTAGTGATCACATGGTGCTACTGATTACTCATTAACCCCTTGTGTACATGCACATACAGAAACCACTACATCCCCCCCCCCCCTCTTTATTGTGGTACATATTTTCTGTATGTTGTAAAGAAAATTGAACAAACATAATGAATGCAGTTAACTGGAGACAGGTAAGCCAAATAAGGCTGTGTACAATCTGTGATGATAATGAGGACTGTTCAAAGCCAATTAATGTTTAAAGAGTCAAATCTTAACAATAAAATTTGTGAGTCCAAACTTTATGAATTTGATCAGTTGGGTTGCTTTCTACTTCTGTCGTCGAGGTGGCAATGTTGATGTCGTTATTTTGTTGTGAACATCATCAGTGTTCATGTGTGGAAGTGACCAGCAAGTCATCATAAGGTGTTCGAATGGTTGAAGCAGCTTGTTGTCTGCCCAGGACTTTTTTTTTGCACTTGCGGTATTGACTCCGTGCGCCCTCGTTCTTGAAAGCTGGCTTGGTTGCTTGCTGTGGTGCAGATATGAAATCGAGAGATTTGTTGTCATGGAATGGAATGTTTGTCGTCTTACCACTGTTTTGAACTGTGTCCTTTATGTGTGGAGTTGTGACATGATGTACAGGTCATTGTTTCATTGCTGTTGCTTTTGCGGCTTCTGTCTTTGTTGATATCGTTGTTGTTCTTGTTGTTGTTGTTACAATTTTGCTCACTCACTGTACCGTGTGTATTATTCGAGTCATACTCAAAGGTGTTTGTGTCAGTGCCGTTTTTGGTAGCCGACGTTTCGTTGAGCCTTTTTTCTTGAGAATTGTGAGAATGATCTGATGTTGCATTGATGTTGGTGACATCAGTCATTTGTGGTGGATTTGATTGCTCATCTTAGCTTCCCTGGTGTTACTCTTCTGTAAACATTTCCGATACATTTGAATCATCTGTGATCTCTTTATGCTCCTCTTCAGGAGTTATTTCCGGTTCATTTGAATCACCTTTGGTTTCTTGGTGCTCCTCTTCTGGAGTCAAAATCTTCAAGATTTCAATTGACGTGGTCTCACTGGACCCAAGAGTAGACCTACTATGTGCTTCTGTACAGATGAGCTGAGATCTGTCAGTCTCGTTGTGATCCTGCACACTGTGTATGTCGAGTGTGATCACTGTGTCACTGTTTTTCCACACAGTGGGTAGACATTCAATGTCTTCTTGTAGGTTCCATGAGCTGGGTAGACTTTCATAGTCTGCTGCTGGTTGCTCATAAAAGGCGGATAGACAATCATAGTCTTCCTCGTGCACAGTTGCCACTCCAGAGTCTTTAATTGCGGCCATTCTGGAGTCTGTCACCAAGCTACAATTGATCGTGCATCAATTTATTGCAGTAAGATTTTCTAAAAGATGGACTCCAAATCAAACCACATCGTGCACGATCAATTGTACAAAGACTAAGGTTGGATACAACTGTGGCTTTATTGCAGCAAGATGGGTGGCCTCCCACAGCAGCTGGCGAAATGGCTGCTGAATAGAGGTCACGCATATTTATACTCCTCCTACTGGGCGGAGCCAGCAGGCAGGGGCTACCGGCGAACCTGTAGTACAGGTCCTATCTTACATCACCTAATACAGGTGTAACAGTGGTTTACCACAATACGCACGGAGGCAGATGGCATGGCTGAGGTATAAAATGGATGTTTTCAACTATCTTTACCAAGGAAGAAGATGCTGCCCAGGTCGTGATGAAAGAGAAGGTAATTCAGACAATCGAGGGATTTAAAATTGGTAAGGAGGAGGTAATGGATAGGCTGTGTGTACTTAAAATTGATAAAGTACCAGGAGAAGATGAGATGCGTGCCACGATCGTGAATTAAGAGTGGAAATTGTGGAGACATTGACTCAGAGGACTGGAAGATTGTAAATGTTAAGCCCTTCTTCAAAAAGGTGTAAAGATAAACCCAGCAAATACAGACCAGGCCATTTAACTTTGGTGGTGGGGAAGCTGTCAGACACGATGATCTGGGACAAAATTAATAGTCACTCCGGCAAATATGGGTTGAAAAATATGGAAAAGTCAGCAGAGATTTGTTTAACTGACTTGCTGGAATTTTTTGATAAGTGCAATACTGTTAATGTGGACTTTCAAAAGGCATTTGATACAGTGCCATCCTGCAGTCTTGTGAGCAAAGTTATAGCTCGTGAAATAAAAGGGACAGTAGCAACATGGGTCGACCATAAGATAAAATCAAATTACTGCAGGTGCTGGAATCTGAAACAAAAACAGAAAATGCTGGACAATCTCAACAGGTCTGACAGCATTTCTGAAATAAACATTGGCTGAGTGACAGGAAACAAGAGTAGTAGCAAATGAATGATTTTCTGGCTGGAAGAAGGTTTATAGTGGAGTTCCCCAGCGGCCCCGAACATTTCTATTTTAACCTAAACTTTGGCATACAGTGCACAATTTCAAACTTTGTGAATGTTACAAAACTTGGAATTATTGTGAACTGCAGGGAGTACAGTGTAGCATTTCAAATGGACAAAGACACGCTGATGGAATGAGCAGACAAGTGGCAAGTGAAATTTAATGCAGAGAAGTGCAAAATGTTTCATTTTGGTGGGATGAACGTGGAGACAAATAAGGGCATTCGACTCTAAAGGGGGTGCAGGAGCAGAGGAATCTGGGTGAGTGTGTACTTAAATCACTGCATGTGGCAGGACAGGTTGTGAGTACGGTCAATAAAGCATTCAGAGCTTTATCAATCGGGTCATAGTGTACAGAAGCAAGGCACATTATATTAAACTTGTATCAAACACTGCTCTAGCCTCAGCTAGAGTATCCCCTCCTGTTCTGTTCTACGGAAGGATGTGAAGGCATTGTTAAACAGACATCGTGGACGCCATTTGATGGCCACGCTGCACCAAAAAGCAACTAGGCCGGTGCAGTGTGACTGATAAAAGCCGGGAGACCTGATCCCAGGATCTATGCGGCTCGCAACACCTCACAAGGTCCATTGTGGGGGGGGGCAATAAAGATTCTTCTTCTTATTAATATGGGAGACCAGCCAGAAATGCATTGGATAAGCCAAATCTAGAAGGAATGAATGAACCCAGACAATTATAATTGAAAACATATTTGAATGTGGTGATGACGGGGGCACTAAAGCCTTGTCTGATCATCTCACGTGGTGTCCATGGATACCTTTGCACCAGGAATTACCAGGACTTTGAGTGGGTGACCTGGCTAATTATCTTTCCCATTCCCTTGTTCAGGGCACCAAGATTAACTGGAGCACCAGTAGCTTCCTCAGGGAAGTAGCGAAAACACTGAACCCAGCCATAGCAAGTTGTGGAATAAGTTACAATCCTGAAATTACGGTACTCATTACACTTCCAAAAGTCCAAGTAACAAGCTCAGAGAAAAAAGTTACGGTTCTACCTGACCTGAGGTGCCAAGAGTGACGGTAACGTCAGAAGCAGTTTCTGATGCTGTAGTTGGTTTTACTGTCCTTTCTGTCACTGCTCTCCTGGTTGTCACTGGCTCCGTTCCTAAGTTGGCGTTAATATAAGATGGAGAACGTTTACAATTAGCTAGCTCTTGCAGAAATTAGAAACGTATTTTGGTGGCGTGACATGAGCAACAGGCTAGCTTAAATTTACGCTGTTACAAATACTGTGCGTCTGGAAGAGGAGCGGGGCTTCTTATTGAGCTCCAGCGTTGTCTGTGTTACAATGTGGTGGCAGGTAGTAAGGTTTGGCAGTCTAGCTTTACCAACTGTGATGTTGACGTTAATCCATCAAAATGATCGGATAAAGAATCATAGAATTTACAGTGCAGAAGGAGGCCATTCAGCCCTTCGAGTCTGCACCGGCCCTTGGAAAGAGCACCCCACTCAAGGACACACCTCCTCCACCCCCTCCCCTTAACCGAGTAACCCCAATTAACTTTTTTGGACACTAAGGGCAATTTAGCATGGCCAATCCACCTGACCCGCACATCTTTGGACCGCGGGAGGAAACCGGAGCACCCGGAGGAAACCCACGCAGACACGGGGAGGACGTGCAGACTCCACACAGACAGTGACCCCAGCCGGGAATCGAACCTGGGACCCTGGAGCTGTGAAGCAACTGTGCTAACCACTATGCTACCGAGCAATGGGATTACGACTGCCAATCCGAGCACAGCCAAGACTATCATAAGAAGCATGACATGTCTCACACGCTCTGAAAGTCTACTGACCTGTAGTACCGTGAATACTGTTAGTGACTGTGGTTTCAGCTGCTGCTTTCAGAGTGGTGGCTGAGGGTACTGTTGCTTCAAATTCTGTTTCAGCTGTCGAGGCACTTGGCGTTGAAGGCCTTACTGCTGTCCATGCTGTAGCTAAGGGTCCCAGTCCTACGTTTTAATTAATATAATGGGCAATATTTAAGATAAACTGATATTTACACAACTTCCATGAAATCTTCAACAACATTTCATTTGCTGGGCTGTGCAGGCCCTATTGAGGAACCAACCTGAGGTGGCTGTATTGCCTGGAGGGCTGGAAGACGTTTGATTGCAGCCTGAAACTGACGTTGGTGTAGCAGTCAGGGTTGTTGACTCTATCGGTACAGTTAATGTTGTCATTGCTGATGATAAATGGCTTCCTAGAGTTTCCGTTGCGTAATAAAGTACAAAATATTTACAGTGAGCTCAGGCTGCTGCTTTAAGGAAGGCCTTTGCCTATAAGATGGAACTCTGCACAGGATGACCCTTCCTATTCGACAAGGTCAGGCAATGCATGACCCTGGGCCGATTCTGATGAATTACCATGGCGTTTTCATGCTTGTGCTCACTTGAGGAAGAGGAAGTCCTGACGGGTGGGATTGGCACAGAACGCACAGTGCAATAATGTGCAAAAGATTCCGGGCATGTTTTTAAAACACCTACGTAATTATTGCACATAATTCTGGTCGCCACACTGCCAGAAAGATGCGGAGGCTTTGGATAGGGTGCAGAGGAGGTTTGCCAGGATGTTACCTGGTCTGGAGGGTGTTAGCTACGTGGGGAGGCTGAATAGAACGACGGAGGTTGAAGGGTGACCTGGAAGAGGTCTACAAGATTATGAGGGGCATGGGTAGAGTGGATGGGCGGGCACTCTTTCCCAGGGTGGAGGGGTCAGTCACCAGGGGACATAGGTTTAAGGTCCATGGGACAAAGTTTAGAGATGTGCGAGGCAAGTGTTTTTACACAGAGGGTGATGAGTGACTGGAATGCCAGGGGAGGTTGTGGAAACAGATGCAGTAACGGCGTTCAAAAGGCATCTTGACAAACACATGGATAGGATGGATACAGAGGGATACGGCACAAGGAAGTGCTGAGGGTTTTAGACCAAGGGTGGGACCATGACCGGTACAGGCTTGGAGGGCCGAAGGGCCTGTTCCTGTGCTGTATTGTTCTTTGTTCTTTCTAAAATAGTCCATGAGATCTAACTGGGCCATATCAATGTTTATATTTCACATAGAACTCCTCCCACCCCTCATCATCTGGTGGGGCTGGTTTAGCACAGGGCTCAATCGCTGGCTTTTAAAGCAGACCAAGGCAGGCCTGCAGCGCGGGTTCATTTCCCGTATCAGCCTCCCCGAATAGGCGCCGGAATGTGGCGACTAGGGGCTGTTCACAGCAACTTCATTTGAAGCCTACTTGTGACAATACGCGATTTTCATTTCATTTCATCTAACCATATCATCATGTCATTTTATTTATTTCTTCATTCTGTGCTTACCTAGTTGCACCGTAACTGCATCTATTCTAACTGCTTCAGGGCAGCACGGTAGCATTGTGGATAGCACAATTGCTTCACAGCTCCAGGGTCCCAGGTTCGATTCCGGATTGGGTCACTATCTGTGCGGAGTCTACACATCCTCCCCGTGTGTGCGTGGGTTTCCTCCGGGTGCTCCGGTTTCCTCCCACAGTCCAAAGATGCAGGTTAGGTGGATTGGCCATGATAAATTGCCCTTAGTGTCCAAAATGTGTTGGGTGGGGTTACTGGGTTAAGGGGATAGGGTGGAGGTGTTGATCTTGGGTAGGGTGCTCTTTCCAAGAGCCGGTGCAGACCTGATGGGCTGAATGGCCTCCTTCTGCACTGTAAATTCTATGATAAAAAATCTGTGCAGTAGTTAGTTCTATATTCTTACTACTCTTTGAGTAAATACATTTCTCCTGAATTTCCTACAGGTTTTATTAGCCAATAGCCTATTTTTATGGCCTGGTTTCCCTACACGAGGAAACATTTTCTCCATGTCTTCCCGACATAATACTTGCATTACTTTAAAGACCTCTATCTTGTACTTTTCCAAGAAAGGAACCTCATTCTAATCAGGCTTTGCTGCTACTTAGAACCTCTCAGTTCTGGTATCTACCTTGGATTTTTTTGACAACTTCACCCATGCCTCTAAGTCTTTATCTACATCTTTTTATAAATGGAGACCAGTACAGTGCACAGTACTCCAAATCTGGCTGTTGGTGTCAGTGTATCTTCACACCTATTTACTGTTTTTACCCTTTGGGGGAATAGTGAGGGAAGTGGCGGAAGGGTTTCCGAGATGATTGTTAGCCCTTTGAATAGTGTTGAACACTCCTTCCATGGCCGAAAAGTCCTGTTGTTGGACACATCCAAATGTGGCCTGACCAAGATTCTGGACAAGTTTGACAATTACTTCCCTTCGATCGTATTCCCCCAGAAATCAACCCCAATGATAAGGGGCGGGATTCTCCGATTTTCAGGCTATGCCCTGACGCCGGAGTGGGAACGGTAGCATTTTACGACTGAAAATTCGGCGCAAAACGGCCATCGATCCTCTGTCTGGTGGGGGGCTAGCAGGCAGGCAGCGTAGAGCACCCAGGTCTAGCTACCGATACGGCCGGAGAATTGCCGGGTTCGAGGCTGCGCCGTGCAACATGGCGGCGGCCACCTGCAGAGCCGGCCTGCCAAATAGTGCCCCCCTTTTGGCCAGTTCGTGACCCCCAGACCACCCCCCAACAGTGCTCCCAGCCCGTGCCAAAGTCCCCCCTGTCCGCGGATCGGCTCTCCCCCGACTGTGGTGTCGCTGGTCTGAGTCCGCAGCCGCCACACCGAGTTCCCGACAAATAATAGCGTGAGAGACCCACACCATCAGGAACTTGGCCTGTCAGGGGCGGAGCATGGGGGGGCTGAGGCGATCTCCTGAGGCCGTCAATATGGCAGCTGGCATACTCCGAGAGTACGTCACTTTGGAGGGGGGCAGAACATCGCGAAAGCGGTGCCGTCCCCGAATTCGGCGCAAACGTTGATTCTCCGGCCAATCACCGAACGCGATTTTGGCATCGGTGACCGGAGAATCACGTCCAGGGTTAGCATTTTATGGCCTTATTATTCTTTGTTTCTGCTTTTAATGGTTACGTGCCTTGGATGTTTCTAATCCATTTAATCTCTTATTGTCCGAATAATGGTTGCCCTGCATGTTCTTCCTTCCAAAATGCATCACCTCAGACTTACATTAAAATAATTTGTAAATCAAACACCCATTCTGCAAATTTATTAATGTTTTTCTGTGCTTTGTAATCATTTTCCATTGTATTAACTGTATCTTTCAATAAGCTGTCACGGCAAATTTAGAAATTGTACTTCCAATTTCCAAGCCAATACTGTTAATGTAAGCTTTTAACAACAGTGGTCCTAACATCGATTCCTGTAGAGGACCTCTTAGCACATTGAGTACAGTTCCTAACACCTCGTCTCTATTTTGTGACCCACTTACTATCCATTCTTTACTCAAGGCACTGAGGATCCGGGTTCGATCCTGACCCCGGGTCACTGTCCGTGTGGAGCTTACACATTCTCCCCGTGTCTGCGTGGGTCTCGCCCCCACAACCCAAAGATGTGCAGGCTAGGTGGATTGGCCATGCTAAATTGCCCCTTAATTGGAAAAAAAGAATTGGGCTCTCTAACTTCTTAAAAAAATACTATCCATTCAGCCACCTGTCCCCTGACTGCACATTTCTGATCTTAGAAATGAGTCTATGTGTAACTTGAGAAGATTGCTTAATGTGATCATGATGCCCCCGACGGGCAAGGAGGAGGAGGTAGTGGTGGCGATGGACGCTGAGAAGGCCTTCGATCGGATGGAGTGGGGCTATCTGTGGGAGGTGCTCGGACGGTTTGGGTTTGGGGAGGGACTGGTGAATTGGTTCAGACTACTGTACCAGGCCCCAAAAGCTAGCGTTAGGACGAACAGGGTAGTGTCAGATTATTTCAGACTCTAGAGGAGTAGGAGGAGAGGGTAGAGTCTCAGAAATTTATAAGGTGCTCATGAAGGGGGAAGAGTCCCAGACGGAGGAACTGAAACTCAAATGGGAGGAGGAGCTTGGCGGGGAGATGGAGGACGGGCTGTGGGCAGAAGCCCTGAGTAGGGTAAATTCAACCGCAACATGTGCCAGGCTCGGCCTGATTCAATTTAAGGTCGTTCACCGGGCCCACATGACGGTAGCTCGGATGAGCAAATTCTTTGGGGTAGAGGATAAGTGCGGTAGATGCGGGGGAGGACCAGCAAACCACGCTCACATGTTTTGGGCATGCCCTAAGCTTAGCGGGTACTGGGAAGGATTTGCGGGAATCATGTCCCGGGTGCTAAAAACAGGGGTGGCAATTTTTCGGGTTTCGGAAGACCCGGGAGTCCAGGGTGAGAAAGAAGCCGATGTTCTGGCCTTTGCTTCCCTGATAGCCCGGCGACGAATACTGCTGGCATGGAGGGACTGAAAACCCCCGAAGACCGAGCTATGGCTTTCGGACATGTCAAGTTTCCTGGGTATGGAAAAAATTAAGTTTGCCTTGAGGGGATCTGTATTGGGGTTCGCCCGAAGGTGGCACCCATTCATCGACTTCTTCGCGGGAGAGTGAGCGTCAGCAGGGGTGGAGGGGGGTGGGGGGAGAGATTAGAGTAGAGTAGGAGGGATAAATAAGCGGGTAGTGTCAATGGGAGAGGGGCGGACTTGTGCAGTATGGTTGTTTGAAGTATTGTTTTTACGTTGACGTTTGCACATTTTTGCCTTCTTTGCTTTTTTTTGTGTTGTTAACTGTAACTGTTTACAATGCTGAAAAATACCTCAATAAAACTGTTTGATAAAAAAATGAAATGAGTCTATGTGGTATCTTATCAATTGCCTTTTGAAGATCCAAATACTATCTATTAACTTTCTGTTACTTCTTCAAGGAATTAAATACGGTTCATTTTTGAAGCCTCTGCTTTTGTTCATTTTTTGGTTCTCGATGTTTTTCTGTTATGTAAAGATTCCATTATCTTTCCCAATAACGACATTAAGCCTACTGTTTACAGTTCTGTAGTTTATAGGTCTACTGTTTCCTGAACTTCTTCTGCCACCCTTTTAAAATATAGCAATAGGGTTTCTATCAGCCAGTCCACTGGCATTAACACCTTTTCTAATGAATTGTTATATATATGCTAAATTGCCGCTGGTAGTTCTTCCCTAACTTCTTTTAATACGTGCACATGTGATCTGTTTGGAGAAGTTGCTTTGTCTTCCCTAAGTTTTTAAAATTTGTTTAGCAATTATCTCCTCCTTTTCAATCTTAACTGTCTCCGGATCAGTTTTGGTCTCATCTTCTAACTTAGTGTCGACCTCGTTATTCTCCCTGGTAAATGCTGAGGCAAAGAAACCCATCAATATTTCTGCCAATTCACTGTTTATCGCCTGTACACTTTTGTGGTTCGACCCAACGTTCCCGCTACACTGGGTCTGTGTACGGCTGCACGACAATCTGGAAGGCACAGCGAAGACGGCTCACAAGATGTTGCCTGTAAGATTCTGTGCATCTGTGGCTATGCAAACAATGTGTCATGCATTGATATAAATAGGCTGCGTGCAACAAAGAGAATTTAGAGAGAACACCAGTCACATCCCTTTCTTTATACTTATTCTGTTATTTATCTGTCTGTACAGTACTTTATTTTTTCTTTTTATATTCGTTGACAGTTTAGTTTGGTTGTGCTGCTTTGCCCGTTTTGAATTGCTTGCCAAACCACTGCATATTCCATTTTGTCATTCTTTGCTTCATTACCTGTGCATGCAGTGGATTTCCTTCTTCCATAGTTTCAATTTTCTATTTATCTCTTCCTCCATCTGTGGTTTGTCCTTGTTGGCTTTTTAAAAAGAGGAATCCATTTCTTTTAAACGCTACAGATTGCAAATATAATTTTTTTTAACAGCTCCTCTATCTCTCTACTTGCCAAAATGTTCTTCCAGTTTATGTTCCATGGTTCTATTCCCATTACCTTAAAATTAACTTTTTTTTTCAATCTATCACTTTGATCACTGTCTTATAACTTCTCAATCATTATTTTAGACTTTATTATGTTATGATTGCAGTTGGACAGATGTTCCCCTATGCTTCCTTCTCTTTTCTGTTCTGGTTCATCTCTCAAGGACAGCAGAGTGGTTAGCACTGCTGCCTCACAGCTCCAGGGACCTGGGTTCAATTCTGACCTCGGGTGACTGTGCAGAGTTTGCACTTTCTCCCAGTGTCTGCTCCGGTTCCCTCCCACAGTCCAAAGATGTGCAGGTTAGGTGGATTGGCCATGCTAAATTGCCCCTCAGCATCCAAAAGGATAGGTAGGGTTACTGAGTTTACGAGGATAGGGTGGAGGCACGGGCTTGAGTAGAGTGGTCTTTCCAAGGGCCGATGCAGGCTCGATGGGCTGAATGTCCTCCTTCTGCACTGAAATTTCTGTGTAAGTCTTTTTGGGCTTCTAATGGATTCAGTAGGAAAGGAGTCATGAACACGTGGAAAAACATCATTCCGTTTCCTCCATTCCTTTACCTTATCAGTTTATTTGGGAATAGTTGAAATCTCTCAAATTATTATTCCATGTTTTTATTACTGCTTTCATAGCTTTTGTACCTATTTCTTTTTCCACTTCCCTTCCACTATTAGGTGGTCTGTGGAGTATTAACGTGATCTGTTCCAGCTTAACCTTTGTCTCACCCCATGGGCAGGGTTTACCTACTCCAACTTATCCTTTACCTTTGCCACAATGTTCCCAATTTTTAAATTGGTTGTGGCTGCAGAGGATGCTGTCAATCCCCTAATTATCAAATCTCCTATGACCGCAACCTGCCTATTCTGCCTCTTTCTCTCTGGGGCTCTACTCCAAGGTGCCAGCTAACATTCTGGCCATCCTTCGTGCAACTTTCATCATCACAGTTACTGTGTTGCTCCCGGTGGAAAGGGCCAGGATCTGTAGAATCATTCCTCTGAACTCCAGCGAATACAATCAGAACCGACTCAATCTCTCCTCATACATCAGTCCTGCCATCCCAGGACTCAGCCTGGTAAACCTTCTCTGTATTCTCTCTATAGCAAGAATATCCTTCCTCGGATAAGGAGACCAAAACCACACATAATATTCCAGGGGTGGCCTCACCAAGGCCCAGTATAATTGCAGCAAGACACCCCTGCTCCTGTACTCGAATCCTCTCGCTATGAAGGCCAACATACCATTTGCCATCTTTACCCCCGTTATACCTGCATGCTTACCTTCAGCAACTGGTGTACGAAGACACCTAGGTCTCGTTGTACATTCCCCTCTTCTAGTTTAGGGCCATTCAGATAATAATCTGCCTTCCCATTTTTGCTACCAAAGTGGATTACCTCACATTTGTCCAGATTATCCTGCATTAGCCATTAATTTGCCCACTCACTCAACTTGTCCAAATCATACTGAAGGATCTCTGCATCCTCCTCACAGCTCACCCTCCAACCCAACTTGGTGTCATCCGCAAATCTGGAGATATTACATTTTGTTCCCTCATCTAAATCATTAAAATATATTGTAAATAGCTGGGCTCCCAGCACCGATCCCTGCGGTACCCCACTAGTCACTGCCTGTCATTTGGAAAAATACCTGTTTATTCCTGATCTTTGTTTCCTGTCTGCCATCAATTTTTCTATCTATCTCAATACACTAGCCTTAATCCCATGTGCTTTAATGTTACGAGCTAATCTCTTTTGTGGGGCTTTGCCAAAAGCCTTTTGAAAGTCCAAATAGATCACATCCACTGGCTCCCCTTCATCAACTCTACTAGTTACATCCTTGAAGATTTCCAGTAGATTTGTCAAGCATGATTTGCCTTTCATAAATCCATATTGACCCTGTCCGATCCTGCCACTGTTTTCTAAGTGCTCTGCTATAAAATCTTTGAGAATGGATTGTAGAATTTTCTCCACTACCAATGTCAGGTTGACAGGTCTATAATTCCCTGTTTTCTCTCGACCTTTCTTTCTAAATAGTGGGGTTACATCAGCTACCCTCCAATCTTCAGGAACTGTTCCAGAGTCTGTAGAATCTTGGAAGATGACAACCAATACATCCACTATTTCTAGAGCTAGTTCCTTAAGTACTTAGGAATGTAGATGATCAGGTCCAAGGGATTTATTGGCCTTCAATCCCATCAATTTCCCCAGACCATTTCTCTATTAATATTGATTTCCTTCAGTTCCTCCCTCTCACTAAACCCTGTGTTCCCCCACATTTCTGGTACGTTATTTGTGTCCTCCTTTGTGAAGGCACAACGAGGTACATATTTAGTTGGTCAGCCATTT
Source organism: Scyliorhinus canicula (assembly GCF_902713615.1). Lineage (NCBI taxonomy): Eukaryota > Metazoa > Chordata > Chondrichthyes > Carcharhiniformes > Scyliorhinidae > Scyliorhinus > Scyliorhinus canicula. The sequence goes on along the minus strand of NC_052156.1, from coordinate 157,175,981 downwards.
CTTTGTTCCCCATTATAAATCCCCCTGTTTCTGTCTGAAGGCATTGGTCTTCACCAACCTTTTTCTCTTTACATACCTATAGAAACGTTTACAGCCAATTTTTATGTCCCTCACAAACATTTGACTTGTGGATAACCAGCTACCCCCATTGAAGTGGGATTTTGGAAGGCCAGAAGTGAGAGCCCTGGAGTGTGCAGATCTGAACAGGTAAGAACTGGTCTGAACTTGATGGATTCACTTGGATAGCTGTGGTACGCTTTGGAAAGACACCTTTGGGAGAGGTAAGGCACAATTCTGGTTTGTTAAAAGTGAACATGATTGTGTACTTTTTAAGTACAAACTCATTGAAACTGTCAAGCTGTCAATGAACTGTCCAGCTGTCAGGGAACTGTTAAAGAGCTATTCAGCTGTCAAAGAACTGTCCAGTTGTCAATGTACTCTTAAAGAGCTGTCCAGCTATTTTTTTAGAACAGTACAGCACAGAACAGGCCCTTCGGCCCTCGATGTTGTGCCGAGCAATGATCACCCCACTCAAACCCACATATTCACCCCATACCCTTAACCCAACAACCCCCCCATTAACCTTATTCTTTAGGACACTAAGGGCAATTTATCATGGCCAATCCACCTCACCCGCACATCTTTGGACTGTGGGAGGAAACCGGAGCACCCGGAGGAAACCCACGCACACACGGGGAGGACGTGCAGACTCCACACAGACAGTGACCCAGCCGGGAATCGAACCTGGGCCCCTGAGCTGTGAAGCATTTATGCTAACCACCATGCTACCGTGCTGCCCCTGTCAAAGCTATCCAGGAAGTGTCAATGTTGTCAAGAAGCTGTCCAAGGATACTAGATGAGTTGGCACAGATGAGGTTAGGGAAAAGGGTGGTAAGGTGGAGCATGGTTTGGCACTAAATTGATGTAGGGAGTATGGGGGAAACGTGGGTGGGTAGAGGGGCATGGGGTTGTCATAGGTGTGAGAGGGACATGGGGGTGGGTACGGTATGGGGAGGGGGGTGAATGTTGTTTTTTTGTTAAATTATTATTTTAAAATTCATTTAAAAACAATGCCCGGCAACAGATACAAGACCTGTGCCCAGCCAGCCTGTGCACCCAGCAGCCTGAACATTCATTCCAGGGTCGCCCGCAACAACTCCCGTTTCATGACTCGATGGGCCGAATGGCCTCCATCTGCACTGCAGTGATTCTATGATTCCATGCCATAACTTTGCCTTTAGTTTGGTGGAAACACTGTTTTTTCACATGCACCGACTGCCTCTCGCAAAGTTTCACCTATGCAACAAGAGCAGTTCCGAGGAATATGATATCAGAGCAGCACATGTTTCGAGGAAATTCCCAAATATAATCTCAGCATCTTCAATATGCCACCTTGAAATATCTTTCTAAAGAAAGCCCAGCAGCTTTAACCATTCATCCTAACGTCCAGCTCTGGTCTCTGGGACCGTTTATGGTCAACTGCCTCTGCACCCTCTCAAGAGCAGATCTGTCTCAGCTGATTGCCCAGGTCTCTGCTTCTGTCAGGCTCTGTCTGTTGTGTATCTCCTTGTGAAACAGCCCCTTTCCACTATGGTTCAATCCCTCTAAAATGCATCAAGGCAGAGTTCACATTTTATAGCCATTCAAACATGGGTCAATAACCCACGGCAACACAAAGTTTGTTTTTATATTAAATACTAGAAGAAACAGTTAACATTTAAAATGATTTTCGGGCTCATCGGTCATGGAGGCCTGTACCAAAGGCGAGTGAGCCGCCAAGAGTAGTGACTCTGTGCTTCCGTAGGTACAGTGTAAAGGAGAAGGACCTGTGCTGGGCAAAGCAGAAGCGGGTGGTGCAGTGGGCTGGAGCTGGTATACGCATACACCAGGACTTTACGGTGGAGCTGGCGAGGAGGCGGGCTGCCTTCAGCCGGGTGAAGAAGGCACTGTACATCAGCAAGGTGCAGTGCGGCATAGTATACCCAGTTAGGTTGAGGGTAACCTACAAATCCAAGGATTTTTATTTTGGGACAGCAGAAGCAACGGAGGAGTTTGCGAAGGCAGAAGGACTGTGACTGAATTGAGAAATGGTCGTGTACCGATGTAGCCCCATGTAACTGTATTTTTTCACTGCGTGCTGGTGTATGTGCTAAATGAGCCAACGTTGTATATATTTGGACAAGGGAACAGTTGGGACTTTCGCTGGCCATGGTGGTTCTTTGGGGCTTGGGTGTGTATGCGGGGGTTGTGTGCTCAAGGGGATTTCTTGGTTTTCCTGGGACCGGGCAAGGGGGAAGGAGACCCGGGCGGGGGCCTCCACGCTGGCTGGTTTAAGCCGGCCAGTGAACGGGAGTGAGGTGGGGGGAGGGGCTGCGGCCATCGGAGCCTGGTAGAACAGGTTCCGGTGAGTCTAGCCGGGGTGGAAAGTTGGGGGGAAGGAACAGAGGTTGTGGGAAGGAGTTTTATAAGAGGAAGTGGAAGGGAGGAGCCGGGGAGGGGGGGGGTTTACAATTCATGGGTGTCATTTGCAGTACTCTTTCGGGGATTGGATGCCATTGAATGTTTTGGGGGGGGGGGGTGGGGGGACTCTATAGGTCAATGATGACCATAGGCGATTCCAGATTCCTTTTTCTTTTTTTTTTCCTTTGTTTTTCCCACCGTGGGAGGGTTTGTTTTATTTGATGCTTATATTGTCAGGCGGGCCATTGTTTGGGGGTTGGTGGGAGGATGTGATCGTTGTTGTTGATAAAGGGATTGACTTTGTATTTGTTACCGTTTACTGTTTGTTGGTGGGGTGTAAATTCTGAAGAAAATGTGAAAATGGAGAATAAAAATATTTTACAAAAAAAACATTTAAAATTATTTGATATTCAACATATTAAGGAAATATCGTTCAATTAAATATTCACTGAATATTCCACACATGCGTTTACGTTTTTCTCAGTACTCCCTGAAAATTACTGGCGTTAAATAGTAACGCACCTGTGGTGACTGTAATGTCCATAGTTGATGCTGTAAAATGGTCTGAAATTGATCCTGCCGTAGGTGCCGATGGTGGTGACTCTACAGATGTTGACTCTACAGATGTCGCTAAAGATGTCAATGCTGTGAACAGACGACTTTCTAGATTTTCATCCACATAAAACTTGAAATATTTAAAACAAACTCAGGCCACCGTCATTAACAATGTAGCCTTCCTTTCGGAACGCTCCCTTAATTTAAAAAAAAAATGATATTGGAATAATAACTTTCTCTCAAATGTCTCACACACGTGTCTGGCAGAGTGAGCCTTTCGCTGATCTACCATGTGCTGAGGGTGTGAGGTAGCTTCGCAGATAATATATGGGACTTGCCATTGTTGGTCCGACAATAAATGATGGATGGAAATTGGGGCAAGAGCACCCATCTGCAAAGACTCCCACACACAATGCCTGGAGCCCTTCAAAAGAAATTGACACAGGATCACAGAATGGTTCAGCACTAAAGGATGCTAGTCGGCCTATCATGGTTGTCTCATCTCCCTACAACAACAACTCAACCAGTGCCACACCCCACCCTCCCCACGTAGTCAAGCAATTTGATTTTTCGTCTTCAGAGAATTATCCAATTTCCTTTTGAAAGCCATCATTCATTTTTCATTGGCTCATGGGATGTGCTTCCTGGGCCAGCATTTATTGCCCATCCCGGATTGTCCCGGGGAAGCTAATGGTGAACTGCCTTCCCGAACCACTTCAGTCCAAGTGTTGTAGGAACAGCCACGTCTGCCCCCACCACACTCCAGATCGTGATCACTCGCCACCTAAAAATGTCTATTTAGGATCATATCTGTGTCCTCCGGTTCTCAAAGCTTCAGGAACAGTTTCTCGTTTTTTAATCACCCCTCGTGATTTCAAATTATTTTTATTTATTTACTTTTATTGATCTATTTTACTTTTTTAAATGGGAAATTAGTTATGTACGTACTGTAATTTATATATAGAGGAATTTGGCAACAGTGTTGCTGAAACAAAATTTACAGCTAACATATCCCGCCTAGGGAACATGATCCCTTCAAATGGAACGCATAATTGTTCAGCTAAAGGGCTACTTGTTATGAAGACATATGTCAGAACTTGCATTATGCTGTGCAGTAGAGCAAGGGGTGGACTCTATGCAGATTAATGTTTAGGTATGGGGTGGGGGGGGCGGCACGGTGGCACAGTCGTTAGCACTGCTGCCTCATGGCGCCAAGGACCCGGGTTCGATCCGTGTGGAGTTTGCACATTCTCCCCGTGCTGGCATGGGTTTCACCCCCACAACCCAAAGATGCGCAGGGTCAGTAGATTGGCCAGGCTAAGAACAAAGAACAAAGAAAAGTACAGCACAGGAACAGGCCCTTCGGCCCTCCAAGCCTGCGCCGACCATGCTGCCCTAACTAAAAAAGGAAACCGTCTGCCCCTTACTCGGTCCGTGTAAGGAAGGACAATTTGCCCCTTAATTGGAAAAACTTGGGTAGTGTAAATTTAATTTAAAAAAAGAGAAAACTAACCAAAGAAACAACCAAAAGATTTTAGAGAGGTCCTCCTATTTTTCATCTACATACTGCGGGTGACATCATCCGAAAACGTCTACCTCACCACCACCTTTCTCGACCCGTCCACTGCCTCAAAATGATCAGACCGCCTGTCGACATCTTCCAGCTGAAATTTCCTCCAATTAAATATTGGCAAGACTGAAGCCATCAACATTGGTCGCCATGACAAACCTCATTTCCCTAGCCACCCACTCCATCCCTCTCCCTGGTAACTGTCTGAGGTTTGGTGTCATGTTTGACCCCGAGCTAACTCTTAACCATACAGTTGTGCCATCACTATAAGGTGCTTATTTGCACCTCTATGCTATTGTTTGATGCCATGCCTGCCTCAGCTCATCTGTTGATGAAACGCTTGCCGTTGTTACCTTTGGGCTGTTCTAAAGGACTCTTTGATGGCATCCCCCATTCACCCTCTGTAAACACGAAGTTATCCAAAACCCTGCTGCCTTGGTTCTAAAACCAAATGTCACCCTTCACTCCTGTTCTTGTTGTCTTACATAGGCTTCTGCTTAAGCAGCGCCTCGATTTGTAATCCCTTCATGTGCTCACCTATCCTTACCTCTGTAATATCCGACAGCCCAACAAGCCTCTGAGATACCTGCACTACTCTAATTCTGGTCTCTTGAGCATCCCCTACGTTAATTGCTTCATCTGTGGTTAGCACTGCAGCCTCACAGCCTCACAGCGCCAGGGAACCGGGTTCGATTCCTACCTTGGATGACTGTGCGGAATCTGCACGTTCTTCCCGTGTCTGCCTGTGTTCCCTCCGGGTGCTCCCGTTTTCCTCCCACAGTCCAGCGATGTGCAGGTTAGGTGGGGTTACGGGTTTACAGGGCTAGGCCGGGAGAATGGGCCTAGATGGGCCGCTCTTTCGTAGGGTCGGTGCAAATGCAATGGGCCAAGTGGCCTCCTTCTAGTCTGTAGCAATTCTACCATTGGTGGCTGCGCTTTCAGTTGCCTTGTTCTGGAATACCCTCCCTCAATCCTTCTACCTCTCATTTGTTCTTTAAAACACTCCTTAAATCTCCCCCACTGACCAAGCCTTTGGTCAACTGCCCTGATATCTGATATCTCCTAATGTGGCTCAGCGTCAGATTTCAATTGATGAACTCTCCTGTCAAGCACCGAGAGACATTTTATTATTACATTAAAGGAGCTACATATATACAAGTTGTTGCTGCAAAACAGTATTTTTCGTGATCTAAGAGATCAGAAAGCCTCCAAGGCTGCTCCAAGACTTCACAAGTGAGAGGAGCAATTTAGTTATGGGGAACGGGTAGTGGGGACTTGAAAATATATTTGGATGTTAGGCTGGGAGTCTGAGGGTAGGTTTCATTCAGTATCATTTTTGAAATAAATTTAACTGTTCGATTCCTCATTTGAGTAGGTAACTGCATCACTGATTTTGAAGATGTTAACGCTGCCTTTCTGCTGGGAGCTCACCATTCTGCAGAGCGTGTCAGTCCCTCAATAACCAATGCTTTCTAACAACCTGCAAAGTCTGACAGGGGATGCATGAAGAATAGCTGCTTGTGGTACTCAAGAGTATTCACCACTGAAAACATTTTCAAAGTTAGGTCCCAGCTAACATTATGTTTCTTATCAATCCAAATGGGCACTGACATTTGTTATATTTTAATGCATCTTCTTTTGCCCTGGGTCACCATGTTAGGTACAGGTAGCCCATCACTATGTCTACATAGACATGGCTTTGGTTTATACAGGATTTCTTACACCAGCCACCAATATGTGTCAAATATCAAATTGTACATGCAGCTTATACAGGTATTGTATTGTTACGTGAGAGTACCTTTAAGAAATGGGTGTTTAAGAAATGTACCTTTAAGAAATACAGCTGCTCATGTTACTGGAGTGATGTCAGAGTGTGGGTGGAGCTGAGCTCTGCTTCTGCTTTTTAGTTTCAGTTTGAAAAAAGCTTGAGTGTGTCTGTGTTTTTCAGTGAGCGGCATCTGAAGTTAAACAAAGAGCTGTATGGTTGATCTCTGCCATCCAAAGACTATCTATGGATCACTTGGTGAACCCAGAATTGTAAACGGTCTCAGTATTGAATGTAAACCTAATGTGGTCCTGTTTGAAGGTTTGTTAAGTCTTTTGGATGTTAAAAGCACAGCTTACATGGTTACTTAGTTGTATTCTTTGGGGTTGTATTTGAATTAATGGTTGTTTAGATGTTCACTGTTTGTTTTAAAAAGGTTAACTTGGGGTCAGCCGCAAGAAACCGCTTTCCAGCGGGTAAAACAACAATTGTCGTCATCTAGGTTACTAACTCACTCTGATCCTGGAAAGCCTTTGCTCATCACGTGTGATGCATCCCCGTATAGTATTGGGACCGTCCTGTACCACAAGATGAGAAGGAGGCCGATCGGCTGATAGCTTTCGCCTCCCGCATATTGTCTTCAGCAGAAAAGAAGTACGCACAGATCAAGAAGGAGGGCCTGGCGGAGGTCTTTGCAGTGAAACGCTTTCACCAGTATGTATATGGCCGCCATTTCACTATCGTGATTGATCATAAGCCTCTGCTGGGACTTTTCCAAGAGGATAAGCCAATACCGCCCATTGCTTCCGCACAGATCCAGCGCTGGTCTTTGTTGCTTGCTGCCTACGAGTATTCTCTAGAGCACAAACCAGGAACCCAGATAGGGAATGCCGACGCATTGAGCTGATTGCCTTTATCGACCGGCCCCATGTCGACCCCCACGACTGGTGAGGTGGTTGCAACCCTAAATTTTATGGATTCCTTGCCTGTCACGGCATCACAGATCCGTGAGTGGACCCAGACGGAGCCAGTCCTGTCAAAGGTTCGGCACATAGTCCTGTATGGTGGGCAACATAGACAGCTCCCAGGCGAGTTGTGGGCATTTTCCTCCAAGCTGTCCGAATTCAGCATGGAAGACGGCATCCTCTTGTGGGGGACGCGTGTGATTGTCCCGTAAAAAGGACAAGAGCTGATACTAAGGGACTTGCACAATCGGCATCCAGGTGTGACCAAAATGAAAATGTTGGCCCGGAGTTATGTCTGGTGGCCAGGCCTCGACACCGACATTGAGAAGGTGGCCCAAAACTGCTCCATTTGCCAGGAGCATCAGAAGCTTCCGCCGGCTGCGCCCCTACATCACTGTGAAGCCACAGTGCTATCTACTTGTGCTACCATACTGCCCAAGAAGATGCGTTTGTCGTTCAGTACGCATGGCCTCCCCGAGGTGCTTGTCATGGACAATGGCACTCCGTTCACAAATGAGGAGTTTGCGAGGTTCATGAAGATAAATGGCATACACCATATCCGCACCATTCCATACCACCCGACCTCCAATGGGTTGGCGGAGCGTGCAGTACAGACATTCAAACGAGGTCTAAAGAAGCAGTCTTCCAGGTCTATGGACACGAGAATGGCTCGTTTTTTGTTTTCATATGGGACCAACCCCCCATGCGGTGACTGGGGTAGCTCCCGCAGAACTCCTAATGGGCTAGAGACATCGTACCTGCCTTAGCATGGTTTTCCCGGACATTGGCGCAAATGTACGCCGCACACAAGAACGGCAGAGACATGGTTTTTCTCGGCATCGGCCGATTCGGCAGTTTACGCCCGGTGATCCAGTGTTCATTCGGAATTTTGCTGGTGGTGCCCAGTGGGTCCCTGGCGTAATCTTTCGCCAAACGTGCCCTATCTCTTACCAGGTGTAAGCCCAGGGCCGTCTCCAGCTCAAGCATGTAGACCACGTTCGGTCTAGAAGACCATCCCTTCCAAAGATACCCCGCCCCCGGTGCTCATTTCTATAGCCACAGAGGAGAGTATTCCGCACAATCTTCCTCTGGTGCCGCATTCAAAGCCTGCGCAGGTCGTAGCAGAACCGCGTGGAGATAGAGACGCCGAGATGACGGAGGCAACGGACTCCGACTCCGAGATGGAGACACAGAACGCCTCAGAGGGAGAGTCTTCAGGCCCACGGGCCGTGGATGTACAACCGTTACACCGTTCATCACGGAAGTGCTGTTCGCCACCTTGTTACACGCCGCCCAATCCAGCGCCACGTGCAAATGGTGTCCGGCCTGCGGCAAAACGAGTCCGACGCCCTCCTTCGCCAGGGTCTTCGGTGGATTCCTTGGACTTTGGGGGGAAGGGATGTTATAACCTGCCTGCTTACCACTGTCTGGGGACTAATGGCAATCCCACAATCCTTTGGGAATATGAGCTTCCCCAATGAGTGGGGGCGGAGAAATCATTAGCAGATTCCCTGCATGAATAGAGCTGGCCAGTTTGGAACCAGTAGAGAGGAGTGAGCAGCAAGGGAGTTGCTGCTGATATTGTGTATATATATATTATTGTAAATAAATGTCATTTCTTTCTATCCTTCAACTCGTGCTGAATTCTTCGTGGCCCTCACAAAATTATCTAATTCTCTTTTGAAAGTTAACTCCTATTGAATTTGCTTCCACCATCATTTCGTGCCTTCCAGATCACGACAATTCACAACATGTCTGAATTAAATTTCAGATGTAATCTCAAGAGAGATGCACAATGTTGGTGTGAAATGAACAAAGGAACAGTCAACAGAAGGTGACAATGTGGAAAGCACAGTAAAATTGGCAGCAACATTATGCAGAAAAGGTCATTCGGCCACTTGAGCCCAGGCCAACGTTCTGTTGATTGACCCAGTCAACCCCACTCTCCCGCTCTGTGCCCACAAGCTCTGCTACTTTGTTTCCTTCAAGACGCCATCCAATTTCCTCCTGAAATGATTGATCATCTTTGATTCAACCACCCATGCGGGCAGTGAGTACCAGGAGTTGCTGTTCTTCCTTACACTTACCCCTACAGCTCTTGTCCAAAACATTGCCCAAAACATCTATGGCTCCTAGTCTTTGTACCGGGGCACCACCTCCTCTTGCCTTTTTTCTAATTGCAACATTGGAAATTTTCCTCCAATCTGCTTCAAGACTAGTTCAGCAGCCTGAAATGTTGATTCTGTTTCTCTCTCCGCTGAAACCCCTGAGCCTCCTGAGTATTTCCAATATTTTCCATATTTATTTCATGGCTCGGGTTTATATTTTCTAAGCCAGCGGCAGACTCAGCACGTGCATGTGCATGTCTAATTGAACAGCCTCTTCCCCAAGAGGATTCACAGCCCAAAGTAAGCCAGACTATTGTTGGCGAATCTCAGGAACTTGAATCTCAGATCATGACCCCCTTCTCCTCTTTCCTGTTCCATTATCCCTCTCTTAATTATAGTTACTACATGCATAAGGCGAACCCCCCATGGGACTCCCCAGCCCTGGCACCGCCCCCCCCCCCCCCCCCCCCCCGGCACTGCCTCCAGAGACTGGGCAATGCCAGGAGGCAGTGCTGACCTGTGCCGGGGCAGTGCCAGGGGGCAGTGTCGACCTGTGCTGGGGCAGTGTCAAGGGGCAGTGCCAAGGGGCAGCCGGCATGTCGCTCTCCCCTCGGGGGTGATACGTGCCTTGGCGCCCCCCCGGTGGGTTTGTCACGACTGGATCCCGTTTTGAAATAGCTGTTGTAAACCTCACTGGCATGGCGTCACGTGGGCGAGCTATTCATAATCAGTGTGCGGGGAATGCCTGGCTGGGAAGCCCTTTAATAAGATGTAAATGTATTAAAATACATGGAAAGTAGGTTTCCGCCCTGTCTGGGCAGAAACCTCATTGTGTCAACAATGAAGGATGGGGAAATTGGGAAACGAGACTTCGCTTGCGAGATTCTCATTTCCCAATTGACCAGACATGAGCAGGCCCACCAAACCCTCCGTTAATGATGCTGTGTGGTTGGTTTATTTCAGTCTTTTGCAAGTTACTGATTGTTACGTCAGTGTTGGCGACAGTTTCCACTACTCACGATCAAGTGGAGAATAAGAAAGCTAAAATATTGGCACTAAAAAGCGGCTGCCACTCAGCAAGAGATGACCAGTCTCCAGATATAAGGAGGGAGAAATTGAAGATAGGGGGTCTGGACAGAGTAGGCAGTGAGAAACCAGTCCCACTCGTGATAGGGTCAAGAACGAGCGGGCACAGTTTGGAGGTAATTGGCGGCTGAAATGATGGTAGCCTGATAAAAACCTCCACGCAATAAGTGATTAAGGTCTGGAACGCGCTGCCTTAGAGAGTGGTGGAGGAAAGTTCAATCGATTCAAAAAGGAGAATGTGCACGGTTAGGGTGAGAAGGCGAGGGAATGGTACTCAGGAAATTGCTCATTCAGAGAGCAGTATGATGGGCTGAATGGCCTTCTAGCACTGTAAGAGTTCTGTAATTCAATTATGCTGTGATTCTATGCCGAATGCCCCCAATTGCTCTATCAGTGCCGCAGATGCTTGTGTTGACGCACTATAACCAAGGTTCTTTTTACAATGAATAAAACAAGAGTAGAACAGAGGAGATACTTTAAAGCTGGAAGACTGCAGATTAAAACAGATATTGGGTAAACCGCCTCTCTCGAAGGCACTGAAATTATGCAATTGAACCAATTACCTCAAATCTATCTCCCCCGGTAATTGACCCCTCAGCCAGAGGAAACAAGTCTTCCTGTCTATCCTGCCCAAGCCACTCATCATTTTGTACACCACAATTAGGTCAGCCCTTAGCTGCCTTTGTTCGAAGGAAAACAAACCCAGCCTAACCAATCTCTCCTCATAGCTGCAATTTTCAAACCCCTGCAACATTCCTGTAAATCTCTTCTGCACTTTTTCCAGCGCATCTTGACCCCTTGTACACCTGTCCTGCCACCTGCAGGGACCTGAGGACGTGCACTCCAAAGTCTCTCACTTTCTCAATATCTTCCCATAAGTGTTCCCTTGCTTCGTTGGCCCTCCCGGAATGCCTAACCTCACACTTCGCTGGGTTGAATTCAATTTGCCACTTCTCTGTCCACTCAACCAAAACATTGATGCCATTCTGGGGTCGACAGCTATCCTCTTCACTATCATCTACGGGGCCAATCTTTGTGTCATTTGCAAATTTCCCAATCTTGCCATCCACATTTCAGCCTAGATCATTAATGCACTTAACAAGCAGCCTGGGGCACAACAGTACGGCAGCACGGTAGCATGGTGGTTAGCATAAATGCTTCACAGCTCCAGGGTCCCAGGTTCGATTCCCGGCTGGGTCACTGTGCGGAGTCTGCACGTCCTCCCCGTGTGTGCGTGGGTTTCCTCCGGGCGCTCCGGTTTCCTCCCACAGTCCAAAGATGTGCGGGTTAGGTGGATTGGCCATGATAAATTGCCCGTAGCGTCCTAAAAAGTAAGGTTAGGGGGGGGGGGGGGTTGTTGGGTTACGGGTATAGGGTGGATACGTGGGTTTGAGTAGGGTGATCATTGCTCGGCACAACATCGAGGGCCGAAGGGCCTGTTCTGTGCTGTACTGTTCTATGTTCTATGTTCTATAATACTGAGCCCTGTGGAACTTCACTGGATACTGTTTTCCAGTCGCAACAACATCCATCGACCGTGACCCTTTGTTTCCAATCACTGAGCCAATTTTGGATCCATTTGCCGTCTTCCCCTGCATCCCATGAGATCTCACTTTTCCAACCAATTTTCCTCATTCTTCTGTTTATATACAAGAAAAGAAGGCATAAAACACTGGAACGCTCAGATAGAGAATGCAATTGGCATTCTGTTAACTCAGCATGAAGTTAGACCTTGAATAGTTATTTCATGTACAGCCAACAGGCCTCCCTCCATTTCCTCTTCGTCTAACTCTACCAACATAACATTCCATTCCTTTCTCTATTGTTTGACCCAGCTTCCCCTTAATGGCAATTTAATCAAACTTGTTTGAGCACCACACACATTCCACCAGCATGAGAGTCCCCTTCTTCACAATCACAAATGTAAAAAAAAGATATGGACTCCTTCGGTTGAACAACACCAATAACGGCACGGTTGTACAGACCCCTCGCTTGCATTTCAGATTTTGGGACTCACTGGACCATTTCACCCTCTGCATTCCAAAGTTCTCAATGTATACAAATCGAATGACGATGACTTGTCAGCTCCTGTTAAATTACATGCCAACCGGTGTGATAAATAAAAAAGATGCTTTTGCACTCTTAAAACCCGTGTGCCAGACAAGCAATCAAAATAATTATTTTGCTTGCAAAAATAAAACATTACTAAATGGGTCAGGTAATTTGTCATTGGGAACCGATGAGATTCATTACTTAATCGGCAATTATGCTAATGTTAACAGCTTATATAAAATAATGCTGTGGTGAAGTGCTTGATTGATAGCATTTGAGAGGCATTTTATAGGAGTAACATGAGACAAATCATGTAGTAAATATGATATGCTGGGGAAAAACAGGTAATTTATGAAGAATGGGTCCCATGTGGTGAAAATATTTGAAAACAGATAGTTCTGTGGTGATCCAGGAGACACAATGGAGGAGGCTTAACAACTTTATTTTAACTCAAAGATAAAGGGCGCGATTCTCCGCTGCCCACGACGGGTCGGAGAATAGCGGGAAGGCCTTCCCGACATTTTTCCCGACCTCCCGCTATTCTCCCACACCCACGGCCGCCCCACGACACGAATCGCTGCTCGCCGTTTTTTACGGTGAACAGCGATTCTCCCCTAGCCGATGGGCCGAGTTCCCAGGCCGTTTTCACAAACGCAAACACACCTGCTCTCACCGTTCGTGAAAACGGCCGCAAAGTGCCGTCCCAGACAACCATGGCACCGATTGGCACGGCCGCACCACGGCCGTGCCAAGCGTGGCATGGGCCCGCGATCGTGGGAACTGATCACGGGCAGCGGGTCCGATACCCGCGCACTCTTTGTTCCTCCGCCGCCCCGCAGGATCAGTCCGCGGGGTGGCTGAGGGGCATGACGGCCCGCGCATGCACGGGTTTGAAGCATATGCGTGATGACGTCATCTGCGCTTGCGCGGGTTGGAGCTGTCCAACCCGCGCATGCGCGGCTGACGTCATCGTGCGCGTCAGCCGGCGTGACGCTTGGCGCGCGGGCTTAGCGACGGTCGCTAAGCCCGCGATGCCGTTCTTCACGGGGCCGCGCTGCTAGCCCCGACCGGGGGGGAGAATCGGGTCCCGGGAGGGGGCGTGGAGGCTGCCGTCAAACACGGCCAGTTTCACGGCAGCCTTTACGACTCTCCGCATTTGCGGAGAATCGCGTCCAAATCCTCTACTGCGGTGCACGTCACAAATCCCAGCCCGGGACTATCGGAATTCCCGGTCCGGGTCTCCGAGCAACATTTAACGGGTTCACTAACGAGTTCCAGCTGGGCGGCCACCGCCCACTGCCACAGAACACGTAGTCTACGATCCCCTTGGGGGATCAATTAGTGATCCCCCATGGTCCTCGTGTGGGTTGCCACGCCCTCAAACATGGGCAGCGCCTACATCAAGACATTGGGGCCAACCTGGCCAAACGCTGGGCTGAGTTCAATGGGGCCAAGGTGGTGGCTCTATTTAAGAACAGTTTGGGATGCTGTACCCATCAAGGCTCTGAGTGATATAGTGCAACAAGAAGTATTTCAACTCACCTACCCATGGCAACCTCACATCAATTGTTTTCAAAAGTTAAAGTGTACAGTCTATTACTGTAATTTCTGGGAAAGAAGTTGCACCATTGCAAACTATTTACACAAAATGACATCAATAGATGTTTCACTTTAATTTTCCAGAGCAATATGTGCAGATAATGTCATTGTGCTTGGCAGGAATATCGTGTCTTAATGGAAGGTTCCAGATTTGTTAGTAACAGGCATCTATTGGTATTCTTTGTTTGGTTCTAAAATTGGACTATCTGTAAAAGGATTTGGAGACCAATTTGTTTGGCATGTCGATACTGTGATGTTGAATGAATGTGAGGTCTCTGACTTTCTACTCTCAGTTCATTATTTCTAAGGCACGTACCTGATCATATTACGACGCCCTTTATCCCGGAGAACTTCATTGTAATAGTGTGTTCAAATCTGTCGCCAAATTGACATGGTAGGAATGGAGAACCCGCTACCACAAGTGGTGGTTGAAGAAAATGGCACAGGTGCATTTAAAGGGAAGACAGATAAGTGCATGAGGGAGAAGGGAGTTGATAGTTACAATAGGAGAATTAGATGAGGAAAGATGGGAGGAGGCTTGAGTGGAGCGTAAACACCAGCATGGCCTAGTTGGGCCAAATGGCCGGTTTTGCGGCATATCCCTTGCGTCATCCTATGCAATAAATGGAACTTACTTATGCACATGAGGTTTGGCTTTGACCACATTATTTGTTGAGTGTTGTTCTCACATCGGATTAGGTTTGACGTTCCTGCTTTTCTCTTATAACCACTTTGGCACTTCAGACGAAGCCTCTGACCAACTTCAAAAAGTGTGTCCATTATTTCGCTCAGGTCTACATTTTCAACTTTAAAGTCGGGTTTGCTGCAGCTTCCTAAAAGAAGAAAGAAACCGTGTTACACAGGAACATACATCGAAAATAGAAACAGGAGTGGGCCATTGCATTGAATCTCAGCAGCGCAATGTAAATCAATTCTTTTAGCACATCCATCAGACTTTTATTTTGAAGTCAAATTTGGAGGTGATCGCATTGCCCTTGATCTCAGGTCCTAGATTTCCTGACCCAATTGCTGGTACCCCTCTTACCCAGGCCTTGGAAATTCAGTCCCGCAGCTTCTTAGGTTCTCTCTGCTCGGTCTTTCAACCTGGAGACATTTTCGCCAGGCTTAAAACCCACCGAGGTATTAAAAAGGACATTTTCTGAGGCCCCCACGTCATCCTTGTGGATGCCATCAACGACTTCCTTCCAATTTTAGTACATAGCCATAGCCATTATCCCTAGTCGCTGCCTTCTGCCACTTAACAATCTCTTAACAAGGTCAGCAGTTTGTCTTCACATCTTATTGTCTAGCTTCCAGTCCTCTCCTTGATTCCAGAGGGATTAAAATCGCAGAATCCCATTCAAATAAAATAAATAAGTAAAAACTTTGTGAGAAGTAAATTTAGAGTACCCAATTCTTTTTTTTTTCCAATTAAGGGGCAATTTAGCATGGCCAATCCACCTACCCGGCTCATCTTTTGAAAATCGCTTATCGTCACAAGTAGGCTTCAAACAAAGTTACTGTGAAAAGCCCCTAGTCCCCACATTCCGGCGTCTGTTCGGTGAGGCTGGTACGGGAATTGAACCGTGCTGCTGGCCTGCCTTGAAAGCCAGCTCTTTAGCCCTGTGCTAAACCAGCCCCTGACTGTTTTGGGTTGTGGGGTGAGACCCGCGCAGGCATGGAGAGAATGTGCAAACTCCACATGGACAGTGACCCGGGGCTGGGATTCGAACCCGGGTCCTCAGCAATAAGTAAGGACTTAGCAAGAAAACAAAGCTTTGTACTTTTAAAATGCCACAATTTCAGCCAGGCCATTTTGAAATCTTTCAGATATTTTACTTCAGTGTTTCTGACATCACTCAGTTAGTCCTACAAATCTAAGATGTATATAATATTTTTTAAATGGATGTTTTTGGCGTAACACTCATTCTGAAGGACCATCTTTTTGCTCAAACTCCACCTTAAGTATTTAAGAATCCAGTTGCTCCTTCCTAAGCTTAATAGGCCTGATTAACCTCCTCTTCTTCTCGATGGGCGGTAGTCAGGTAGACTGTACTTGCAAAAATGATATGCTTGATGAGATTGTTATCTACTGTATTTCCAGATTCAGTTCATGTCAACAAGTCAGGTGGCCTCCCTGATCCATGCCTGGCTCCTGGAAGCAAGTCATTTAATCCCATAAAACCTTCCCAAGGTCATAAAACAAAATTGCTTTCTCAGAGTTACAAAGCCAATGTGCAGAATGAACAGGGCCAAGTCCTTAACCCATTTCCTTGCATGTTCCAAAAAACACAATTCAAATTCAAATTGAATCCAATTCATGTTCCCCACAAGAGAGAGATATTGACAAGAACAGGCATTAACTCCTGATATCATGCTTCAGTTTACACTTGCTCTTAGCCAAAAGGCATGGTTCAGCTGCGAGCACTCTTACAATCAAGACAAAAGGTTATGCGTACAAGTCCCACTCCAGATATCAGGGCTGACTCCAATATGGTACGAGGGGAATTGTTGACTTTCAGTTAATTAAATCAAGACCCCTCTGCCCTCTCGTGTCGATTTAAAAAAAAATCCATACTTTATTCTGAAAAGGGGAGCTCCCCCCCAGAGTCCGAGGCAACATCTACCCCTCGACCAACCACAAGAACTTGCATTTATAAAGCGCCTTCTGTGTAATAAAACGTGCCGAAGTATTTGGCGTTATGAAGCAAAATTTGACAGCGAACCACATAAAGTAACATCAGGGCAGATGGTCAAAGGCTTGGCCACAGAGGTAGGTTTTAAGGAAATTATTAAAGGAAGAAGAGGTATAGAGTCAGAGTGAGTAAGAGAGGGAATTCTAGAGCTTATAGCCGAGGTAGCCAAAAGTGCAGCCACCAATGAAAAGGCAATTAGAACCTGGGATACTTAAGAGGCCAGAATGAGATGAGCGTAGCTGTCTCACAGAGTGTGAGGTTGGAGACGATTACAGATGGGGGTAGATTGCCTGCTTGCGATTGGATTGTTGTTAGTGGGAGTGGCAGTCTGTAAACTGACTGCCGCAGGGTGACGAGTGCATAACTGGCTGTAAAGGGCTTGGGGACATCCTGACACCAGGAAAGGTGCTACATAAATGCAAACCTTCCACCGAGAAACGGCCCTTGGCACGAACAGGGCTGTTACAAGGCTGCCCATCGACTGTGAATGAGCATCCACTTGGTAATTACCCAGGAAAATAAGAACACAAGAAATAGGAGCTGGAGTAGACCATTTGGCCCTTCAAACTCGCTTCTGCCATTCAGCCAGATGATCTACCTCATCTCTGCCTTCCCACACTGTACCCATATCATTCCATCCTTCAGTGCCTAGACATTTATCAATCACCTTGGATATGTGCAATGACTAATCATGCACCACTCTCCAGAGCAGAATTTCAAAGATTGACAACCTTTGGGAGAAAATGTTTTGACACATTCCAGCCTAAATGGCTGTCCCGTTATTCTGAAACCATGGCTCCATGTTCTGGATTGCCCAGGGGTAATATTTTCCCAGAATCTACCCTGTCTGTGATTCATGTACAAGGACAATCAGGTCCCTCTGAATAAAACTTATTCCCAGTCACTCACCATTCAAATATATTTTCAAAAAATATTTTTCCTACCAAAATGAATAATTGCACACTTCCCCAGATTATATTTCATTTGCCATGATCCTGCCTATTCACCGAACCTGTATATATCCCTCTGTGCATCCTCCTCACACTTACTTTCCCATCTAACTTTGTATCATCCGTATGGTTGTGTTCTTTGTTTTAGTTCTTCCAGAAAGGTGAAGATTGTACTGCTAACAAAGAACATCAAGCTGTGTTTCATAAACAAAGCTAATTTATTACACTACACTGAATTAAATTTGAACATATTACTAAGGAATTAGTTAAGT
The DNA here is from genome assembly GCF_902713615.1 of Scyliorhinus canicula. Taxonomy (NCBI): domain Eukaryota; kingdom Metazoa; phylum Chordata; class Chondrichthyes; order Carcharhiniformes; family Scyliorhinidae; genus Scyliorhinus; species Scyliorhinus canicula. The sequence goes on along the minus strand of NC_052156.1, from coordinate 157,157,903 downwards.
AAAGATTACACTACACATCTGCACTATTAACTATACTATTAGTTCAACTATCTCACAACTACTCTGTCTTGCTCTCTCCCACTCTCCATGTATCTCCATCGATCTCCCAGAAGTTAAGGAGACATGCAATATTTATATGGTTGCTCAATAGCACCATCTAGTGACTAGAGTAGTAACATTACATTAACCCTTTATGTTCATGCTACTCCCACCTCACTAACACACTTGCAACTGCTATGGGAAAAAGCCACTCTATCCTTTGGTTTAGGAAACCACAAGATGATAATGTGGGTCTGAGCATTGTTACGACAATCAGGATGGGAGGAGTGCAAACTTGATCTACCCCATTACTCCAACGTTGGTTCGATTCACACACCCTAAATGGCCAATTATTTACCTTCACTACTGTTACCCAGAATAAAAGGGACTTTAACCAGGCTTCTTTCAACAACAACTAACTTAATTAGTTAATTACGAAACCAGTCTTGTTGAATAGAAAGGTAAACCTTATCAACATTAAAGAATGAACAATCAGCACCCTGCATTAAGCCGTTAAGGTACATAGTCTTTTAAAAGACAAATACTCCCAGAACATTCTTAATCCTTGAAGGTGAACCGTTTTCTGTGATTAAATTTCTCATAGCAACGTCATTGCTCTCCACCCTCTTTTTCTTCTATTTTCTGTCCGAAAAATAATCTTTCTCTGGATGGGAAAGCTAATCAACCCACTTTCATGCACAGTCAGTGAATTAACCCTCTACCCTGTTCATTCCCAAGAGCAGTTTTAGGTTCAAACAAAGAATCATCGACTGAAAGTTGTAACTCTACCTCCCTCTCTCCACAGATGTTGCCTGACCTGCTGAATGTTTTCCCACATTTTCTGTTTTCACGATCAGTGAGCACACAAGGTGTGCCCACGCTCAGATGGGCACCCGGTGAGGACAGGGCGATGATTGACTCTGCCTTGACTCCCCAATACTCTGGTGGCAGCAGTAGAAGAGGCCCCGGCATCCGCTTTACTTCAGTAAGTTTGCCGGAGCTGTGATGTGGGCATGAGCCATGATGTTGGTTGAGGTTAAATGTCACTCGCGACTTTGGGGAGAACATTCCTGCTCTTCTCCCTGAAGCGCCGACGGATTCTTTTCCATCCACCATTGAGGGAAACATTCCCCGATTCTGTCCAACTGGATTAATTTCTCCTCCTACATCATAAAAGTTAGTTTCGGAGTCAGTTAATAATTTCTGTTGCACTGTGCTTTGCACGAAATGGATTTATTGCTTTGCGTGAACTTGATCCTGAGGCAGGGAGCCAGGACGTTTATGAGCTTGTATGTGTCTGGATCATAAGAATTACTTGTTCTGCTGCATTGATGCATTTAACCACAGATGCCAACAAGACATGCCCTTGCTTGATGCACAGGAGTATATTTTCCTGTCTGCACCTGACACGATGCTTTGCCAGCCTAGACCCACATTTGGGAAATTCCAGCCCACAGCGTTCCTTTCATCACCAGCTCCCTGCCCACCCCTTTCTCATATGCAACGCCACTTAACTCCTTCCAGAGCAGGGCTGGAGGTAAAGGTCCACAAGTACTGACGGCCCTCAGATAGCCCAACACAGGTTGCTGCTATACAGATATGGAGCCTAGTTAATAAGAGCTGGTAAGCTATTTGCCCATGGTAGAGTTACAACCATGTGATGGAGAACGAGCTGGCCCCCCTTTTTCCAGCACCCTCCGTTGGTCGCAACATTGTTTACAATTCTTTCCCCCATGAGTAGCCTTTCCAGTCCAACTGTATTTACTTTTTAACAAGGAGGCAATCAAACCCAGTTTGCATGAGGCAACAAAAGAGTAAGCTGATGTAGTGGATCCAATCAGGGATCAGGCTATTTTGGATTTGGTAATGTGCAATAAGGCAGGTTTAATAAAAAATCTCAGAGTAAAAGATCCCTCAGGAAGTAGTGACCATAACATGGTAGAATTTAGCATTCAATTTCAGAGTGGGCAGCACGGTAGCATTGTGGATAGCACAAATGCTTCACAGCTCCAGGGTCCCAGGTTCGATTCCGGCTTGGGTCACTGTCTGTCCGGAGTCTGCATGTTCTCCCCGTGTCTGCGTGGGTTTCCTCCGGGTGCTCCGGTGTCCTCCCACAGTCCAAAGGTGTGCAGGTTAGGTGGATTGGCTATGATAAATTGCCCTTAGAGTCCAAAATTGTCTTTAGTGTTGGGTGGGGTTACTGGGTTGTGGGGATAGGGTGGAGGTGTGGGCTTGGGTAGGGTGCTCTTTCCAAGAGCCGGTTCAGACTCGATGGGCCGAATGGCCTCCTTCTGCACTGTAAATTCAATGTCTATGTCTAACTGCGCTGCAATTAAGTAAAAGTAATTCTTTAAAAAAATGAGGGCCGGATTGGCCGGAGTGGCGTGGGAAAGGAGTTTAACAGGAAAGACAGTTTCATCAATGGCAGATGTTTCTGAAATTATTTAATGACTCACAAAAAAGATGTATCCCAGTGAGGAAGAAGGATACTGGGAAGGGGGTAAACCAATCCTGGTTAACCATGGAAGTGAAAGACAGTCTTAACTGAAAGAAAAACACATAGAATGGAGCAAAGATTAGTGCTAAACTAGAGGAGTGTGAACATTTTAAAAACCAACAAAAGATGACCAGAAAAATAATAGAGAGGGAGAAGATAAACCATGAGGTTAAATTAGCAAGTAATATAAAAATAGACAGCAAGAGCATCTTTAAGTATATAAAAAGGAAGCAAGAGGCCCAAGTGAATGTCAGCCCGTTGGGGAATAAGACTGGGGAAATAATATGGGGAAACCAGGAAATGGCAGGGGAGTTAAACAAATACTTTGCATCAGTGTTCATGGTGGAAAACACAAATAACATTCCAAAAATATTAAATAATCAAGGACAGAGGAGGGAAGGAAATAAATACAACAATCACTAGGGAAAAAGTGCTGGGGAACGAATGGTGTAAAAGGCTGATAAGTCCCCTGGACCTGATGGGCTGCATCCCAGGATATTAAAGGAAGTAGCTACAGAGATAGTGGATGCACTCAAAGTAATCTTCCAAAGATCCTTAAATTCTGGTAAAGTCCCAGACGATTGCAAAACTGCCAATGCCTAATTTCTTCAAAAGGGGAGCGAGACAAAAAAACAAGTAAATAAAGGCCAGTTAGCTGAGCTTCTGTCATTGGGAAAATGTTTCTTATCTATTATTAAGAATGCAATACAGAGCATTTAGAAATACATAATATAATAAGGCAGTCGGCATGGCTTCATGAATGGGAAATCATGCCTGATATAGTTATTAGAATTCTGTGAGATGGTAATGAGCAGGATAGACGAAGGGGAACCAGTAGATGTAATATACTTGAATTTACAAAAAGCATTCGATAAGGCAGCATACAAATGGCTACTTTATAAGATAACAGCCCATGGTGTTGGGGGTAGACTATTAGCATGGATAGAAGATTGGCCAACTGATAGAAGACAGAGAGTTGGGATGAGAAGGACATTTCCAGGATGGCAACCTTTAACTAGTGGAGTGCCAGAGGGATCCATGATGAGGCCACAATTATTTCAACAGTAAGGGAATCAAGGATATCGGGATAAGGCAGGAAGGGGCAGTTGAGGATTATCATTTCAGATCAGCCATGATCTCATGCAATGACGGAGCAGACTCATTAGGCCGCATGGCCTACTTGTGCTCCTAGGTTGCATGGTCTTATTAGTCATGAAAACCTGAGGCAGAATAATAAAAGATGCAACAGTCGTTCACTCAGATCACAAGAGTCCAAATAAAAATGAAAAGAAATACACAAATAAGTCTTTGGCTTAGACATTGTGAGGCACAGAACATGTTACAGTGCAGATGTTTGTCAGGTGATTTCAGTAGATCTCTGAAGCTGACCGTGACAGTTTTGCAGTCTGTTGGAAACACTTGGTGGCGAAGTTCAGTTCTGCATTCTGCTGAAGGTGACACCTTTGAGCTTTGATTGTTGTCAGAGACAGCGTGCGTGCGCGCGAGAGAGAGAGAGAGAGAGAGGTGTCCTCCTTGCGTCTTTGTCATTGTTCTTCTGCTCTGCCACTGACAAACACTGCACTTTGGAGCCAGTTTCAGACTAATTTCCGCGTGTATTCCTGGAAGGGGAAATAGGCAGGTCTTTCATCGAAGGTCCGGTTTGTTTTCAATTTAGAAACCTTTTGACATATTCTGAGATGTTTTGAGAAACCACTTGCCTCCAATCAACTGTCCATCAAGATCCTTTGGGAGTTTATTAAGGGGATGGCCGGGTGGGGGGGGGGGGACCGATGTAACAATGTAGTTACATTGTATATCTTGCGTTGCCCTATTATGTATTTTCTTGTATTTTCTTGAATTTTGTTTAATTCCCTTTTCTTTCCATGTACTGAATGATCTGTTGAGCTGCTTGCAGAAAAATACTTTTCACTGTACCTCGGTACACGTGACAATAAACAAATCCAATCCAATCCAAGAAGGTGATTTTGAAATCGCAGACCCACCAAACTGAACAGTCAGGTGCACACTGTCGGGTGCAATGTGGGAGCCATCAGCCTGCAAGGCAGCATCACGCCCAGTCACGGTTGCCATTTGCCTTTGAGGAATGTCCTCCAGGCAGTGTCTGCTACCCCAAACTGGGCACCACGTTTGCTGCCGGCCTAATTGGACAATGGAATCACACCATGTTTCCAAGGAGTGATGTATCAAAAGCACACATGCCATCTCGTGTGGAGATAATGGGATCTGATTATCATCTCAGCAGCAGTGTGATCAATGTCCCAGACCATTTGTGGATTTTTGCATTTCAGGAACGTACAAAGACTGGGCTAAAGGCCGCCTGCAAATCCTGGTCAGTGGTGACTGGTGCTGGTTGTGTCAGGAGGAAATGGAGCAGTTGCAAGTCCCCTGCAGGTAGCTCTCTCTCTCTGATTGTTGTAGCGAGCCAAGACAGCAAAGCCATAGCTGAGAGGACAGCAGGGCAGTTTGTCATCGAGACCGCAGAACACTGGAATCTCAAAATCGACTATTCGCTTCTGAAGTGGCTAAGTTCCATCGCTGCTCCTTGCGAGCAAGTCAAATACTGATTTGTATCTTTTTTTAAATGACATTTGGACTCAATTCTCACTTCTAATCTGTATGAATGTATGTGCATTATCAGTTTTTTCATGTTTAGTAGCTAATAAATCCACCCTTTCTTTAACTCAAGAGAACCTGGTTTAATTGGCTCCTTTTAGAACTGAGATACACTGGGCTGAGAAGGGAGACTGTTAAAATTCATCTGCATGGGACCAACCAACGAGGTTGAATAAATGAAGGGAGCCAGTTCATCTCTCCCCACTGGGGATGACAATTTGGGGGTATCCCATCCAGAACTAACAAATTGAGGGATTTCATCTGGGATATCAAGTGTGGGGAACATCGCCTGGGGACCAGTCACAACTAGAGGCTCATGAGAGGGGAGACTTCAGTTCTGTGGATAGATTGGAGAAGCTGGACTTGTCCTCCTCCTCGGAGGAGGAGGAGGTTGAGAGGAGATTTGGTAGTGTTCAAAATTACGTGTGGTCTGGACAAAATAGATAGAGAGAAGCTATTTCAGTTACCTTCGGGGTTTAAGACTATAGTGCACCAATTTAAGTTGATTAGGAAAGAAAGCACTGGCAGCTGCGGAAGAATATTTTTTGCACAGCGAGTGGTTAGGCTCTGGAAGCAGCGCCTTGAGTCAGTGACGGAGGTGGATTCAATCGTAGCACTCAAAAGGGAATTGGAAAGCACCTGCGTAGACAGAAAGTGTGGAGGAGTCGCTCCTGGAGAGAGCTGGCATTGACACAATAGGCCAAATGGCCTCCTTCTGTGCTGTAATCATTCTATAAATGACGGCAGTTCTGTGGCTAGACGGGGAAAAAGTGGGGTTGCTTTGCTAAGAACAATAATAATAATAATAATAATTTTTATTGTCACATGTAGGCTTACATTAACACTGCAATTAAGTTACTGTGAAAATCCCCTAGTCGCCACAGTCTGGCACCTGTTCGGTTACACAGAGGGAGAATTCACCTAACAAGCACGTCTTTTGGGTCCTGTGGGCAGAACATCGATTCTGGACCCCATGAAGGCTCATAACATCAAGTCAAACATGGGCAAGGAAACCTCCAGCTGTTTACCACACACCCCGCTCCCCCCCCTTTCTGCCCAACACCCACCCCCCCAACCCCCCACCCCCTCCCCTCCCCCCACAAGCTAATGAAGCAGTCCATGTCCCAATGCAGCAAGACCTGGGCAATATCCAGGTTTGGACTGACAAGTGGCAAGTTACAGTCCGCTGCACAACTGCCAGGCAATGACCATCTCCAACAAGAGAGGATCTAACTGTCATCCCTTGACATTCAATGACATTACCACCCCGAATCCCCCACAACCACTACCAACTAGAAGGACAAGGGCAGCAGACACATGGGAACACCACCACCTACAAGTTCTCCTCCAAGTCACTCACCACCCTGATTTGGAAATATATCGCCGTTCCTTCACTGTCGCTGGGTCAAAGTCCTGGAACACCCTCCCTAACAGCACTGTGGGTGTACCTACATTACATGGTTCAAGAAGGCAGCTGAGCACCACCCTCTCAAAGGCAATTAGGGAGGGGCAATGAATGTTGGCCTCGCCAGCGATGCCCACATCCCAAGAATAGTAATAGAAAATTCATCATAAGCAAAAGATATTACAGATGAACAGGGGCAGCATGGTGGAGTAGTGGTTAGCACTGCTGCCTCACGGCGCAGAGGTCCCGGGTTCAATCCCGGCTCTGGGTCACTGTCCGTGTGGAGTTTCCACAACCCCAAAGATGTGCAGGGTAGGTGGATTGGCCACACTAAATTGCCCCTTAATTGGTAAAAATGAATTAGGTACTCTAAATTTATAACAAAAAAAAAGATATTAGAGATGAATGGCATTTAAAAAGAGCCAGAGGAAAGCCACACATATACACTCACAAGTAATGAAGTGTAATCTACTTCAGTTTTGAAACAGGGCATGGTTAAATGGTTGAAACAATATTGATGCGAGATAAGACAAGACGTAAGAAGAGAAATGAAAGCCATAGTGAGTGAGGGGGAAGGCAGGTCCAAATGGAAGTACCAGAAAGCAATAAAATGCAGCAGGCTTCAAGTTGGACAAAATGTAGCTCAAGGGTGGAGACCCTTGGTTCAATTTTCCCAACTCTTCGGAGGCAGGCTGGATGGTGGGAGGTTCTGTCAATATGGCAGGGAAAGACATAATGGGGAGGGGAGCTCATTGTATGGCCCACTGAGCCACTTAAGAGCTGAATGAAGGGCTACTTCTTGCTCCCAAGGCATTTTGGCCGCATTGGGAGGGCCCACCGCTATGTGGGGAGACTCCCAGCTCGTCCCCAATGGGGAGGCGAGGAGACATCGGCCGCGATGCCTCAGCATTCCGCCCTTTCACCTGTGCTGATGTCTCACAAGGTCACCATTAGCGGGGACCCTGCTGAGGCATCTGGTCCTCTGATTGGACCAGGAGCTCTGGGTGTGGGCTGCCATCATCATTGGCTGTTAGCTCCAGTGCCGGACTCTTAATTGACACCTGCAGGCCGGGAATCTCATTTCAATGCATTTGAATAAATTATCATACAATGAAAGGGGTTCCCGCCGTGCCCCCCCCCCCCCCCCCCCCCCCCCCCCCCCCCCCGCCCCCCCAACATTAAGAATTCACATCGGCGAGGTTCACAACTGCTTTTGCAAAAGGTGAAGCAGTCGTAGGGACCTGCTGGGTACGGAAAACAAGTATAGCCCCGGGCATGAGGGACATGCCTGTAGTGCCATCCTGGATGGCAGGGTGGTATTGACAGGGGCAATGCCAGGGCGGACCCTCTGGGGACCTGTTATCTGTGAATTTGTATATGTCTGTATACGTGTATGTCTGTCTATGGAATCATAGAATTTACAGTGCAGAAGGAGGCCATTTGGCCCATCGAGTCTGCACCGTCCCTTGGAAAGAGCACCCTACTTAAGCCCACGCCTCCACCCTATCCCCGTAACCCAGTAACTCCACCTAACCTAGGGCAGCACGGTGGCCTAGTGGTTAGCACCGCTGCCTCACGGTGCTGAGGTCCCAGGTTCAATTCTGGGTCACTGTCTGTGTGGAGTTTGCACATTCTCCCCGTGTCTGCGTGGGTTTTGCCCCCACAACCCAAAGATGTGCAGAGTAGGTGGATTGGCCACGCTAAATTGCCCCTTAATTGGAAAAAAATAATTGGGTAATCTAAATTTATTTTTAAAAATTCCACCTAACCTTTTGGACACTAAGGGGCAATTTAGCATGGCCAATCCATCTAACCTGCATGTCTTTGGACTGTGTGCGTGTCTGTCTATGTGTGTGTGTGACTGTGTGTTTATTTATTCTCACCCTTGCCTTTGTCCTGTTCTATTTTTATTGCTGATAACAGCAACATGGTCCAGTTGTGGTAATCTACCCGCAGAATGTCTGTGAGAATCCATGACTAATCTGTTTCCAAACATTTTGATATTCGTACTTCCCTTCTCACAATGGCCAAACTCCACAGTCATTTTACTGCATGGTCCCAGGATTGACTTGAGTAAAAGAAATACAACCTTTTCAAGTGGGACCCTGATGTGTAAATGGCGAGCGTCAGGGACAGGCTGAGTTTGTAGAATGACTCTACAAACTCAACTCCTATCACAGCTTGGGAGATAGAACATAGAACAGTACAGCACAGAACAGGCCCTTCGGCCCTCGATGTTGTGCCGAGCATTGTCCGAAACCAAGATCAAGGTATCCAACACCCTGTCATTCTGGTGTGCTCCATGTGCCTATCCAATAACCGCTTGAAAGTTCCTAAAGTGTCCGACTCCACTGTCACAGCAGGCAGTCCATACCACACCCTAACCACTCTCTGAGTAAAGAACCTACCTCGGACATCCCTCCTATATCTCCCACCCTGAACCTTATAGTTATGACCACTTGTAACAGCTACATCCACCTGAGGAAATAGTGTCTGAACGTCCACCCTAACTATCCCCCTCATCATCTTATAAACCTCTATTAAGTCGCCTCTCATTGTAGACAGAAAGGACACCTAGCCCTCTCAGTGGGGCATTGTAAAGTAATTTAGTTAATTTAGTTTTTTTTTTGGAGGAGTTAAGAGTAACAGGCCGACAATCCCGGCCCTGGGTCACTGTCCGTGTGGAGTTTGTATATTCTCCCTGTGTCTGCGTGGGTTTCACCCCCACAACCCAAAGATGTGCAGGTCAGGTGGACTGCCCACACTAAATTGCCCCTTAATTGGAAAAAAATAATTGGGTACTCTAAATTTATATTAACATTTTTAAAAAAATAAATGGGCGTTTGATATTCAAGCAGCATTTGGCGAAACAGGAAACAAAAAGTGATGAAACAGAAACAGAAAGTGCTTGAAATGCTCAGCAGATCTATCAACGCCCGTGGAGAACATCGCTGGCGGGAAGGTTCAGAAGATTCGGCCCTTTGTCCCGCGTCCCTTAAGGACAGGGTAACCAACACCTGGCTAAATCTGTAATGGACAAATTGGCGTTAGTGCAAACCCGTAGCAGGTGGACTGGGGCAGGGGGTGGTAAGGGGCGGGGGGGGGGGGGGGGGGGGGGGGGGTCAAATATGGAAAAAATGGCACACCAGTCTCACCAGGGACATGGGACAACCTGTCAGTCATGGTACAGTCCCACAAAATCCGGGACTCTTGGTCCCGCTACTTAAGAATCTTTACAGAGCAGGAGGAGGCAATTTGGTCAATCGAGTCTGCACCAACCCTCTGAAAAAGAGCACCATACCCAGGCTCACACCCTTGGCCTATCCCCATAACCCCACCTACCAGGGGCTGGTTTAGCACAGGGCTAAATAGCTGGCTTTGAAAGTAGACCAAGGCAGGCCAGCAGCACGGTTCAATTCCTGTGCCAGCCTCCCCAAACAGGCGCTGGAATGTGGCAACTAGGGGCTTTTCACAGTAACTTCCTTTGAAGCCTATTTGTGACAATAAGCAATTTTCATAACCTGTGCATCCTTGAACACCGAGGGGCAATTTTATTATGGCTAATCCAGCCAACCTGCACTTCTTGGGTCTGGGGGAGGAAACCGGAGCACCCGGAGGAAACCCACGCAGACACGGGGAGAACGTGCAAACTCTACACAGTCGCCCAAGGCTGGAATTGAACCCGGGTCCCTGGTGCTGTGAGGCAGCAGTGCTAACCACTGTGACACCGCGCTGCCCAAAGGGACGTCTTGTGACCCAGGTTCCGAGAACAGCACGTGGGAGACTGAGCCTGGGAGTATCGGTTGAATGATTTCAGTGAGATGGTGAATCAGCCGGCAGAGAGCTGACAATAAAAGCAAATTGCTGCAGATGCTGGAAATCTGAACTTAGATCAGGAAGTGTTGAAAATACTCAGCAGGTCTGGAAGCTTCCGCGGAGACAAAAACAGAGTTAACATATCAAGCCCAACATAACTGAATAAAACCAGGGCCTTTTTTAGCACAGTGGGCTAAATAGCTGACATGCATTGCAGAATAATGCCAGCAGCATGGGTTCAATTCCTGTACTGGCCTCCCTGAACAGGCACTGGAATGTGGTGACTAGGGGGTGTTTCACAGTAACTTCATTGAAGCCTACTTATGACAATAAGTTATTATGACTCTACTTCAAAACTGAGAGATGATAACGCTGTGGTTCCACAAGATAAGTTGTAAGTTTTGTATGCTTTAACCAAGTCGTCGTGGAAGGCTAAATGAGGTAGTAGTGGGTCAAGTAAACAAACCAAAGGTGTGCCTAGAGGAGGTGCGAATGGCAGGACCCTGTAAAACTGACATCCAGAAGCAGAGGCAAGAGGTACACGAGAAAATAAACCCAAACCTGCAAAGGAGAAAAGAACCCTAATGGGAGCAGACGTTTGTATCTGAAATTGTTGACCTCAGTGTTGACCCCAGAAGTCTGCAGAGTGCTGAGATGAAAGATATGGGGTGATGCGACCATCAATTCACACGAGACGATTAGTAGAAGTGAACAATGGTTTTAATAAGCTAGATATGTGCCTGCCTGCGACTGCTCTGTACTGAGTGCCGCCTACAGGCTGCAGATTTATATACCACCCCCAAGGGGGCGGAGCCACAGGCGGAGCCCACAAGGCCATCAACATAATGCAATACAATGCAGTGGTGAATTGTAGTAGCAAACGGTAAATTTGTGACTAGAAGGTTATTACCGTTCAAATGTAACTTTACACAGAATCGTTGAATCAAACAGCACAGAAAGAGGCCATTTGGCCCATCGTCCTGGAGCCGATCATTTGGAAGACTCTTGAATCAGTCCTACTCCCTAGCTCCTACACCTTCTGCTTCCAGCATATATCCAATTATCTTTTGAAAGTTACTATTAAGTCAGTCTCCTTCCAGGAAGTGCATTCCAGATCATAATGACATGCTGCTTATAAAGAATTCTCCTCATGTTCCCTCAGGCTCAAATGTAACTAATGCATTGGTATGAATTACTTAACGAATGAATAATACTTGATAATAACCTCCAATTTGCCTGTGCCATGTTACAGCGTGCATCAGAAGTATCTGACTTTTGTCTTTTTAAATTACTCGCCATCAGGCACCTCCCCAAGGGCGATCAGGGATGGATAATAAATATTGGCCTAGCCAGCGAAGCCCACACCCCCTGAACAAATAAACAAAAACTTTAGCAGAGCCCGTCCGGATGGTTTAAATGATGGGCAGTTCAAAATAAACCTATTCATAAATGAACACATTCCCGGTTCAGAGAATTTTCCACTCTTGACATAAGTATCCAAACTTTCTTGAACGTTGGGAATGTGCTCCCAGCTTTTATGAGGCAAATTAAACAAAAATAAAATCCCAGGAAATCCTGAAAGCACTCAACAGATCTGGCAACACCTGTGAGGAGAGAGGAACAGAGTTCACAATTGGAATCGTTATTGAAAGGCCAGTCGGACTGATTCGCCATTTTGCGAAATCCTTCAATCCGTTTTCTCCGAATACATACCCAATTGTCTGATTGATCCTGAGAGAGCTTCCCTGTAAATTTATTCCACAGGTCGTTACCCTTTGAATGAAATTATTTTCCTTGATTTTCGCATCTACTTCTAGTTCACCTTGCGCTTCCTGATATTTCAATCCGTCAGAGTTAACAACTTGTCTTGATCTGTTTCATAATATGGTAAACTTGCACTGCATCACTTCAACAATTCCCCTTCAGAAAATATGTCCAATTTCCTCAACCCTTCCTCATACTTGAAGTTCCTCAAATCCAAAACCAAAGTTTGTTAGTCGCCTCCAATGGCCTCGATATCTTTGAGCTAAAAGGCAGCACAAATTAACAGATCACCAACCACCCAGAACTGTCAGGTTGGGCGGCCTTGTGTTTGGCTGTGAGTCAGATGACTGCCAAAGTTTAGGCAATAAGAACGACCATTGCCAAGGGTTGGGAGTTGCCTGTGGAACTGCAGTTCAGGTTACATCAGAAGAGCACAGGATGAGGAGAAAAAAGATGTCAAGAGTGGCATTGTGACGATATAAGGACATTAGCATTGCAGAACAGTACGGTTCCGGTAAAAGAAACCTTTCAATGCTTTCTGCCAGTCACAAAATAAAACAAAATTGCCATCAACGTGCACAATGAGGTCTGCATGCTCGCCTTGAATTTGGTGATTAATATTTCAGAATTATCTGTAATATTTTCCGCTGACTGGTTTAGCTTTCACGGTTTAAAGATTATTAATGAACACTTCAGTATTAGTTGCCTCCATGAGTCCAGCCTTCCTGTCAACATCCCCTCTCTATTGAACCGTGAGCTATGTTGTCTTTCAGGTCCGTCAGGTTGATGAGCTTTCTCACAGTTTATATGATGCTTACAGATGAAGAAGGCCACACAGCACACCTTAATTCATCCATCCAAAAAGTTCCCTTCCTGCAGCATCCACCTGCTTCTTAAATGAAACAAAAACAGAAAATGCTCAATCGGTCTGAGAGCCTCTGTGGAGAGAGGACAGAGCTAATGATTCAGAGGTGATGAGCAGTCACCCCGACTCGAAACAATGGCTCCACAGTTCTCTCTCCACAGATGCTGTCAGATCTGCCGCGATTGACCAGCATCTTCTGATTCATTTTCAGGTTCCAGTCTCCGCAGCAATTTGTTTTTATCTTTGCTTCTTATACGAGACGAGGATTTCACTTCCACAATTCCTTTTGCAATTCTGCACCACGTGCTGATCACTACGTGTGAAGGACGTTTTGATGTCAGCAATAAAATGACCCTTCTACTTTGAATCTGAGTTCTTGTTCTACGTCCATGATTGAACTTTAAGTCTGAGCGGCGGCCCAGTTCGTCGCACTCTCACCTTCCGGAATCAGGAATCAGGAACCACTCCACAGACTTATGCATATAATCTGGGCAAACTCTCCAGTGCAGTCCTGAGGGAGTGCTGCACTGTCGGACGTCCCATCTTTCGGATAAGATATTATACTAAGGCCCCACCTGCCATCTCAGGTGGCACGGTAGCACAGTGGCTAGCACTGTGGCTTCACAGTGACAGGGTCCCAGGTGCGATTCCTGGCTTGGGTCACTGTCTGTGTGGAGTGTGCACATTCTCCCCGTGTCTGCGTGGGTTTCCTCCGGGTGCTCCGGTTTCTTCCCACAAGTCCCGAAAGACGTGCTGTTAGGTGAATTGGACATTCTGAATTCTCCCCTCTGTGTACCCGAACAGGCGCTGGAATGTGGCGACTAGGGGATTTTCACAGTAACTTCAGTGCAGTGTTAATGTAAGCCTACTTGTGACAATAAAGATTATTATTATGTCTGACCCCCACAACCCAAAGATGTACAGGGTAGGTGGATTGGCCACGCCAAATTGCCCCTTAATTGGAAAAATAAATTGGGTACTCTAAATTTATTTTAAAAAAGTAGTTTATTGACTGTGAGGTATGTTGAAATATCCTGAGAATGTGAAAGGTACTATTTAAATAAAATGCTACATAATTGGAAGCCCTTCTTGAATTTTCCAAATGTACCTTTCCCATTTCTTTGCCAACCTTCAGTATATCGATGGGAAACACCCAAGCATCTCTCGCCTTTCCTCAGCCCTTAGACACTTGCCGAGATTTGGGGTTAACATTGTGAGTCTTCTTTGCACTTGTTTCTTGGCAAATGGATGCATTCTTCACATTGTGGGCTGAACAGAGAACCACTAGATCTGATCACTGCCTGCTTTAATGTACAATCTACTGCTCTGGCTGTGTCAGTTGGCTCCACCCGAAAGCATCATAATTGGAAATTGAAGGCATCTGAAGATGTCCCGAAGGGGATGATATATTTAGCAACTCGCGCAGGAGGGAAACAAAAAAATGTTATTTTGAGATTTATTCTCGCTATAAAAGAACATAATAATAATAATAATCACTTATTGTCACAAGTAGGCTTCAGTGAAGTTCCCGTGAAAAGCCCCTAGTCACCACATTCCGGCGCCTGTTCGGGTAGGCCGGTACTGGAATTGAACCCGCGCTGCTGGCATCGTTCCGCATTACAAGCCAGCTGTTTAGCCCATTGTGCCAAGGCTCACATTTATTGCCCATTACGAGTTGCCCAGGACAAAGTACTGATGAACCCTTGGCCATGCTAAATTGCCCTTTTGTGTACAAAAAAACAAGATTAGGTGGGGTTACAGGGATAGGGTGGAGGTGTGGGCTTATGTAGGGTGCTCTTTCCGAGGGCCGGTGCAGACTCGATGGGCCGAATGGCCTCCTTCTGCACTGTAAATTCTCTGATTCTCTCTGACCCTCTTTTTGAGCAAGAATATGAGGAACGAGCGGAGGAAATGGGATGTGATTTGAAGAGCTGTTGCCGGCACAGGTGTGATGGGCTGTACGATGCTGTGATTCTGTGATCATTTGGTTGTACAGTGACCAGTCAGGATACTACAATGAATTGCACAATTCAGAATAAGGCAGAAGGAGTTCAAGAGTGTGGGCAAGCAATCGGCGATTACTTCTACATTTGTGAATAAACGTGTCTTGTTATGAATCATTTTTGATAAAGTCAACTGAAAAGTTAACCTAAAGACTTTCTAGTGATGCGCTGGGTAGCCAGGACTCTGGGATTGGTTGACTTACCGGGGGTAAGATCTAGCCCACGGCAAACATAGGGAATAAGAGGAAGAGCCTCCAACCTGTTCTGACATTTAATATCATGGCTGATCTTTTGACTTCAGCTCCACTTTCCCTGCCCCATTCCCATGTCCCTTGATCCCTTCAGTATGAAAAATTATTTTTTGTGATAAGCTAAATGCCTAGTAAACAGTGAGAGTCTGGCATTACAAGGAATGGCAAGGTGCAGAATTAGGAAAGAAGAACTCAATAGCATGGGAGGCACAAAAATGTGTAGTACCTGCGCAGGATTCGTTCAAAATGATTTTTCACCCGTCGTATTTAATGTACACCAATTAGTTGAATAAGATTTGGTCCCTATTATTAGGATGGCAGTAAAACAGATTGGAGGGAAATAGGTTTGCCAACACGGGTTGGATGTGTTCTTGGAGGAGTCTAACATGGTTTCTGCCTTCAATAGCCCCACCCAACACACTCCTGCCTTTGATCGCCAACATGCCTATACTCATGTTCTGTCAGCTTCTCAGACCCTTGAAAAGCGAACCAACCCAACACTTTATTACCCGATTGACAATCAAGAATCATCCAGGCAAACAGCACTTTTCCCCAAGTCAGGTAGTATTACAAGCATCATTTTCTTGGCTGGAGAGAAGCACATTGTACGGACCCCCTCAGGAGTTGGTATTAGGACCACCATTTTTCTTGTTTATTAGGACCACCATTTTTCTTACGTCTAAATGACTCAGACTTGGGCGTAGGGAAAACAAAGCTTGCTGTGATATAAAACTGGGCAATGAAGAGGGTTACTAGCAAACCTGAAGAGGAAAGAGACAGGCTGGTGACATGGGCTAGCACATGGCAGATGCAGTTTAATGAGGATAAGCGTGGCGTGGGATGTACTTTGGGAGAAAAAGTGTGGAGATGCAGTATAATCTAAATGTACTATTTAAGCAGATGCAAATGCAGAGGGACCAGGGGCTGCATATTCACAAATCCTTGAAGATGGATGGACAGGTTGATATGGCGGATGGGAGGTTAAGAAAATGTTGAGAAAGTTAATAGAGGTGTCGAATACAAAAATAAGGGAGCTCTACAAAATATTTAAAAGTAACACTGATTCGGATGGAACATGGAGTACAACTCTATACTTTAGTCGGACTTGAAGAGAGTGCAGGGGAGGACCACCAGAATTATATCAGGGATGAGAGATGCAGGTGCATGGATAAACTGGGGAGGCTGAAATTGTTTGCGTTAGAGAAAAGAAGGTTAAAGGGAGGACTAATAGAGGTATTAAAATCATGATGGAGCAAAGTGGTGAGAAATCGTTTCATCTGACAAGTGACTAACGTTCGCAGATTTAAAATAATTGACAAAAAGGGAAATTAGGACAAATTATTTCACATGGAGGTTGTTCAGTCAGGATCACACCACCTGAATCAGATGCTGTAGCAACTTTCAAAAGGTAACTGGGTGTGTACTTAAAGGGAAGCATAGGGAGCATTTGACTGGGTATGGCATCAAGGAGCCCCAGTTAAACTGGAGTCAATGGGACTCAGGAGTGAATCTCTCCGCTGGCTGGAGTCATCCTGGCACAAAGGAAGATGGTGCGGTGGTTGGAAGTCAATCATCTCAACTCCAGAACAAAAATGTTACAGACCACCTACTTGACAATTAAGGAAGAAGTCAATTTAATGACTCGAAAGGACATATCAATGCTTATTTATAATTTCACTGAAGATTCACTGAAGAGGAAGAGGTTTAAATGTGAGTTATCCCAGGTATCATTCTCTAGATACACTCTACTTTCAGTTTTCCATTCCACATTAACTATAACCAAGGTTGAGCGAGAAAAACAATGCTCAGAAATTTGGGTTAGGCAGCAATAGGGCCGATGGTGAAGCTGCAATGTGGTAGCCCATTGGCTCCCTTGACTACAATGGAAAAGGAAATTGGGCAGCACAGGATACGGGTTGCTGAAGCATTCACGCTCATTTTACGCGATGATCTGCTCAATCCAGAGATTGGCTGGTATTTGCAGCAGAAGCGAACTCCAGCTTGACATCCATTCCTCAGAGATCTACCCAGCTCGCCACACCTCGCGTGATCTAAAGTCATCTCGTGAGACGTTGCGATGTGAAGCCCGCCCATTGTAGGCGGGATCACATTTTGGCAAACCTGCATATTAGAGTGAGACAGCTGGTCTCACTTTAATATGCAGTAACCAAGGCAACCAAGATGTGGAGATGGCGGCGTTGGACTGCAGTGAGCACAGCAAGAAGTCTGCAACACCAGGTTAAAGTCCAACAGGTTTGTTTAGAATCAATAGCTTTCGGAGCACAGCTTCGTCCTCGGGTGAATGAAGAGATGGGTTCCAGAAACATGTATATAGACAAAGTCAATGATGCAAGACAATACTTTGAATGCGAGTACCTTAACTCCACTTCCCTGCCCTATTCCCATTTCCCTTGATTTCGTTATGAGATGCTTAAGGGAGCAAAGGGAATATTGATGATGTCGAAAGCACGGTTCCATCCTACAGAGTATCCAAGGAGACTTTCTGCCCCCAAACAGAAATGTTTTACAACCATTCGGCCCAATTAACAAGAAACAATACAAAAAAACAATTCTAGACACAAAGGAAGATTAGGAAGGTAACGACTGCAGAAAGGTTTGTTTATCTCTATCTTCCTCCATCTGAAGCAGGCCAGGTGTTGACTGAGTGAACTGCCGGCTGGCATGACATGTTTGCAAATCCAACAGCTAAGGGAGAGACACTCATTGTTCTTTTAGTTTTCAGGCAAAGCCAGCAGGTGGGGTTTGCATAGTTGCTTCACAGCGCCAGGGTCCCAGGTTCGATTCCCGGCTTGGTTCACTGTCTGTGCTGGGTCTGCACGTTCTCCCCATACCATAGAATCATTGAATTTACAATGCAAGCTATTCTGCCCATTGAGGCTGCACTGGCCCTTGGAAAGAGCACCTACTTAAACCCATGCCTCCACCCTATCCCCGTAACCCAGTCTAACCATTTTTTTGGACACTAAGGGCAATTTAGCATGGCCAATCCACCTAACCTGCACATCTTTGAACTGTGGCAGGAAACCGGAGCACCCGGAGGAAACCCACGCAGACGCGGGGAGAACGTGCAGACTCCGCAGAGACAGTGACGCAAGTGGAAATCGAACCTGGGACCCCGGAGCTGTGAAGATACTGTGCTAACCACTGTGCTACTGTGCTGCCCACGGTGTCTGCATGGGTTTCCTCCGGGTGCTCGGGTTTCCTCCCACGAGTCCCGAAAGATGCGCTTGTTAGGTGAATTGGACATTCTGAATTCTCCCACAGGCGTCGGAGTGTGGCGACGAGGTGATTTGTACAGTAACTTTATTGCAGTGTTAATATAAGCCTACTTGTGACAACAATAAAGATTATTATTGTATTATCGAGCTATTGCTCATGGGTCAATGACCAGGGGAGTTGTGGCCAATATTTAACTCTCAACTGATGTTACTAAAACAGAACATCTGGCCATTATAAGGTTCCCATTAGTGGGAGCTTGCTGTGCTGAGGTCAGCTGCCAGTTTTCTGACGTTACAACAGTAAATATGCTTCAAAAAGTACAAAATTGCCTGAACAGAACTTTCAATGTCACGTGGTTGTGAGTGACACTAGACAAATGCAATTTGTGTTTGTCTGTATCTTTCTTTGAGCATTGTCACCTATTTTATGTTGAGCGGAGGCTATTGCATGTCTAAGTGAATCCAGATTTTCTGACAAGTGTCATCCCTCGAGTGTTGAGACACCGATGTGGAGATCACAGCATTTTAAAAATGGAAGAAGAAATCTGGTAAAGCAAACCGCTGGCAGCTGACTTGCAGCCTGCACACAGCTAACGATCTTTAGACGTCACGAGAAAACCCGATTGCACAACCGGCAAGGGAGTCGTGATGCATTTCCGAATTACATTTCTCACGTTAACAAACTGCAGATATGATCCCCAAACAAATGCCACAAACCGCCCAGAGGACAGTTGAGAAAATAAGTACAATCAGCGTTGCTCTGCTCATAGTGGAACTCAAGCAGAGCCACCGATTGTTATAACAGGTTCCCTGGGTGAGGAAGGCTATTTGCACCATTCTTTACAGGTCCAAGATGCCCCGCAGTTATAGAACCCAGTTGTATCTTAAATATTTCCAGGGCTTTTGCCTCTATAATTTTATTTGGAAATGTTTTCAGATATAGTTTATTTATGTTTTCATTTCACCCTTTGTGTGATGAGGAATTTCAGCACATCAGTCATAAAATACCAGATAAATCTCCATCCTCTTTGCTCCACTCCTATAGTTTAAAGTAACGTTGCAAATTAACTCTCTCCTTAATGGTCATCTCTACCTCCATAAAATCATCACAGATTTCTCCTTGGATCAAAAGTCTTGTTTCATTCTTAATCAGACTTTTGACTAGATAACAGTGTTATGGTTCTATTCTGCACGGCCTCCTGCATTTCAATGTCTCTTGTTGTTTTTTTGTCGACCGGAACGGGATGCAGTGTTCAAGGTACCTTGTGTGACTTGACAGTGAACACTGTGCCCTGCAAGACCCCCTCAAAGCCAAACACCAGGCTGACTTGGAAATATATCACCGCTCCTGTTACTTGAACTTAAATCCTAATTGTGTTCAGTTGTGACTTTAACCATTTGGGCAGCAGGAAACGGTTTGTGAATTAACTCAGGGAATCTTTAGTAAGTTGTGGAGCGGTGCTGATCAAAGAGAGGGCGGGACGACTAGCCTACTATGGCTCTTCTCTCTGTTTCAGCCTTGAGCACAGGTTGACACTCGGTTTCCAGCTCTCTGGTCCCGCCGGTGTCAATGGGGTTTCCCGTTGTTTTCACCCTTTACCGTCGGGGGAACCAGCGGTGGGGCTTGGGCGTGGACAGTATCAGACCATCCTGCTGGAGAGACAGGTTGGGACTCCCATGCATAACTTTCAAAACAAGGAATAGAGTGGTAAAGTTGCTTATGAAGCATAAAATTAATAAAGGAGATGGCAAAGTACTAATGGAAAATATATGTAGACTATAAGTGAGAATGGCCTGTTTTTATTAAGATAAGACAGCATGTGATGTCTGGGAACATGGATTCATTGGTCCTGATGTCTATTTGATCTATAGGTATCAGTATGTGTGGTGATATGCCTGTGGGCTATATCATAGTTGGAAGGTGTGCGACCTCCAACCAGCAGGTGGTGGTACAGACACACCATGCAGTCTGTAGACCAAGGTCATGTGACCTGTGACTCCGCTATAAGGGGAGACACATCCGGCCGCCTTCAGAAAAAGATTGAGGGTAATAAGACGTACATGTGAATGGTCAGTGCTGGGTGAAAGTTTCAGAGGAGTAGTTAGCAGACTCCATGGTAATGTGCTCTGTATCAGATTGCTATCTTACCACACGAGACTCAATAAAGGATTTTGATTTGGACAAGTCAAAGTGTTTGGTGCGTTTCTTCGTGAAGTACAAAGGTCCAAACACAACAGTACGTTCTGTAGGTCTTATTGAAACAGGTGCTTATCAAGGCGTTTTTGTTGAGATAACTGCTTTGCCATAGTCTGTCTTTGTCGTACCTCCTAGTGTTTGGTACATGACAATTAAAAATACGGGATAGTCTTGCAAAACTTATAAAGTTACAGCAAATGCACAAAATCTGTATAAAATCACTGCTCGAAAGTGATTGATGTGTGAAATAAAACACAACTCATTCAACTAACAGATACTGACATTTTTTTAAACACTAGAGCGTGACAAAGGCTAATTGCAGAACTTGATTCAAAACTTACAAAATCAAAAAGGATTGCATACGGTGAAATAAAGTGACTTGCCTTAAACATCACAAGTGAAACTGCATTAATTTAATACATAAAAAAGGCTGACTGATTTAATACTTGTTTTTCTTTGCACAATAGGACTTTGAAGTTAGAGAACCGAGCTGGTAATTTTAATTGTGAGGGAGGTGGAAGGCACTTTACCAGTAATTGATCCCCTTTAAGGTCTTGCATCATTGCCTTAAGGGCACATGTCTTGTCACGTTTGAATGTGATGCTGAGACTCAGTCATGTGATGGACTAGCATCCCAAAATTCAACATAAAACCACACTGGATTGACGTACTTTGATTATTTGACTTATGCCATAACTAATCTACAAACTAATTGTAAATAATGATCAAAGTTAAACTTTTGAACACTCCTTCTGTCATGATATGCAAACTTGCAGCTAATGAACACATAGAATAGGACACGACCAATGAGCAGTCAGGACACTCAGGGGTGGCACCTTACTATAAAAGGGATGAGGCACTCACACCCCGCCTCTTTCCACAGACCAACATCGACAGAGTGGGACAGGGTGTATCCTCAGCATCACACCCCAGCACGTGGCTTAGAGCAAGGCTGGTTCAGGTAGACTGCGTTACTACATTTAGATTAGCAGAGAGTCAAACTCATTGAGAACTGTGCTAATAGTTCAATACAACACACTGAACTCACTTCAAAGTCTGGAGCATCTTTTACTCAAAACTGCATCAAGTGGCAGCTTGTGTTATTCCAAATTACATAACACACGATACCAGGAGTCTGTTCAATCTAGTTAGTTCAAATCAGCAAGACCAGTGACGACCAGCGAATGTATACCGGCTCCTCACCAGCTCAGGACATCCGGCAATCTCAGTGCCAACTGGCAGACATTCAAGCAGAAATTTCAGCTTTACGCCGAAGCATCAGACCTTGTGCAGCCTCTCGATTTTTGCCCACGGCGGTTCCCCAGCTATGAGTGGCTGCTGAAGCGACCTGTGAGTGGCGTCTCCCTCTGGGGGCTTGGTGAAGCCTCCTCGCCGACCAGCTTCTCGAGCATTGCTGCTATGTATTCTGTGGTCTCCCCTTCGTTCCCTCTGGCAGCCCCACGATTCCTAGGTTTTACAGTTGTGATTGGTTTTCTTTGTTGTCAATTTTATCCTTCAACCCCTGACCAGACTCGCCACCTCGGTGTTGACTGCTGTGATATGGTCTCCTTGGTCCATGGCGGCTTTTTTGAGGTTCCATGTTGTCATTGCCTGGGCCTCTAGCCTCCGCTCCATTGCCACCCTCATGGAAGCTAGCGCAGTCTCCACAACCACCCCTCTGGGTAGCAGTGCAGTGCAGGAGGAGGCCATTCAGCCCATTGAGTCTTCACCGGCCCTTGGAAAGAGCACCCTATTTAAGCCCACACTTTGAACCTATCCCCGTTATCCAGTAACTCCACCTAACCTTTTTGGACACTTTGGACACAATTTATCATGGACAATCCATCTAACCTGCACATCTTTGGACTGTGGGAGGAAACCGGAGCACCCGGAGGAAACACACGCAGACACGGGGAGAACGTGCAGACTCCGCACAGACAGTGACCCAAACCGGGAATCGAGCCTGGGACCCTGGAGCTGTGAAGCACTGTGCTAGCCACTGTGCTACCCTGCTGCCCTGTGCTACATCAGGCCAACTCGCCAACTCTCAGGTTACAACTGCTCAATGTGCCAAAACCCCTTGGGCGCAATATCCCAGCGTCGGCACGGCCGACTTGGCGATGAGGCTGTTGAATCTTGTGAGATTCGTGACTCTCGAGATGTCTCGCGAGATTCAACCAATCTAATGTTTGCCTACACTACAGCAGGTGATTGCATTTTGAAAGTACTACACTGTCTAAATGCTGTGGGACAGAATGAGAAAATGAGAATGAGAGCTGCAGCAATAGAAACTCTTTCCTGTCCTTTGATCCATCAACTCAGGCTAGAAACCACTTGTATTTCCCCGATTTATACTTGATGGATTGAAACCTCCCCTTTAAATATCTCCCCTGTTCTTAGCTTCTCTTCACATCTCCCTGTAATGCAAACTGTCCTCCGACCCAGACTGACTGGTTGTTCGGTAACATTGTCTAAATGTCAGTCTTGGACCCACGGATGTCTAGCCAGACCCGTTCACCCTGTAACTCCCTGCCTTCCCCAAAACACCCCCGGGGTGCAACTTGATCTGAGTAGACAACTTAAATACCATTGCACCATTTGCAGTGAGCAGACGGTAATTTATGATTGCAACAAGATCAATGTGGAAAGCCTGAATACTGTTGCACTTTGCATGATGGCCATTTTTGAAACGTTTGTAATGTTCTTTCAGATAAAGTATATGTTTGCAAACAAAAAAAGACTTTCCACAAAAGGGACTGTTTTGCCTCCGAGCTATCCCTGGCACTTGAGGCTACTACCTGTACTCCCTTCTTGTCTTTTGCAAATACTATTGCCTCTGAATCCCTCACAGTGAGGAGGGGGCGCAGAGAAGACTAACCCCCGCCCCAATCCAGGCTGTTTTTGGTGGATATAACAGTAATGTAGGTGCCTACCTTTAAAGGCAAGGGTCGCCTGGAGTATTGAGCAGAGCACAAGTAGCTGTTTGATCCCAGCCATGTGGATGCGGTCAGTTCACTGTCCCAGCCGGGCGTTCTTCCATCTCCTGTCCCTCTGCCTCCTTGCCACCACCACCACCCCCCCACCTATTAACACAGCCCTTCGCCGGGGGGGAGAGACTTTCACATGATGATCACCGCCCGGCACAGACCCGTTCCTCGCCTTCCAGACAGGCAGCAGCTGACACACATCGTTAACTTTCACTTTCACTTTTTGTTACTTTCCTTCTCCCCCCCCCCCCCCCCCCCCGGAACTGCGAATTTCCTAGAATAATCTCTGACACTTCCAGGGGGGGGTGGGGGAGCTGGTGGGATTTTACGTGTGTGCATTCCCCCCACCCTATACACACACACTCAGGGTGACAAGTCTTGTTATTTCCCGGTGCCAGGGGTGAGTGAGGAGTTGAGCTACTTGCCGGGGACTTGGTGTCACTGTCAGTTTACACATCACTGCCCGACCTGCTGAGAAAACCCCCCAAACATGCGCACAGCTAACTGACTGCACTGTTCACACACAACTAAGCTCAATACTGGGGACATTCCTGCTTCCTCCCACACAGGCACATTCCAGATCAATGTCCAGATCAATGTCCAGCTCCTTCCCACAATAGGAACCCATCAGCTGTTCACATGAATCCCCCTCCTCTCCCCACTGCTGTTGACTGTAACAGTCTGCCTGCCCTTTTATTTAACTGGCCTGGGTCAGCGCGAGTTCTGGAGCACAGTTCCACTCCACCCACACACTTTACACACAGATTTATGATAGTGGCGGGGGGGGGGGGGGGTGGGGGGTAGTGGTGGCACAGTGGTTAGCACTGCTGCCTCACAGAGCCGAGGGACCCGGGTTCGATTCAAGACTTCGGGGACTGTGCGGAGACTGCACGTTCTCCCCGTGTCTACGTGGGTTTCCATCCGGTTTCCTCCCACAGTCCAAAGATGGGCAGCACAGTAGCACAAGTGGGCAGCACTGTGGCTTCACAGCGCCAGGGTCCCAGATTGGATTGGATTTGTTTATTGTCACGCGTACTGAGGTACAGTGAAAAGTATTTTTCTGCAAACAGCTCAACAGATCATTTAGTACATGGGAAGAAAAGGGAATTAAACAAAATACAAGAAAATACATAATAGGGCATCACAAGATATACGATGTAACTATATAAGCATTGGCATCGGATGAAGCGTACAGGGTGTACTGTCAGTCAATAAGAGGGTCATTTAGGAGTCTGGTGACAGTGGGGAAGAAGCTGTTTTTGAGTCTGTTCGTGCGTGTTCTCAGACTTCTGTATATCCTGCCCGATGGAAGAAGTTGGAAAAGTGAGTAAGCCGGGTGGGAGGGATCCTTGATTATGCTGCCTGCTTTCCCCAGGCAGCGGTTCGATTCCCCGCTGGGTCACTGACTGCGTGGAGTCTGCGCGTTCTGCGTGGGTTTCCTCCGGGTGCTCCGGTTTCCTCCCACAGTGCAAAGACGTGCAGGTTAGGTGGATTGGCCATGCTAAATTGCCCTTAGTGTCCAAAAAAGGTTAGGAGGGGTTATTGGGTTACGGGGATAGGGCTTAAGTGGGTCGGTGCAGACTCGATGAGTCGAATGGCCTCCTTCTGCACGGTATGGTCTATGTTCTAAGTGCAGATTAAGTAGGGTTACGGGAATCGGGCGGAGGAGTAGGCCGAGGTAGGGTGCTCTTTCAGAGGATCGATGCAGATCCGATGGGCCGAATGGCCTCCTTCTGCACTGTAGGGATTCCCTAGACAAGATTATTTGCCTGCGGTGTGAGGGGGGGCTTGAAGTGAGCCAGATGCTGTTCTGCCCTCACTGGCAGGATTCGCCAGGTAGAAATCGGGAGTGCAACTCTGGCTGAATTTTCCTCTTTCCAGCTGAAAGCAATCGACTCTTCATGCCTGAGGCCTGATGACTTGACACAAACTAGAAGAGGGGTTCCTGGCGAGATGAGATTTTGGGTTGTGAGCCCAGAGGGAGCCATGGCTGCCATGGGAGCGCAAACTGATTTCTGACAACTGTGAGGTCCCTTTGACTCTCTGGGATTATTTTTTCGTGGTGGGTGTGGCCTATTGGACTGCGTTCTCTCTCTCTCTCTCTCTCTCTGTGGCACAGTTGCTGCTGCAAAAAAAAGTGAACACCAACCTTTTTACAGCTTTTTGTTTCACAGGAAGCCCGCCTTTTCACCAATCCCCCTCCTGCTCAACGACCTCGCCCCTGCCTGCCCTGGCCACCCAAGCCACTCAGCCCACTCAAGAACTCTCACACAATCCAAATTTTCACTGGCTGCTTTTTCTGACAACACAGTGGGCTGGTTTAGCACTGGGCTAAATCACTGGCTTTGAAAGCAGACCAAGGCAGGCCAGCAGCACGGTTCAATTCCCGTACCAGCCTCCCGGAACAGGCGCCGGAATGTGGTGACTAGGGGCTTTTCACAGTAACTTCATTTGAAGCCTACTTGTGACAATAAGCGATTTTCATTTTAATTTCACAGTTCATGCACCGATGTATCGTTTGCTCCTTGACATCATTGAGAGTGACAGGGATGAGAATTCACATTAAATATACTTTTCCGTTCCTTAGATACCCAAGGGCCTAAGATTTTTATTTGTAATTATAAATGACTGAGTGTAGTGTGTTTTTATATTAAAACAAAAGTGGTCATCCCTCTGTTAAAGTATCAAATCTCTATGTAATCTCATTTTCTAAGTATTAACGCATGAATGTACTTTCACGTGAAACAATTCAAAAACATTTCAAGATTAATTTGAAGGGCTTCAGATATTGAATATACAAGCCTCAAATTCAGAATATAATGTTCTGCTGTCTTAACTCGAGATTATCTAGAAAGTTCATACATCACCAAATGATAAAGAGCCTAATAAAACACATATTTATGAAGAGCAAAATGCATAAATTCCAGTTCTTTGAGATTTGAAGAAATCATAGTTTTTGGAATCAAATTGCTGGTACCAGGTTTCTGGCCAAGTACATCATTAGTTTTCTGCGCATGTGCAGGCAGATATCGGCGGCCATCTTGTGCTGCCAGGAGACACAATGGGCATGATTCACGACCGTGTTGCGCCTGGCACGGATCAGGCGGCACCAGGTAAATAGCGGGAAAGACCAAAATCGAGATTTGCGACGAGCGCGAACCTGCTTGCAATTCACCCAGCCCACTCCCGATGCTGAGTTCCGGATCTCGCCCAAAGATGGCAAGAATATCATTCTATATAGCTGGTTTAGCTCAGCGGGCTAGACAGCTGGCTAACGATGCAAAGGGCAGCAGCGCGGGTTCAATTCCTGTACCAGCTGAGAATTCTGAATTGTCCCTCTGTGTGCCCAAACAGGCGCCAGAATGTGGCGACTAGGAGCCTTTCACAGTACCTGCATTGCAGTGTTAATGTAATTGTCACAATAAAAAGATTATATTATTAACCCTCACTTGTATTAATTTCAATCTCATTAGCGAGTTTGAAGTCAATGCAGTGGCCTCCCGGGAGTTACCTGACTCCCCAGCGAGAAATCACGTGGGGGAGGGGGAGGGACCCCCACAGTGGGATTGAGCTTGTTCTGGGGGTGAGTGGGCGGGGGGGGGGGGGGGGGGGGGGGGTGGCTGAAACATTCCTGATGTGGACGGGGGTTAGTGTGCTGAGCAAGTTTACCAGCACAACTGGCTCACTGGGAGAGAAGGCGGGACAGTTTGGGACATTCTGCTTGGCCTGACCAAGCACGCCAGCAGCACGGTTCGATTCCCGTACCAGCCTCCCCGGACAGGCGCCGGAATGTGGCGACTAGGGGCTTTTCACAGTAACTTCATTGAAGCCTACTCGTGACAATAAGCGATTTTCATTTCATTTTGTTTCAGTTATGGTCAGGGTGGAGGGGTAGGGGGGCTGCTTGTGGGATTTGAGGGGCCCTGGATGGAAGGCCTAATGGTTGGTCTGTCTCTCGCCTTCTGCAATGCAGCCATGACCTTTTATGCACCCGGCTCATTCCATGCTCGAGCCGGGACCTGTGCGGCATTTCACAATCTAACACCTTCAGGTGGATCCGGAGGTCACGGATACCCTGTATGCGCGGGCATCCAACTACATCACCTTTGAGCTGGAGCAGGCCCACCAAGATGCCGGGCTGCAAGATTCTCTGGCCTTCCAGAGGAAACAGCAGCCAGATCATGTCCAAGTCAGGGTCAGTTTCATAGTGGGCTTGGGTGGCAAGACAGTAAGGAAACAGCCCACATAGGAAGCTGGGGGACCACAACCCCAATCTCAGATCAGTTGGAGCCAGCAGCCAGCATCAGTGCTCCCATGGCAGATCTGGAACAAAGGGGGGGGGGGGGGCAGAAGTCTTGCAGAGGCCCCATTGTTGATCCAGGAACAATCTACAGAAGGGAATAACCCTGCAGGGTTGGTGGACTCTCAGGAACATTCTGGTAACAGTGACAACATCGTTACCTCCGAGTTGAAGGAACCAGTTGGGGCAATGAGACTCAGGAAATCTCCTGATAGATTAAGGCTTTGATGGACCTTTTGGGCTCTCTTCCCTTCTTGTTCCTTGGTCTTATGTTGTGTATAATTAGAGTATGTAGCCTATTTGTACATACGGTAATTGAGGGACTTAAGTGGGCAGGCATGTGGTAGTGTGGCCCCTTTAAGGGGCATGCTCTTGTGGCCCACATGACTGGCTCGGAGCCTATTGTGCGGGAGTGTGCAAACCCTGACCAATGAGCGATCCGCGTGGGTCCCAGGGAGCGGGGGCCCTCTGGTCAGAGTGAACCCAGGAACTAAAGTTAACACCTTTGTTAGAGGCACTGTGGCTTTACATATTTGTTAGGTGCCAATAAGCAGTGGCGGACTGGGTCTAAAAGTATTGGTTGCCAGGAGACAAAGGGGGCCCTCCCACAACTACAATGCTATCATTTAATTTTCATAACGAATAAATAACATTTTCAAAAAATACATATGGAAAAAAGGGTACAATTAAAATTTTTGTGGAAAAAATGTGTATTTCTTAGTAATTACAGTGTACATGTACTGTACATATTACTGGCAGTAGATACCAAATGTAAATACAGAATGTTATGATTGCATTTTTTATTTATTTTTTAAAATTTTAAGTAATTGGTTGATATTTTTAAATAGTTTACTGCACAATTTACACATTAACAGATAGTTCAAAAGCACAATAGAGCATTGCATGCAGTCCACTATATTAAGAGCAATCGTTTGTGTTCGCTAGATGATTGTGCGAATCTGCCAATAGTTGCTTCTGCATCCAATTCATCTAACAATTCCTTTTCAATGGATAGCAACATGAATGATTCCAAATTCTCCTCAGACAGCGAATTTCTTAACCTTGTCTTTATGATCTTTAGCTTTGAAAATGTCCTCTCACATTGGACTTGAGTAACTGATAGTGTGCAGATGACTTTATAAAGTTGATAAAGGTTATTATATGCCTTGTCATGAAGTCTATTTGATGCCAGAGTTTTTAGTACACATGATGGGCAAGTGCTGCAAATTTTACAATTGTTGCAACTGGAATTCATAGTCTCACCATCATTAAGCAATAGCTTTAATACATCAAAGTTTGAAGCAAAAGAAAACAATTCCAATATTACTTGATCTTTGCTGATTTGTGGAAACAGCTTAATAATACCTTCCAATGCTTCATCTTCAAGGCCCTTCTCTGCAATAGTGTTAAACTTTGCTGGGTCCAAGCAGGACAAATCTTTATACAACTGTTTGTGTTGTACAAAGCGTGATTCTAGTGACTGGACAATGCGATCCATTATTAGGTTAAACACATTTACTCGAAAATCAGCTAGAGAATCTGAAGAATTTCTTTCTTCATCAATAAGCTCATCTGCCATTCTTTTCTTCTTCCTCTGCCTCTGCACTGGTAATGCTATTTCCAACGCATCAATTTCCAATGTTTGATTTTCATCCATATTCATCTGTGAAATCCTGTCATTACATTTATTTACAAATTCCAAAGCCTTGCTGTGAACGTTATCAAATGTTCTTGTCTGTTCCTTCAACTTTGTTGTAGCTGAATCTACCAAACTCCATGCAGTAAACATATCTAAACCACTTGTCTGTAGATAACTTGATAACGGGGTTGTAGTTTCAAATATATACAAGTAAGTAAATGCTGTCAATATGGTTTCAAACTTTAGAAGACTTTGAAGTAAAACATTTGCTTCATGTTTTGTTTTTGCATCAAACTTTTCTGAATCTTGTATCATTGATAAGCATGTCAATAGATTTACGAAAGTACTGGCAGAGGCATCATCAAAACATCCAAATATAGTTGTTGCTGCATTGGATTTTCCTGACCATCTGGTCTCACCAATTAGCTTTAATCGTTTCATTTTTTCTTGTCCTAGATGTTTTCCAACAACTTCTATCCATACAGCCATTCTCTTGTATGATGCTTTCACAAGCGTTGCTATATTCTGGAGCAAATTGAAAAAAAGAAACTGCAGGCACACAACATTTTGTTGTTTCAGTTATCACCAAATTCAAGACATGGGCATAGCACCATATATGAACATGTTGATCAGCCACATCAGCAATTTTACTTTGTAAAGCATTATACTGGCCATGGTAGCTTGCAGCGCCATCTGTGCTATCAGATAAACATTTTTGGGGGTCAATTTTAAGATGCTGTAATGTTTCAATCAATAGATCAAAAAGTCGCTGTCCTGTACCATCATTACTTGGCACAACTGAAAGTAGTCGCTCACAGATAATACCTTTAAGCACATACCGAATAATAATGCTAAACTGATCGATGGATGAATTATCTTGTGTTGAATCAACCTGAATAGAATAATATTTTGCTTGAGAAACTTCATGACTAATTCTTTCTTGTATCATATTCTTCATAATTTTGATTAACATGTTTATAGTTGTTTTACTCAGGTATGTAACAAGTCCACCACGGCAGTTACTTTGAGCCTTTCCTTGTTGCTCTAATCGCTTGATTCTTTGTTTAGACTTGTTTTGCACTGCAGAAACGTGAGCTGCCATAATGGGGTCATATTTTGCCATCAACTGCACTGTAGCTAAAAAATTGCCATGATTCAGAACCTCATTATCTAGAGTGTAGGCCGATTAATTTCTGTGACCTCGAAAAGGAAGTGCTTGCTTGCCTAACATCTTTATGATGTCTATAATCCTCATGACAATACTTCTCTGCTTCAATACTTCTTCTTTCCTTTTAATTAGTGATGTTGCAAAAAAATTATCTAAGGTGCCATCATTAACCACACTGATATATTGCTGAGCATTTCTGAAATGTGTTGTTGTCGATTCATGTAAAGTCAAGCTCTGGCTAATACACCTGTAGTCACTAAAGCCACGTACAAATGGTGATGGATTACAAGTGTTGGGAAACTCAAAGGCTAAGCAGTATGAACAATATAAGCATCTATTTTCTTTGTTATATGTTAGCCATTTTCTTGGGACTGAGTTATTCATAATTTTCCTCTCATACAAACGAGCATCAAATGGCAGATCATCAAGTGGCTGAAGTGGATGTTCAGCAAAAAACTGTTTTAGCTTTGCTCGTGATGGATATTGGAAGATTCCAGTAATTGATCTTTCATTTTCTTGCGTAGGTTCATTTACAGGATGTGCTTCAGAAACCAAGCCATTTATGCTTGAAGGAATATCTGATTCCCTGTCACTAGTTGAAGCTATGTGTTCAGATGTTGCAACTACAGGCAGTACAGATAACGGAACAAGGGAGCCAGAAGAAATACTGGGCCTGGGTTGATTAGTAATGGATGCACTTGTATTTGTCTCTACATTCAAAGTAGCTCTTCTCTGTTCTTGTAACTCGCATGTCATTGCATCATCACCATGAGCATTGTTTCTTGCTTCTTGATTATTTGTTGCAGAACTGGATATTGATGTGGATTGTGCTTGTGGTATTATAAACTCTGTAATAGGCCTGCATCGCTTAGCTGATTCCTTCCTTTCTGCTTCTTTTTGTTCTTTGCGTTTTAGTGACCCAGATTTATGCTTTTTCTTTTCCATGCTGGTAGGGGTAATATTCCTGAAATAAAAACTTAATTAAAAATAGCCCACATTGGGAAAAATTAATATTGATGATTGCAAGAATAACTTGAAGGAACACCAGATAAACCCCTACTTGATAAAAAATATAAAATAACTTATTTACACTTCAATAGGCTATGTTCATTAGTCAATACTGCTGTGGCCTATGCAGCTTCAGAAGAGGAGACAATCCACTGTCCAGTGTTCACACCAGCAAGCAACTGAAACAACTGTTGAAACTTTGAAGTTTGGTCCGACTATAGTAAGACATTAAGAATGGTCCCACGACCAAAGTTAACATGTCCAGTTTGATACCAGTGTAGTGTTACAAGTCGCAATCCTTTGAGTTAACCGACCATGGCTTATCACTTCAATATCTTTGACCTCATGATTCACGGTCAAAGGTACCGCTTCTCCTTTTCGGTGACCTCACGACCCTATGTACTGCTTGATATCCTTTCAAGTTGCCGACCATCTCAAATCACGAACTGTAACTTTATTTTTAAATTCACACACTCTTGCTGAAAACGTGGATTTTCAACTATGTCCAACCCGGGTGAACCAGCCACCCCCCCCCCCCCCCCCCCCCACTCCTTTTCACATCCGTTTAACACTGCTTCGTTCCTTCATACACTGAGTGATTATTTGTTTGTTTCTTTATTGCAGTTTTATGTGGTATTGCTCTTTTTAAAAACAATTAAATTTTATTAAGTTAGAATACAAATCTCAGGAAAGAAGTTGGAGATTTATTTATCTAATTAATTATAATTTTTAAGGGCCCTTCAGAGATTCAGGGGCCCCTTCTTGGCTCTCCGGGCCCTGGACCGATGTACCGGCTGAACCAAGACTACTGCTTGATATCCTTTGAAGTTGCCGACCATCTCAAATCACGAATTGTAACTTTATCTTTAAATTCACACACTCTTGCTGAAAACATGGAATTTCCTTAATTATGCCCGACCCGGGGCCCCCTATTCCACATCCTTCCACTACCTCCCCTGCTTCGTTCCTTTTCATGCACTGCTTATTTGTGTCCTGTTCTCTTTTTTTTCTTATTCCTTTTTATTACTAAAACAGTTGTCTGTGTTTGTTTCTTTATTGCATTTTTATTTGATATAGGGGGCCCACTTCATCAGGGGCCCACTTGCCATCGGGCAAGCTGACACCCTGGCCAGTCCGCCACTGCCAATAAGCACTTTGTTCTTCATCACTACCGTCTACCTGACATTGCCCCGAGCTACCACTGATGGAAATTTACAATAGTACACAGAAATAGTATCTGGAAAATGGGACCAAGGTTATGGTCAAAATGACATTAACAGATAGCTATGGCTGTATAAGACACCGTTTCCCATTTCTGCAAACTCCTTCAGAAGATAGAAGAATCTGCTCCAGCAGATTCATCAGCTGCCAAGACAGCTCTGCGTCATGAGCAAGGAATGTTGCTTTTCAAACATTGTGGAACAGAAGGGTGGGCCAATTGTTCGCAGCCAGCTATCTTCCAGGAACAGAACACCCTAGAGTTGTTTTGAGCAATATTTACATCAGTTTGAAGACCACTGAATTCTGCCACAAATGTTTTGTTTGGCTCATTTATACATTGCCACTATATAATTTACCATAGTTACCTAATGCACTAGTTTGATTGCAGCTGGAGATGTCCCTGGGTGCATTATTTTAGAATAAAAGCATAAAATGCTGGATAAACTCAGCAGGTCTGGCAGCATCTTTGGAGAGAGAAACAGAGTTAACGTTTGGATTATAATCCATCATATTTCTACCCCTCTTCAGCTCTGAAGAACAGCCCTTCGGACTCGAAACATTAACTATCTTTCTCTCTCTGTTGATGCTGCCAGACCTGCTGAGTTAATCCAGCATTTTCTGTTTTTATTTCAGATTTCCAGCATCCTCAGTACTTTGCTTTTGTTGCAGTGCATTATTTTGTTGCTAGGCAACGATGATCACATTGGGAATTGTGCTGTCACTGTGTCGTGGATGCACTCTAGCAAAATGGCAAAGGTCCAGGGAGGTATATTAAAGGACAATTAAAGTAGCCCAAGGAGTCCACAGTGTTGGTGGCTTAGTGCCGTTGTTGTCCTGGCTGGCCGCCCCTCCTGCACTCTCTATAAACATCTACTCATCCAAAGCTGTCAGGTTCCCACCTCACACCAAGTTCTGCTCACCCCCGAAACCTCTGCTTGCTGACGTACATTCCATTTCCGTCCTTCAACCCCTCAGAAGTAGATGTCTTAACCTTCCAAAGCCTTGCCCACTTCCTCCAATCTCTGTAAGCTCCTGCAGACCTACGACCTTGCAAGAACTTGTGTTCTTCCCAGTTCTGGGCCTTCAGCTCAGACTAGCTACAGACAATTCTGGGTACAGTATGCAGTTACCACCTTCACAGAATTTATTGAGCTAATCATAGTAAGTACAAAGTGTGATAATTAACGAATGCAGTGACATACAGCCTGGTCATTCTGGAATCCTGGCTCACGATCCTCCAGGTGATGCTGTCTCTTGCTGTGTTGTGTTGGCTGGAGTCTATCTCCTCTAAGCTTGCCTTCTTTGAGCGGCGCACAAAAAGGTCTCAAAAGCTCTTTCCTTATACTCTCATTAGACCCGGTCGATGTGCACCATCTGTTGTACTCCCGAACTCTTACTGGTTTGTGCAATTCGAGATCAGTTTTTGACTGCTTTCTTAAGGGTCATCTCCTGATGTCACTTCCTATACTGGATGGCAGGTGCCCTGATTGGAGGTGGGAGAGCGTCTGGATACCAATGTGATCCAGGCCAAACACATCTGGATACCGGTGTGATCCAGGCCAAACACATCTGGATACCGGTGTGATCCAGGCCAAACACATCTGGATACCGGTGTGATCCAGGCCAAACACATCTGGATCCTGGTGTGATCCAGGCCAAACACATCGACAGTAAGTGTTTGCAGCTGCAGGAACCTTGGCTCAGAGTTCCTGAGCTGGAGGTCAAGCTGTGGCACATCAGGGAGGGGAAAGTTACCGTGACACTTTATTCCATGAGACCATTTGGACAGGGTCTTCTGATTTGGCCACTGGTCAGGGGCAGGAAGGTGTGACTGCAAGTGAGACAGAGAGGGCAGGAGTGCAGGAAACTCAGCCTTTACAATTGTCCAACAGCTTTGAGTTTTTTCAGTTTGTTTGGTTGAGAGTGGGGTCTACAGAGTGGATGAGTTAACTGGCCATGGCACTGTGGTACAGCAAGCCATTCAAACCAGGGGAATAACAAGGAAGGTAGTGGTAGTAAGGGACAATATCGACAGAGGGATTGACACCATTCTCTGCAGCAGAGATTGAGCCCAGGCGGCTGTGCTTCCTGCCCAGTGTCAGAGTTCGGGACTTTTGCTCAGGGCTGGAGAGGAACCCGTTGTGGGAGGGGGAGGGTCCAGTGGTTATAGTCCATGTAGATACCAGTGACGGAAGCAGGGTGAAGAAGGAAGTTCTGCACAGTCAGTATGAGGAACTTGGCACCAAATTAAGAAGCAGAACCTCAGGAGGACATAATCTCTGGGTTATTACCTGAGCCACTTGAAAATTGGTGGAGGAGAAGTCAGATTAGGGAGATGAATGTGTGACTGGAAGACCGGTGGGGGAGAAGTGGGTTCCAATTCGTGGGGTGCTGGCAGCAATACTGCGGAAAGTGGGATCTGTACCATTGGGACAGTCTCCACCCAAACCTTGCTGGGACTGGTGTTCCTGTAAACCGCATAACTAGGGAAGTAGAAAGAGTTTTAAACTAAGTAATGGGGATCAAATTTGGGAAGATGCAGTGAATCAAAAGGTAGAGACAAGGCAAAAGAGAAAGGCATTATTACGGGAAATGAAAAACAGACTGTGACAGAATGGGATAGAGAGTAGGGTGATCATGGCTCGGCACAACATTGAGGGCCGAAGGGCCTGTTCTGTGCTGTACTGTTCTATGTTCTAGAGTACATTTCTAACAGTAAATCAACAGATGAGATACAGGTTATAAAAAGGAAAAAAAGATAAAAGTAACACCTCTGTATCTGAACGCCTTAAGCTTTCAAGACAAAACAGATGGACCGAGAGTACACATAAACATAAATAAGTACAATTTGATACCCTTTACTGAGATATGACTGCAGGAGAACGTGGATTGGGAAGTGAATATTAAAGGATACAAGACATTTAGGAAGGATGGAAGTGAGGGAAAGGCAGAGCAGTGGCTCTGTTAGTTAATAATGGCATTAGCACAATAGAGGGATAACTTAAATTCAGGAAACCAGGATGTGGAAACAGTTTAGGTAGATGGCAGCACGGTGGTACAGTGGTTAGCACTATTGCCTCATAGTACCAGGGACCCAGATGACTGTCTGTGTGGAGTTTGCACTTCTCCCCATGTCTGCGTGGGTTTCCTCCGGGTGCTCCGGTTTCCTCCCACAGTCCAAAGATGTGCAGATCAGGTGGCGTTACGAGGATAGGGCTCACATCACACTGCCCCCTCATGGGAGAGTTTAATCTACACATAGGCTGGAAAAGGTAGCCTCGATGAACAGTTCATAGAATGTTTCCGGGATAGTCTCTTAGAACAGAATGTTCTGGAGCCAACCAGAGAACAGGCTGCACTCGACCTGGCATTGTGCAATGAAGTGGGATTGATTAATGATCTCAAAGTGAAGGTAGAGCAGTCATAATATGATCAAATTTTACATTCAGTTTGAGGGAGAGAGGAATGGGTCTGAGACTATGTTTTTAAAGGTAAGTAAAGGCAATTATGAGGGCATGAAAACAGAGTTGGCTAAAGTGAATTAGCTAATTAGGTTAAGGGATAGGTCAGTAGAGAAGCAGTGGCAAACATTTAAGGATATTTCAGAATACACAGAAGAGATGCATTCAAACGAGTAGGCACAAGTCCAGGGACAAACACACCATCCGTGGTTAACTAGATATATTATAGATAGAATCAAACTTCCAAACTGACAAATGAAACTCCATTATTCAAAAAGGGAAGGAGACAGAAAGTGGGAAACTATAGGCCAGTTAGCTTAACATCTGACAGAGGGAAAATGTTAAAAGCTATTATTAAATAAGCTATATCAGGGTGCTAGGATAAGTTCATCGTAATCAGGCAAAGTCAACATGATTTTGTGAAAGGGAAATCATGTTTAACCAATTTATTGGAGTTCTTTGAGGAAGTAACATGTGCTGTGGTTAAAGGGGAACTGGTGGATGTACTGTACTTAGACTTCCAGAGAGTATTTTATAAAGTGGCACATCAAAGTTTATTGTGGAAAATACAAGGTCAATGTATGAGGGTAACATATTGGCATGGATAGAAGATTGGCAGGCAAATAGGAAGCAGAGAATAGGCATTAGCGTGTCTTTTTCAGGTTGGCAAGATGTAACAGGTGGCACGCCACAGGGGTCAGTGCCAGAGCCTCAACTATTCATGTAAATGACTTTGATGGAAGGATGGTTGCCAAATTTCCCAATGACGCAAAGATAGGTCAGAAAGTAAGTTGTGATGGGGACATAAGGAGGTCACAAGGGGACATAGATAGGTTAAGTGAGTGGGCAAAGTTCTGGCAACTGGAGAATAATGTGGGAAAATGTGAAATTGTTTCTTTTTGGCAGGAGGAATCAAAGAGAAGCATATTATCTAAATGGTGAGAGATTGCAGAGCTCTGAGATACAGAGGGATCTGGGTGACTTAGTGAATGAATCACATAAGGTTAATATGTAGAAACAGCAAGTGATTAGGAAAACTAATAGAATGTTGTCAGTTATTGCGGGGAAAATTGAATACAAAAGTAGGGAGGTTATGCTTCATTTAGTAGGAGCACTAATGAGACCACATCAGGATTATTGTGTACAGTATTGGTCTCCTTATTTGAAGAAAGATGTTAATGTGTTGGAAGGAGTTCAGAGAAGGTTGACCAGACTAATACCTGGAATGGGTGAGTTGCTTTATGAGGAAAGGTGGGCTTGTATCAAGTTTAGAAGTATGAGAGGTGACTTGACTAAAACATACAAGGTCCTCAGGAGCCTCGACAGGGTGGATGTGGGGACGATGTTTCTTCTTGTGAAAGAATCTAGAACTCAGGGTCACTGTTCAGAAATAAGGGACCATCCATTTAAAACGGAGCAGAGGTGAAATCCCTTCTCCCAGAGGGTCATGAGCCTTTGTACTCATTCCTTGGGGTGGTGGGCCCACCTTGTAATTCAGCCTGACCCCTCCCCAGAACAAAAATCTCAACTGTGGACCGCCATTTCTAAAGGTAGGATTTACAGAGCCAGGGTTTCTGCCGTCTCCGCACACTCAACCCGGGAGTGAAAATCTCGGTTCAAATAATACAAATGGGCAGCACGGTAGCATCGTGGATAGCACAATCGCTTAACAGCTCCAGGGTCCCAGGTTCGATTCCGGCTTGGGTCACTGTCTGTGCGGAGTCTGCACATCCTCCCCGTGTGTGCGTGGGTTTCCTCCGGGTGCTCCGGTTTCCTCCCACAGTCCAAAGATGTGCAGGTTAGGTGGATTGGCCATGATAAATTGCCCTTAGTGTCCAAAATTGCCCTTAGTGTTGGGTGGGGTTACTGGTTTATGGGGATAGGGTGGAGGTGTTAACCTTGGGTAGGGTGCTCTTTCCAGGAGCCGGTGCAGACTCGATGGGCCGAATGGCCTCCTTCTGCACTGTAAATTCTATGAAATGTCTATGAAATACCTGCTTCGGTCAATTTCTCAATCATTTACTTTCGGGACTCCTAAGTGTTGTCGCTTGAGCAATTGGAAGTCTGTAGCTCATTACTGCTTGGATTCCTGATAAAGGGAGGTGTTGAGCACTGGATAACTAACACTTTCATGTATCCTGCCTCCATGCAAGTCTTCCAACATTTAAGAGCTGATCAAGGAGAACCAGTGTGGAATAGTGAAGATTAAGTCATGCTTACCAAATCTGGTTGGGCATTTTTGAGGAAATAACAAAGGTGCAGCGAGCAGAGTTTCTATGGACGTTATTTACATGTACTTCTGAAAGTATTGAACAGAGGTTTCACGTAATAGATATAATTGAACTCAATGTTGAGTCTAGAAGGTTGTAAAATACTGAATCATAAGTTGGCGTGCTGTTCTTTGAGCTTCCCTTGTGCTTCACGAGAGCAGTGTCGGGAACAATGGACAGAGAGGTCAGATTGTGAGTGAGGTAGAAAATTATAATGACAAGTGGCCAAATCCTCAGGGTCACACTTGCAGACTGAATGGAGCTGTTCTGTTAAGGCGATCACTCAATCTGTGTTAGTGTCTGCATTGTAAAGGAGACTATATCGTGAGCAGCGATTATAGAATACTAAATTGAAAGAAATGCATGTAAATTGCAGTTTCGGCTGAAGGGTGTGTTTGGAGCCCTGGACAGTGGGAAGAGAGGGGGTAAGAAATTAGGCACCGGAGGGCAGCACAGTGGTGCAATGGTTAGCACTGTTGCCTTACGGCGCCGAGATCCCAGATTCGATCCCAGCTCTGGGTCACTGTCCGTGTGGAGTTTGCACATTCTCACCGTGTTTGCGTGGGTTTCGCCCCCACAACTCAAAAGATGTGTAGGGTAGGTGGATTGGCCACGCTAAATTGCCCTTTTAATTGAGAAAATGAATTGGGTACTCTAAACTAAAATGAAAAGAAATTAGGCATTGCATCACCTGCACATGCACAGACAGGTGCTGTGGGAAAGGATGGCGGTGCGCTGGAAGGGGGGGCGGGGAGGTGGCTGAGGGGTAGAGCAAGGAGTTGCAGAGGGAATGGTCCCTTCGGAATGCAGAAATGGGAGGGGAGGTAACAATGTGTTTAGCGGTGGCATCGCAGTGAGAGGGAGAGAAAGGGATGCGGGTTGAAGTTCAGGAAACGGGATGGACATGGATGAGGGTCCTGTCAACCACAGTGGAGGGGAGTCGATGGTTGAGGAAAAAGGAAGACATATCAGAACATCGATATGGAAGTTGTCATCATCAGAACAGATATAATAGAGAAGGAGAAACTGGGAGAATGAAATTGAATTCTTCAGGAAAGCAGATGGGAGGAAGTGCAGTAAACATTGTTAATTGTGGGTTTAATTATATGTAGATAGTGGACATCAACTGGGGATTCACTCGTGCTCCTATAAAGAGACACAGGCGGAAACTATGGGGCTTGAGTTAGGAGGTGAATGCTTGTAACATGTACTTCTGTAACAAAAGCTTTTCAAAGTGTGTAAAGATTAGGTTCCACTTATACCTCTCAGCATTAGAGTTCCTGCGATAGGACAAAGATAGCTGTCGGCGTCAGAGAACTGACAGTAGATGTTGGTTGACAGCCTATCATCAGAAATGGAGATAGTAAAGTTGAGGAAAGGAAGTGAAGAGTCAGAACTGGACCACGTAAAAGGCAAGGGAGAGATGGAAACAGGGTGCAGAGTGAATTATATTTTCCAGTTGAGGGTGAGAGTAGAAAATGACACGCTTGCAGCTGTCAGTCTATCAGAATAAGAGGTGAGGGAGAAAACCTGGAGCTGAAATAAAAAATACTCCCTATTTCGGAGATGGCACGGTGGCACAGTGGTTAACACTGCTGCCTCACAGTGCCTGGGATGCGGGTTCAATTCCAACCGTGGGTGACTTTGCATGGGTTCCTCCGGGTGCTCTGGTTTCCTCCAGAGTCCAAACAAAGATGTACAGGTTAGATGGTTTGGCCACGCTAAATTGCCTCTTCTTGTCCACAAGAACAGGTTGGGCGACAGGGATGTGGCGTGGGCATCGGTGGGGTGCTCTTTCAGAGGGTCGGTGCAGACTCGATGGGCCGAATGGCCTCCTTCCGCACTGTCGGGATTCAACGGATTTTATGGATGGATTCTACAAAAAGGGCCAACATAGTTAGATCCTATACAGGTTTCCATAGCAACATTTGTTGTTTGGAGGAATTGAGTAAAGTCAAGCAGTTCATCCCACTCCCCTCACAGAAGATACAGTAAGCCACTCAAATCTCTGTTGACTTTGATCCCAACAGAGGGCCTGGAAATTCCCACCCAACCTTCCCGAATATGACAACAGATTTCCTCGAAATAGGGAACTCAGAAATTCTCCTTCAGGCCATTTCTGAATCAACTGTTAATTGTGTCACTGACAGGCAGGAAACGTAGCTTTCCTTTTTGTAAAAGAATGTACAAATGGAAATTTTCTCTGCTAAATTCTCAGCTTAATTCGAAACCACATCAAATGAAGAAAATATACTTTCTCTTTTTCATCTCTGCCTTTGCTTCTCTCTGATCCCAATCCCGTCGTCATCCCAATGTCCTGAACACCCGGTCTCTTTCCGGGTTACCGCCCCCACCCCTCATTCCCCTTCCTTTCCAGATGCTTGCTCCGATTAACTTCGCTTTTCCGAGAATTGGGGAGGATATTCTAATACCCATTGCTTGCATATTTTTAGCATTTCCCTGGTGCTTTGACTCACTGCCCACATTAATCAAACCTGGGATCCTATATTCTGCACTCACATATTGCTTTGTGGAAATATAAACACAGGGTTAATAGTTTTCTGAATCAAGAATGCTGGAACATGTTCGGATTATGGGAACTGTAATAACTTGTTCCTGGATAGGGATTCTCCAATGGATTAATTTTTTCAGTGCATTGACAGAAGCATAGATACATAGAAGATAGGAGCAGGAGGAGGCCTTTTGGCCCTTCGAGCCTGCTCCGCCATTCATCACAATCATGGCAGATTGTCCAACTCAATAGCCTAATCCTGCTTTCTCCCCATAGCCTTTGATCCCATTCTCCACAAGTGTTATATCCAGCCGCCTCTTGAATATGTTCAAAGTTTTAGCATCAACTACTTCCTGTGGGTAATGAATTCCACAGGCTCACCATTCTTTGGGTGAAGAAATGACTCCTTATCTCTGTCCGAAATGGTTTACCCTGAATCCTCAGACTGTGACCCCTGGTTCTGGACACATCCATCATTGGTAACATCTTCCCTGCATCTACCCTGTCTAGTCCTGTTAGAATTTTATAAGTCTCTATGAGATCCCACCTCATTCTTCTGAACTCCAGCGAGAACAATCCCAACCTAGTCAATCTCTCCTCATATGACAGTCCCGCCATCCCTGGAATTAGTTTGGTAAACCTTCGCTGCACTCCCTAGAGAGCAAGAACATCCTTCCTTAGAGAAGGAGACCAAAACTGCACACAATACTCCAAGTGTGGCCTCACCAAGGCCCTGTACAATTGCAGCAACACGTCCCTGCTTCTATACTTGAAACCTCTCGCAATGAAGGCCAACATACCATTCGCCTTCTTTACCATCTGCTGCACCTGCATTCTTACCTTCAGCAAATGGTGCACAAGGACGTCCAGGTCCAGCTGCACACTCCCCTCTCCCAATTTACAACCATTCAGGTAGTAATCTGCCTTCCTGTTTTTGCTTCCAAAATGAATAACCTCACACTTATCCAAATTAGAACATAGAACATAGAACATAGAACGATACAGCGCAGTACAGGCCCTTCGGCCCTCGATGTTGCACCGACATGGAAAAAATCTAAAGGCCATCTAACCTACACTATGCCCTTACCATCCATATGCTTATCCAATATATTTTTAAATGCCCTCAATGTTGGCGTGTTCACTACTGTTGCAGGTAGGGCATTCCACGGCCTCACCACTCTTTGCGTAAAAAACCCACCTCTGACCTCTGTCCTATATCTATTACCCCTCAATTTAAGGCTATGTCCCCTCGTGCTAGCCACCTCCATCCGCGGGAGAAGGCTCTCGCTGTCCACCCTATCTAACCCTCTGATCATTTTGTATGCCTCTATTAAGTCACCTCTTAACCTTCTTCTCTCTAACGAAAACAACCTCAAGTCCATCAGCCTTTCCTCATAAGATTTTCCCTCCATACCAGGCAACATCCTGGTAAATCTCCTCTGCACCCGTTCCAAAGCTTCCACGTCCTTCCTATAATGAGGCGACCAGAACTGTACGCAATACTCCAAATGCGGCCGTACTAGAGTTTTATACAACTGCAACATGACCTCATGGCTCCGGAACTCAATCCCTCTACCAATAAAGGCCAACACACCATAGGCCTTCTTCACAACCCTATCAACCTGGGTGGCAACTTTCAGGGATCTATGTACATGGACACCGAGATCCCTCTGCTCATCCACACTACCAAGAATTTTACCATTAGCCAAATATTCCGCATTTCTGTTATTCTTTCCAAAGTGAATCACCTCACACTTCTCCACATTAAACTCCATTTGCCACCTCTCAGCCCAGCTCTGCAGCTTATCTATGTCCCTCTGTAACCTGCAACATCCTTCCGCACTGTCTACAACTCCACCGACTTTAGTGTCGTCTGCAAATTTACTCACCCATCCTTCTGCGCCCTCCTCTAGGTCATTTATAAAAATGACAAACAGCAACGGCCCCAGAACAGATCCTTGTGGTACGCCACTCGTAACTGAACTCCATTCTGAACATTTCCCATCAACTACCACTC
Source organism: Scyliorhinus canicula (assembly GCF_902713615.1). Taxonomy (NCBI): domain Eukaryota; kingdom Metazoa; phylum Chordata; class Chondrichthyes; order Carcharhiniformes; family Scyliorhinidae; genus Scyliorhinus; species Scyliorhinus canicula. The sequence goes on along the minus strand of NC_052156.1, from coordinate 157,114,610 downwards.
TCTGTCTTCTTTCAACTAGCCAATTTCTGATCCACATCTCTAAATCACCCTCAATCCCCAGCCTCCGTATTTTCTGCAATAGCCGACCGCTTTACTGAAATCCATATACACCACATTAACTGCTCTACCCTCGTCTACCTGTTCAGTCACCTTCTCAAAGAACTCGATAAGGTTTGTGAGGCATGACCTACCCTTCACAAAACCATGCTGACTGTCCCTAATCATATTATTCCTATCTAGATGATTATAAATCGTATCTTTTATAATCCTCTCCAAGACTTTACCCACCACAGACGTTAGGCTCACCGGCCTATAGTTACCGGGGTTATCTCTACTCCCCTTCTTGAACAAAGGGACCACATTTGCTATCCTCTAGTCCTCTGGCACTATTCCTGTAGCCAATGATGACCTAAAAATCAAAGCCAAAGGCTCAGCAATCTCTTCCCTGGCTTCCCAGAGAATCCTAGGATAAATCCCATCCGGCCCCGGGGACTTATCTATTTTCACCTTGTCCAGAGTTGCCAACACTTCTTCCCTACGCACCTCAATGCTATCTATTCTAATAGCCTGGGTCTCAGCATTCTCCTCCACAATATTATCTTTTTCTTGAGTGAATACTGACGAAAAGTATTCATTTAGTATCTCGCTTATCTCCTCAGCCTCCACACACAACTTCCCACCACTGTCCTTGACTGGCCCTACTCTTACCCTAGTCATTCTTTTATTCCTGACGTACGTATAGAAAGCTTTTGGGTTTTCCTTGATTCTACCTGCCAAAGACTTCTCATGTCCCCTCCTTGCTCGTCTCAGCTCTCTCTTTAGATCCTTCCTCGCTTCCTTGTAACTATCAAGCGCCCCAACTGAAACTTCACGCCTCATCTTCACATAGGCCTCCTTCTTCCTCTTAACAAGAGATTCCACTTCTTTGGTAAACCACGGTTCCCTCGCTTGACCCCTTCCTCCCTGCCTGACTGGTACGTACTTATCAAGAACATGCAATAGCTGTTTCTTGAACAAGCTCCACATATCCAGTGTGCCCAACCCTTGCAGCCTACTTCTCCAACCAACACATCCTAAGTCATGTCTAATGGCATCATAATTGCCCTTCCCCCAGCTATAACTCTTGCCCTGCGGGGTATACTTATCCCTTTCCATCACTAACGTAAAGGTCACCGAATTGTGGTCACTGTTTCCAAAGTGCTCACCTACCTCCAGATCTAACACCTGGCCTGGTTCATTACCCAAAACCAAATCCAATGTGGCCTCGCCTCTTGTTGGCCTGTCAACATATTGTGTCAGGAAACCCTCCTGCACACATTGTACAAAGAATGACCCATCTAATGTACTCGAACTATATCTTTTCCAGTCAATATTTGGAAAGTTAAAGTCTCCCATAACAACTACCCTGTTACTTTCGCTCTTTTCCAGAATCATCTTCGCCATCCTTTCCTCTACATCCCTAGAACTATTAGGTGGCCTATAGAAAACTCCCAACAGGGTGACCTCTCCTTTCCTGTTTCTAACCTCAGCCCATACTACCTCAGAAGAAGAGTCCCCATCTAGCATCCTTTCCGCCACCGTAATACTGTCCTTGACTAGCAGCGCCACACCTCCCCCTCTTTTGTCCCCTTCTCTGAGCTTACTAAAACACCTAAACCCCGGAACCTGCAACAACCATTCCTGTCCCTGCTCTATCCATGTCTCTGAAATGGCCACAACATCGAAGTCCCAGGTACCAACCCATGCTGCCAGTTCCCCTACCTTATTTTGTATACTCCTGGCATTGAAGTAGACACACTTCAAACCATCTACCTGAACACTGGCACCCTCCTGCGAAGTCAAATCTGTGCTCCTGACCTCTATACTCTCAATCTCCCGTACCCCAAAACTACAATCCAGGTTCCCATGCCCCTGCTGAATTAGTTTAAACCCCCCCAAAGAGCACTAACAAATCTCCCCCCCAGGATATTGGTGCCCCTCAGGTTCAGATGTAGACCATCCTGTCTATAGAGGTCCCACCTTCCCCAGAAAGAGCCCCAGTTATCCAGAAATCTGAATCCCTCCCGCCTGCACCATCCCTGTAGCCACGTGTTTAATTGCTCTCTCTCCCTATTCCTCATCTCACTATCACGTGGCACGGGCAACAACCCAGAGATAACAACTCTGTTTGTTCTCGCTCTGAGCTTCCATCCTAGCTCCCTAAAGGCCTGCCTGACATCCTTGTCCCCTTTCCTACCTATGTCGTTAGTGCCAATGTGGACTACGACTTGGGGCTGCTCCCCCTCCCCCTTAAGGACCCGGAAAACACGATCCGAGACATCACGTACCCTTGCACCTGGGAGGCAACATACCAAACGTGAGTCTCTCTCGCTCCCACAAAATCTCCTATCTGTGCCCCTGACTATTGAGTCCCCAATTACTAATGTTCTACTCCTTTCCCCCCTTCCCTTCTGAGCAACAGGAACAGACTCCGTGCCAGAGGCCCGTACCCCATGGCTTACCCCTGGTAAGTCGTTCCCCCCACAAGTATCCAAAACGGTATACTTGTTACTCAGGGGAACGACCGCAGGGGGTCCCTGCACTGACTGCTTCTTCCCAGTCTCTCTTACAGTTACCCATCTATCTCCAGTCTTTGGTGTAACTACTTCCCTGAAGCTCCTATCTATGACCCCCTCTGCCTCCCGAATGATCCGAAGTTCATCCAGCTCAAGCTCCAGGTCCCTAACACGGTTTTTGAGGAGCTGGAGTTGGGTGCACTTCCCACAGATGAAATCAGCAGGGACACTGACGGCGTCCCTCACCTCAAACATTTTGCAGGAGGAGCATTGTACTGCCTTCCCTGACATCACCTCTAGATTTAAAAAAAAACAAGAAAAAGAAAAAGAAAGGAAGAGCTTACCTGATATTACCTCAAACCCTGCTCCCGCTGAAAGGTAAGCAAATTTAAAGGCACTCACTCACCTTCACGACAGGCCCCTGCTCCCGCTTCCCAACCACCGTGGGGTGGGGGGGTTGGTCAGAGGAGGAGGTAGGGTGGGAAACACTCACGAAGTGTGTCGGGTTTAACTGTCACTTGCCAACAGCCTCTCCACAAACCATCTTCAACTTAGGCTGACCGCACTGCACGTATGCAAATTTCCCCAGAACAGCTGATCAGTAGCTCTGCTCTGCTGCCCTCTGCTGGATGATTGCCTTCACTCAAACTCCTCGGGTCTCCTTCGCAGATTCACCTTCAACTTAGGCTGACCGCACTGCACGTATGCAAATTTCCCCAGAACAGCTGATCAGTAGCTCTGCTCTGCTGCCCTCTGCTGGATGCATCTGCATCTGCCATTGGTTTGCCCACTCGCCCAACCTGTCCAGATCTTGCTGTAGGATCCCTGCATTCTCATCACAATTCACCCTCCCACCTAATTTGGTATCATCTGCAAACTTTGAGATGTTACATTTTGTTCCCTCATTCAAATCATGAATATATATTGTGAATAGCTGGGGCCCCAGCATCGATCCCTGTGGTAGCCCACTGGTTACTGCCTGCCAATTTGAAAAGGACCCAGTAATCCCTACTCTTTGTTTCCTCTCTGCCAACCAGTTTCCTATCCACCTCAATACATTTCCCCAATCCCATGCGCTTTAATTTTGCACAATAATCCCTTATGTGGGACTTTGTCAAACGCCTTCTAAAAGTCCAAATATACCACATCAACTGGCTCTCCCTTGTCGACTGTACTGGTTACCTCTTCAAAGAATTCCAACAGATTTGTCAAGCATGGAACTGTGGTGAATGTAATTCACACTGTATTGCATTTTGTCCTTGTGGGCTCTGTCTGTGAGCCGTTGCGCGGCTCTGCCCACAGGGGGAGATGAGGAGCTTGTACAGGGCTCCACCCTCGGATCCGCCCATGGCCCCTCCCACTACCGGAAGTATAAGGTGCTGCAGCCGTGTGAGCCTGCCCTCAGTTCTTCTGGTCACAGGCAGGCTCAGTTGTAAGTCTATTAAAACCATAGTTTACTTCCAATCGTGTCTCGAGTGAATTGATGGTCACATCAATTTAATAGACTTAGAAAACTTTAAGAAAACTACTATGGAGTCAGCCCTCAAACCTGATCGACTAGAACTCGACCCGCAGGCTGCAGAGGCGAAGGAAATCTTCCTACACTGGCTTCGGTGTTTCAAGGCCTACCTGGCTACATCAACCACCTCCGAGACTACAGAGGAGCAGAAACTCAGCCTAATGCACGCACGGGTGAGCCATCGCATCTCTACGCAACTCAACTGTACTGAACCGTATACCAAGGCCCTCGCTATGCTTGACCGATTATTTGTGCAGCCGGTAAACGAGGTCTACGCGCGGCACATTTTCACTACCCGCCACCAGCGCCCTGCAGAGTCACTAGAGGACTTCCTGCGCGATTTAAAAGCCCTTGCTCGGGACTGCAACTTTCAGGCTGTAACTGCCTCCCAGCAAATGGAACGTTGCAGGGGTCCGGTCTAACTACGTGCGCCAGCGACTACTCGAAAAGGGGCCCAGAACTTGGAGGACACGGTAGCGCTAGCAACCACTATGGAGGTCGCGTTTCAAAGTCTCAACTCATTCCTCGCAGACCAAGCGACCCCATCGTGGACCCCCGACCAGCGAATGCCCCAGGCCTGCGCCGCGCGGCCACCCACCCACTATGAAGCGCCAGCGTGCCATTTCTGTGGCCAGCCCCAATACGCACGGCAGCACTGCCCGGCCCGCAACGCGACCTGCAGCAGCTGCAGTCGAAAAGGACATTATGCCAAAGTATGCCTAGCAAAATCAAAACACTCTAACTCCTCCGCAGTCCAGAACAATCACTCCCCCAACTCGCAGGCCCGCAGGCCCCGCAATGTTGATGCGTGTCTGCCGACTCCGCCTCCGCCCGACATGTGCGACTCACATCCTCCCCCACGCGGCCGGCCATGTGCGAATCATGGGGGCCGCCATCTTGGGTGCCATCTTCCTCGCCGCACGCCACGTGCGACCCACGGGGCGGCCATCTTGGACGCCATCTTCTTCATCGCCCGCCACGTGCGATCAACGGGGGCCGCCATCTTGGCCATCACCCAATGTTCACCTCGACGACTACGACCTCCGTGGACAGCCATCACGGGTCCACTCCAGCACTGCTGATCAAGCCACCGACTACCCGCAACTCAACGCAGTCACGTTGGACCAGTAGCGTCCTAAATACCTCAGGAGCTCGATGATGTCCGTTCAAATCAACGGATACAAGACACCGTGCCTCTTCGACTCCGGGTGCACCGAGAGCTTCATACATCCTGATCTGGTAAGACACTGTACGCTCCCTATTATCCCTGCACGGCAAACTATCTCCCTCGCCTCGGGCTCGCACTCGGTCCAAGTACAAGGGCGCACCATTGCGACCTTAATGATTCAGGGCGCCAGCTACTCTAATTTCCAGCTGTACGTACTCCCCGACCTCTGCGCCCCACTCTTACTCGGGCTTGACTTTCAATGCAACCTCAAGAGCCTCACACTCAGCTTCGGTGGACCCCTACCTCCTCTCACTATGTGCAGCTTAGCGACTCTAAAAATCGACCCCCTCCACTCTTCGCTAACCTAACGGCTAACTGTAAACCAGTGGCCACTCGCAGCAGGCGGTACAGCCTGCAGGATAGAGTATTCATCAGAGCCGAAGTCCAACGGCTCCCACGTGAGGGAGTCATAGAGGCCAGTAACAGCCTCTGGAGAGCTCAGGTGGTGGTCGTCAAGACCGGGGAAAAGTTCCGGATGGATTTCTCCAAACCGCCCAGAAACTCAATCTCACCTACAATAAGGAGAAATGGGTTTTCCGCACTACCAGACTAGCCATCCTTGACTATGTCGTGGAAAACGGAGTCCTGGGCCCCGACCCGGACCGTATGCGCCCCCTCTTACAACTCCCTCAATGTCCCAGGGCCCTCAAGAGGTGCCTGGGATTCTTCTCTTATTACGCCCAGTGGGTCCCCCAGTATGCGGACAAAGCCCGCCCACTATTTAAGACCACGCTCTTTTCACTGTTAGCTGAGGCCCGCCAGGCCTTCAACTGCATCAAGGAGGACATCGCCAAAGCGGCCATGCGGGCGGTGGATGAATCCGTCCCTTTTCAGCTAGACAGCGATGCCTCAGAGGTCGCTCTCGCCGCCACTCTGAATCAGGCAGGTAGACCAGTAGCTTTCTTCTCCCGAACCCTCTCCGCTTCGGAACTTCAACACTCCTCAGTCGAAAAAGAAGCTCAAGCCATTGTGGAAGCCATATGGCACTGGAGGTACTATCTCGCAGGTAGGAGTATTACCCTCATCACCGACCAGAGATCGGTTGCCTTCATGTAAGACAACTCGCAAAGGGGCAAAATAAAAAACGATAAAATCTTGCGGTGGAGGATCGAACTCTCCACCTATAATTATGACATCATATATCGACCGGGGAAGCTCAACGAGCCCCCAGATTCCCTGTCCCGCGGCACATGCGCCAGCACGCAAGAGGACCGCCTGAATGCTATCCACAACGACCTCTGCCACCCGGGAGTCACCCGGCTCGCCCACTACGTCAAAGCCCGAAATCTGCCTTTCTCCACCGAGGAGGTAAAAGCCATCACCAGGGATTGCCCGATCTGCGCGGAGTGCAAACCGCACTTCTACAGACCAGACAGGGCCCACCTGGTAAAGGCATCCCGGCCCTTTGAACACCTGAGCATCGATTTCAAAGGGCCACTCCCTTCGACCAATCAAAATGTGTACTTCCTCAACGTCATAGACAAATTCTCCCGCTTCCCCTTTGCCATCCCGTGCCCCGATATGACCTCCCATACAGTCATCAGAGCCCTGCACAGTGTCTTCACCCTGTTCGGTTTCCCCAGCTACGTACACAGCGACAGGGGTTTGTCCTTCATGAGCGACGAGCTGCATCAGTACCTGCTCGACAAGGGCATCGCCTCGAGCAGGACTACCAGCTACAACCCCAGGGGGAACGGGCAGGTGGAGAGGGAGAACGCGACAATCTGGAAGACCGTCCTACTGACCCTACAGTCCAGGAATCTCCCGACCTCCCACTGGCAGGAGGTCCTCCCCGACGCGCTCCATGCAATTAGGTCCCTCCTGTGCACCGCCACCAACCAGACCCCTCACGAGCGATTATTTGTTTTCTCTAGGGGCACTACCACGGGAGCTTTGCTCCCATCTTGGTTGAGGTCACCGGGCCCGGTTCTCTTCCGGAAGCACATCCGGACACACAAAACGGACACACTAGTAGAGATGATACTACTGCTACATTCAAACCCACACTATGCCTTTATTGAATACCCCAACGGCTGTCAGGACATCGTTTCCCTCCGGGACCTGGCGCCTGCAGGATCCACCACCACCGCCGAGGTACCCCTCACACTACACCTCACCCAACCCCTCACGCCCAGCGCCCCCACGCCTATAGGTTTCCTGCCCACGCCCTGCGCCCTCAGGTTTCCTGCGCCCCCCTTCGCCCGTCGCACCGGTCAGGAACGAAGCTTGGACCGAAATACCCCCGGAGTCCACCCTCATATCCACACCGACCGTCACCACCCAGCCACCCGAAGAGGCTGCAACCCCCGTGCTCCGCCAATCCCAAAGGACGACTCGGCCACCGGACCGGCTCAACCTGTAGACCAGTCACCCCCGCCGGACTTAATTTTTTTTACAGGGGGTGAATGTGGTGAATGTAATTCACACTGTATTGTATTGTGTCCTTGTGGGCTCTGTCTGTGAGCCATTGCACGGCTCTACCCACAGGGGGAGATGAGGAGCATGTACAGGGATCCACCCTTGGCTCCGTCCATGGCTCCGTCCATGACACCTCCCACTACCGGAAGTATAAGGTGCTGCAGCCGTGTGAGCCTGCCCTCAGTTCTTCTGGTCACAGGCAGGCTCAGTTGTAAGTCTATTAAAACCACAGTTTACTTCCAATCGTGTCTCGAATAAATTGATGGTCACACCAGGAACCAATGGAGGTTATTCAGCCCAATGTGCCTGTGTCAGCCCTTTGAAAGAGCTGTCCAATTAACTCCATTCTCCCACTCTTTTTCCCATCACCTTGAATTGTTTTTATTTTTCAAGGGCATAATGGATTCGCAACGTGGTCAACATAAGGAGACTTGGCAATTTTTAAAAGAAAATTGGCACTGGGCGGGTGAAGAGGTTTATGAGATATATCTGGGTGAATGCGCAACATGGGCTCAATGTAAAATAAAGCTTATAGAAACATAGAAAATAGGTACAGGAGTAGGCCATTCAGCCCTTCGAGCCGATCGTCACCATTCAATATGAACATGGCTGATCATCAAATTCAGAATCCCACTCCCGCTTTCTCTCCATACCCCTTGATCCCTTTAGCCGCAAGGGCCACATTCAGCTCCCTCTTGAATATATCCAACAAACTGGCCCCAACAGCTTTCTGTGGCAGAGAATTCCACAAGATAGGTAGTAAGAGGGATGACAACTCTCACTGCTCTGCTAGAAGCAATTGGTTTAGAAGGCTAGAGAGGGAACATATCTCTCAGCTTTGCTTGAAGAAAAGCCATACCATGCAGTAATGGTTAAGAAAACAAGTGCAGAGTGCTGAAGAGCAGCTAGTTAAGGAAATAGAGAACTTAAGAGATTTTCCCAAGATGTCTGAGGTTAAAGGTATTAGGACAGTGCACCGTTGAGTAAATACAGACAGAGTTGAGAAGAAATCTGAGATGCCAGAAAGGTATCTGAAATGATTTTTAGGTTTGTAACATTTTACTACAGACTGTGGAACTTGAGTTGCAATACCTATGGAAATCAGTGGCTGGATCTCGGAGTTTGTGTAAAAACAGTGAAGACAAAGGAAACCTAAAAGGGGTGGTGTAAATCCTGGACTGGATTTGCCGTTAAAGGTAGAGTGGAAGCTCTGTTTAAAAGTGTCATTTGTAAAATCTGGACTGGACTTCGGAATGCAACCGCTGAGGGAAAACATTATTATGAGAAGAGATTTTAAAACCTGTCTTTGGGAGAGGAATGTGGAAACTCTCATGTGATCATCATCTGGGGGCGATTGAGGAGAAATCAACAAACACTAACTCGTGTTCAGGGCAGTGTGTGAGTGTGTTTGACTAGTCATCTTGTGTGCTTCAAAGGGACTTTTTATGTAAGTGCAACATATCTTAAGATGCACTTTTTAATCCATGTTAATCTTTCAATCTGTGTGTATTTTTAAGATAAGGGGGGAGTAAAGTAGTATCGTATTATAATCCAACTTTTCCATGTGTAATTAATGGGGTTTTTTTGTGTTGTTGTAACTAATTAACAGTCCAGTGACTCTGTTCCTGCGCATTTTATTTTAAAAATGTAAAATTACGGTCTTTTATTAGCTAGGGTCCATTCTGGAATCTTCCATTCCAGATGTAACAACCACGAGGATCATAAGAGTTGACTGTGGAGAGAGGGGAAGTTTTCAAAGAAAAATTCAAATCCCAAGAGGTTGCAAATAGGTTGAAATTAAGACTGAACTAAAATAGATAATATTCAGAATATTTGCTTTCAAAACAAAACAATTACATCCTTGACAGCATCCATGAATTGGTTCCTGCCTTGCTTCACCAAATCATAGCTAAGAACAACATGTAAAGGGAAAATATGAAAGCCTTTTCTTTTGGGTGACAGACGCACGCAATCTGAAATGACGGCAAACTCATCTCCTGCTTATTGGGTACCTTCCTTGCAATGTTCTATGATGTGGAGATGCCGGTGTTGGACTGGGGTGAGCACAGTAAGAAGTCTTACAACACCAGGTTAAAGTCCAAGACTTCTTACTGTGCAATGTTCTAAGTAGGGTATTTCCACTCCAGTTTTCAAGGAACTAAGTGCTGAGATCTGCCCGACGTCTGTTCCTCATTATTTTTTCATATTTTAGCACCGAGGACATTTCTCTTCTCATTCCATCAAGACGACAGAATAAATACTGACCCTGACATTGCACTGGGAGGTATTACCAGATTCAGGGACCAGGTTATTTTACATAAGTTAAGGCTTCAGCTAGAATAGTGGACAGAGGAATTTTGAATCTGTGTTCATTGCTTACCATATTTAGAGGAGGGAAATTATCCTTCAGCATCATTGTGGACCAACGTTCCATTGCCTTTCTTGTAATAGAAAATCATTCTCCGGGGCAACCCCGACCCTCCTGCCCCCAGGACCCCTCCAGTGCGGTCCCAGGCTGAGGCACAGCGTTACAGTACCTCTTCTGGCCACTGCAGCGCTGTGCCTGGACAGGCTGGAGAGCTGTCAGCCAATCCGATTGGCCAACCGGACTCCAAGAAGGGACTTCCTTCCACCTTTCAACCTACTCTTCATACATCGACGAAGAGAACAAAGAACAAAAGAACAAAGAAAAGTACAGCGCAGGAACAGGCCCTTCGGCCCTCCAAGCCCGACCTTGTCGGATTTTGTGGTGGGGGGCAGGCTGGGATTCAACCACCCTGCCATTACCTCATGGGGGTCCAAGGCCCAGGCGCCATATTTAAATGGTATCCACAAACAGGTTCACTGTCTGCAGCCCAGAACTTGTTGTGGCAAAGATAAGAATGGCCCCCAAGAAGAAACAGCTCCTTGGACAGACTCCTCCAGGCAGCCCCGGACCAGCAGGAGTTCCTCTATTCCAGAGATGGCAGCAGGCGGTCCACCAACCACACCATACCGGCTTGTGAGTAGGTCACCAGGGAGGTGTGTGCATGTGGATCTCAGAAGAGGTCCGCTCTGCAGGGCTGGGAGGAGAGTGAATTATCTCATCCACTCCACCACCGTAAGTCAGCTTTCTCCCCCCTTCAAGCTCACATTCTCATGAGGCCATCAGGCAGCCTAAGGGTTACAGTTCACAGGGATCTCACACACTACCAGCAGAAGGGGCAACACCACAGTTTGTCTCACAGACACGTGAACATCACCACCTCCTGTAACATCCTGAACATGTTACATTTCCAACCCTTACTGGGGACTGCTCAGCGTACCACAAGGCATGCATCTGCTCTTTCATCCATTGTGGTCATGGCCTAACCATGTCATTATGGAGGGTGGGTTCGGGTTCACCCATAACAAGAGGGAAAAATCCCAGACTGGAGGGGTGATGCTGAAGTTGAAAAATGAAATGAAATGAAAATCGCTTATTGTCACCAGTAGGCTTCAATGAAGTTACTGTGAAAAGCCCCTAGTCGCCACATTCCGGCGCCTGTCCGGGGAGGCTGGTACGGGAATCGAACCGTGCTGCTGGCCTGCTTGGTCTGCTTTAAAAGCCAGCGATTTAGCCCAGTGTGCTAAACCAGCCCCTTATTTGCCCCATATGTGGAACAGGCAACAGAGCTAGCTAGTGAGGACAGGGACCACTCTTGTACTGAAGATGAGATTAGTGTTCTTCAACAAGCCAGTGAATGTCCATGCAGTAATCATGGGCTACCCGTGAGTGATTGTAAAGGTCCTTCCTGTTTATTCCGTTATTTCCCCTTCCTTTTATTTTGTCATTATTATTTTTGATCCATGGATGATTAATGGACACGTGTCTTCAAGTCAAGCAGCAGAATGCAGAAGTTGCTGCAGAGAATACGAGTTACAGCTGTTTGAGCAGGAGGCTTCAGACTTGTCGTGACCAAAGAGCGAGATGGGCTGGGTTTGAATGATTAGCTAGGGGGCCAATGAATTGGCCTAAGAGGCTTACTCTGCCCGGTAACTAATGGTGATTGAATCCTATTCCAGTAAGACCTGAGGGTTTCACCTTGACACCTGGCAGTTCAGAGGCAGGATCATACTCTCTTTCTTCCATGTTTGTCTAGAAAGGCTGTATTCCTGGGGCGGCAGAGGACCCGAATGAATAAATCTACAGGAAACCCATTACAGGCTGCAGACTAACGCAGACCTTCTCTCTCTCTCTCCCTCCAGGAAGGGCGTGGTATATCTGGTGCCACAGAGACAGGAATTAATCTAAAAAGAACCATTAACTGAAAGCAAAGTTTAACTAGAAGTAAAATGCTGGAAGCACCCATCTAAAACAAAAACAATTTTTTTGCTTTTACTTAAATTTTTTCCCCCTTTCTTCCTCTCTGTTTTTGAGTGTCTTGTGTGTGTGTGTGTGTGTGTGTGTGTGTGTGTATAGAGCATGGGGGGCAAGTTAAAGCAGGGAGTTAGGAATTAGATAATAGTTAACCAATTGCATTTGTTGCATGTTTTATGATAGTTCTTGTTATAAATAAACAGTAATTGTGTTTAAACTTACAAACCTGGTGACTGCCATTACTGAGCAGACATAGACCAAAGACTATGGGTATTTTTCTAAGAATTATTGATTAATTCACTCTGGGTCCAGTGGGGCTGGAATTGACTGCGCACCGGCCCAGGGTATCGCACGATAATCTTTAATTTGGCTGCCTGTCTAGTCAATCACTAATTATCTCTCCTCTCTTGTTACACACATCAGCCCCCAGAACACCACGGATGAGGATTCTGAGGAATACCGGTCACTGTGTCCACTTGCAACTTCTACCGATGCAGACACACTCATCGGTGTGACCGGGTGCTAGAGCATGCTCGGAATCACTATCTAGTGAACAGAACACTGAAAAGGCCACATGGAAGGTGGAGGCAGTTCCAGTCAAAGTCTTGGATACTCGGAGGACTGCTTGAGACCTGGGCCCCTGCTGAGTCCGAGTCTGATGATAAGCCTCTGGAATCATAGATTTCATAGAATTTACAGTGCAGAAGGAGGCCATTCGGCCCACCGAGTCTGCACCGGCTCCTGGAAAGAGCACCCTACCTAAGGTTAACACATCCACCCTATCTCCATAACCCAGTAACCCCACCCAACACTAAGGGCAATTTTGGTCACTAAGGGCAATTTATCATGGCCAATCCACCTAACCTGCACATCTTTGGACTGTGGGAGGAAACCGGAGCCCCCGGAGGAAACCCACACACACACGGGGAGGATGTGCAGACTCCGCACAGACAGTGACCCAAGCTGGAATCGAACCTGGGACCCTGGAGCTGTGAAGCGATTGTGCTATCCACAATGCTACCGTGTGGCCCAGAATCGGCCCTCAGAAAAATGTTGGAGCATCAAAGACAAGCTGCGGGACAGGCAGGCAAGGTTGTCAGAGACCATCAGTAGATTAGAATGAAGGCTGATGGAGTCCAACCCCATTCTGTCTGATGTACCTATTGGAAGGGTGGTGCCCGCTCTGGTGGGAATCCCGAGCGAATCCCGCTTTCAGGCTAGTATTCTGAGCAGGCAACCCAATAGCGAGGTGCTGAGGCTGGCCACCATCCCCCTTATCGTAAATCAGTCCCCCACTGATTATCTGGGTCTCCCCTTCCCCAAGTACAGGACTGCCCCAATCCGTCCCATCCACACAGAGTCCCTCTAAATAAGGGGACTCCTCCAAATAAAGGCACCACACAAACCCCCTAAATAAAGGGACACCCCAAAGACCCTCAGGAAAGAGACCCCTGCCAGGAAGCCCCCCAGAACAGAGACCCTGTCAGGCAGTCCCCAGAAAAGAGACCCCTGATTGGAAGCTAGAGAGCAGTCCAGACAGAAGCAATGAAAAAAACATACTATTGTAGCACTCACCTGGGCAGTCCACCCTCTGGTTCAGACACAGAAAGCAGCACATGTCAATTCTTGGAAAGAGAAACAAGCAGCTGTGTTTAAACCCCCTCAGATCTTTGAGCTGCAAGCCATTCATTCATTTCCTTCACTGGGCTGCGATTGACAGCTTCCCCACACACACACACACAGAGCAGTCAGCCTTGCTTCATTCATCTTCCTTCATGGTTGAGTAACTCTGAAGTGCTCTAACCACACTAAGCATCAACCACTTCAAAAAGAGCTAAGTGCTGTCAATTTCCAGCTGAGTTTCAAAAGCACTGAAGCATGAAGGGGTTGATTGGGACAACTTAATTGACCCTAATCCCTTAGCATATAAAACAACATTAGTGAAAATGACTGTGACAAATACCTACCGCCCAGTGAATGATAGTCATCACAGCTGCCTGCACCCTGATTGCAGCATTTAAACCAGTGTTCTTTGTTCCAGGGTTGTGTGTGTGTAGGTGAAGATTCTGCTGACAGGTTTGGGCTGTAAGTAAAAATGAGACTTCTCAATATTTTTGCAATATCAGTGTAATCTACCGTGAAACAGTATTGTGTTTGTAAGTTATGGATTGGACTGGTTTAATTATTCTCAAGATAGTTAAACTGCAAAGGTCAAAACATTAATAAAGGCAAGTGATTGAGGCAGGAACAATGTTGGATGCGGCTTGAATAAGAATTTACATTCTGCAGACAAGGGAAGTTTTTTAAAGTTAATTGTTGTGGGGATCACGTGATGTGAGCGTGGGAGCGGCTGCGTATTCCTGTGCTCCGGCTCTACTCATCTTTCGATCTTTTTTTTTAATCCTTGAGCACATCTCTTTTTTTCTGCCTTTTTCGGTTCACGTGGTTTTTCCCGTGTACTGAGATTTGTTGGTCGTCACTTCAGCTTTCTAAAGTCGGGACAACCTCTTCATTGATTCGTGGCGGCTGAAGGGATTTGGGGTGGGGGGCTTATCTTTGGTGGCGCAGCTGCTTTCGAGAGGATTCGCGCTCTAACGATACGGGGCGCGCCGACGGATGATGGCCTCTTGCGTTGACGGTGATCTGTCGGATAGTCTGGGCTCCGCGGTGCAGGACACTAAAGCCCAATTTCAAGAGTTGCGAGTCTTTATGGAGGCGGTGGTGGCACACGAGGAGGTTCTTCACAGAGAAGGACACTGTCTCTGTAGCAAGCCCGCCTCCTCTGTCATCCACCCTGGGCAGTTCAGTTGAGGACAACGGGCCTGGTCGAACCTGGTATTTCGGGTGAGGTGGTGGAGAAGTTCCCAGCCGTGTTTGAGGACTGATTGCCTTGTTTCGGGAATCTTGATCAGCTCAAGTTCGAAGGAACACATTTGTTCCAGGCTCGGAGGCCTGGGGTTGGCCTTCCAACCTGTGGTTCTGTTCCTGTGATGGATTGAGAGGGGTTGGGGTCACCTGAGCTTGCTGGGGCCGTTCCCCCGCCGGAGCCTGGGTAGTTGACCACCTGGGTCCAGTGGAGCCAGCATGTTGGGAGTAATAAGGTTTGTGTTCCAATCGTTGGAATCCTTGGAAGATCCTGGAGAGAGATCTCCTTTTCAAATCCTGTTTTATCCGGGGTGTCTGCCTTCCTCGTGCACTGCTGGAGTGGTGACTGCCTTGTGCCTCAATTGTTATCCTGGACTTTGCTCCATGATAACCATGTTAATTATTATCTGTTAATGTTGTCAACTTCTCTAATTGCGGGGTAGTAAATGTTTCGGGTGTAATGTATTGCACCATTGTTATCTGAATTTAATCAGGTTTATCATGTTGAGCTGAATTTTGATTTCAGGGTGTGTGCGCAGTTTCTATATTCTAATTTGATCCTTTGGGGGGAGGATGTCCAGGGCCATAGTGGGAGGAGGATGTGGGGGGTAATGCTAGTTCAGTCCAGACAATCTGTCTTCAGCACTAGGACACACCGCCAACCTCTGTACCCCTGACAACGATCTCTTCCCCCCCCCCCCCCCCCCCCCAGTCATACATCTATATTCCCCCTCCCGTTCCCTCCCATGCACGACTCAAATCAAAGACCCCTCCCACCTGGCTTATTCTCTCTTCCAACCTCCTCCATCGGGCAGGCGATACAGAAGTCTGAGAACACGCACAAACAGGTTCAAAAACAGCTTCTTCCCCGCTCTTACCAGACTCCTGGATGACCCTCTTATGGACTGAACTGATCTCTTCACATATCTTCTCCGCTGAGCAGTGCCGCAGTCCTGTACGCTTCACCCGATGTTTGTGTCTATGTATTTACATTGTGTATTTATATACGTCCAATGTTTTTCCACGCATGGAACAATCTGTCTGGACTCTACGCAGAACAATACTTTTCACTGCACCTCGGCACACGGGACAACAAAACAAATCCGAAATCGATCTGACTGTTGCAGTAGGATTGGTTGGGGTGGGGCCCAGGTTGCCGTAGCGTTGTTGTCACTGAACGGGCTTTTACCTCTGCAGCGCTGCGTGCATCCAGATCATGGCTGTCATTGAGAATGTTCTCTCGATGAGGATCCTGGTTCCTTGGTGCACTTTGAGGAGCTGCGACACGGTAACACAATGGTTAGCACTGTTGCTTCACAGCGCCAGGGTCCCGAGCTCGATTCCCGGCTTGGGTCACTGTCTGTGCGGAGTCTGCACGTTCTTCCCGTGTCTGCGTGGGTTTCCTCCGGGTGCTCCGGTTTCCTCCCACAGTCCAGAGATGTGCGGGTTAGGTGGATTGGCCATGCTAAATTTCCCTAAGTGTCCAAAAAAGGTTGGGTGGGGTTACTGGGTTATGGGAGATGTGGGCTTAAGTAGGGTGTTTTTTCCCAGATTTGATGGGCCAAATGGTCTCCTTCTGCACTGTAAATTCTACGAAATCCATGTATCCTTGGGAGAATGGTGGGGGTGCAGGAGATAATCTTTGCATTCGATAGAGCACTGACCCTGATAAGGGCCTGTCTTCTATTCATTGAGGTCTTGTTCCATTATGTGTTGTCTACTCTGATGGATTTGGGAGGTATGGGTGGGAGTGTCCATGAGCTCAGTCCCTGAAGAGAAGTAGGACGCGATTTCCCGATTGAATTTGAAAATTAGCTGCCCTGCTTTAATAGTCTTGATTGGGAGGCTGGGTGCACCAGGTTCAATTTGTACCGTGTCTTTGGTCTTCTAGGCCTGGAGTTGGTTGGGTCCCCCAAGCATTGCTCTTGTATTATCGTGTTCTCGATGCTTGATGTGAGGGGTTGGAGCTCCCCCCCCACCCCAAGCCAGGGCTTAGGCTGTGAGTCGCTTTGGCGTAGAGGCAGCAGCATAGTGGACGTGAAGGTGCATTCGCCGTGTAATCCGTGAGAGATCTTGAAGCGTGTTCGATAATCCTGTCATGGTTTTGCCTTTTTTGAGCAACATAGATTGTTATTATCCTGAAATTCTTCAATAATCCTGGGCGTTTCTCCCTTTTGATTACGTTGTCGATTAAGTTTCGTCGTTTTTTCTCCTGTGTGAGCACGAGGGCAAGAGTCATTTGTCATCCTGTCCCAGCAAGAAACATATTCAGTCGGTTATGTGAGACGTGTGGTCTGTGCACAATTATGTGCTGTAACCTTTGTGGTTCTGGGAAAGGAATGCTTTTGGACGCTCGTTATTTTGTTCATAATGAAGATGAGTGGAGCCATGGCAGGGTGATGGGTGGTTGGTTGGTGTGGGGTTGGGTGGTAGGGTTAGTTAAGTCCTCACTAAGATTGCCCCCGCCCCGCCCCGCCACCAGTTCGAGCTAACCACATTGGATCTTTATTTTGTTTTTCGTTATTTTGGATTTAAGAATCCATGCCTGTCTCCTTCGGTTCCTCGGAAGATTACGAATCCTGGGGAGGCTGGAGTTTATTTCTTTGGATCTTCTCTCTTTGGAGCTATTAGAATGGGAAGAACCGATTGGGGGCGCACACCGAGGTGAGGTTGGTTCATTCTTGGCTGGGTTGTTGAAGAGAGAGACTGTTTTTCAGGCCTCCACATTATTGAAACCTTTCCATTGTGTGAGGACAGGTTTGATGAGGGATGTGGTAGCCTGGCTCCTTTAAGGGAGTGGGCTCCATGGACCACGTGATCGGTTTAGAGCCAATCACATGTGAACCCTGGCCAATGGGGAGTTTGCATGGTGCTCTAGAAACAGTCCCCAGGCAGTGTGGCCTGGCCAATGGGGAGTTTGCATGGTGCTTTAGAAACAGTCCCCAGGCAGTGTGGCCTGGCCAATGGAGAGTTTGCATGGTGCTCTAGAAACAGTCCCCAGGCAGTGTGGCCTGGCCAATGGAGAGTTTGCATGGTGCTCTAGAAACAGTCCCCAGGCAGTGTGGCCTGGCCAATGGGGAGTTTGCATGGTGCTCTAGAAACAGTCCCCAGGCAGTGTGGACCAGGGTGCTGAAATGTTAAGACTTATTGTAGAGTGTTTTGTGCCTCTTGCCTATCTGCCTTTGCCTTTCATCAATAAACCCTGTTGCTTAGTACTGGAAAACTCCGGTGTATGTCTCAAACCACCAGAGGGGGAGTTGGGAGCCCTCCTCCAAGTGGTCTTGCATGGTGTTTCCTGAATGTGCTCCTCATTGTGGCTGTTTTCCATGTGGAAGTAGTGTTTGTGTCTCAGTTGAGGCAGCGCTGTTGTATATCTCAATATCCTTCTTGTGATGGCGGCCAGTTCTGGGCGTGGTTAATCGTCCTGGGTCAGCACGGGCGTTCTTCCATGGAGGGGGGGTTCTCTTCATCTGGGTGAGCAGAGTGCTGTTAATCCTGTTACGGTTTGCTGGTCCAGGGGAGTATCTTGTTATGCTATTTAGGTGAAGCATAAGCGGCTTCCTTGTGGTGCACTCGACACAGGAAGGATCAGACGTGAAGACAACTCCAACACGTTTATTAAACTATATAGACTACTTTAACTTGGGTTCGACACTACTGTAAATCCTCGTATAGCTCCTCAGACTGACTAACCAGGGACAAAATTCTCCGACCCCACGCAGGGTCGGAGAATCGCCCGGGGCCGCCGAAAATCCCGCCCCCGCCGTGGTAGAAATTCTCCGCCACCCGGGAATTGGCGGGGGCGGGAATCTCGCCACTCCGATCGGCGAGGCCCCTGTGGCGATTCTCCAGCCCCAATGGGCTGAAGTCCCGCAGCTGGGAGGCCTCTCCCGCCGATGTGGTTTGAACCACCTCTGGTGGCGGCGGGATCGGCGGTGTGAGCAGGGTCCTGGGGGGGCGCGGGGCGATTGGACTCAGGGGGGTGCCCCCACAGTGACCAGGCCCGCGATCGGGGCCCACCGATCGGCGGGCAGGCCAGTGCTATGGGGGCACTCTTTTTTCCTTCCGCCACAGCCTCCACCATGGCGGAGGCGGAAGAGAATCCCCCAGCGCGCATGCGCCGGTGGTGATGTCAGCAGCGAACCGGCGAAGGCCTTTCGGCCAGGCGGCGGGCGTCAAAGGCCGCTGGAGCCGGTTTGGGCGCCATCGGTGTGGTGCCAACTGCTCCGGCACGGGCCTAGCCCCTCAATGTGAGGGCTTGGCCCCTAAAGGTGCGGAGAATTCAGCATCTTTGGGGGGCCCGACGCCGGAGTGGTTGGCGCCACTCCGCTACGCCGGGGCCCCTCCACCCCGTCGGTTAGGTGTAAGAATACCTACTGGTCCTCGCTATACAGTTGCGTGGAACGATGTTGGTTCTGTGGCCTGAGACTGGGGTTAAGTTGTGTTGTGTGACATATTTGTGACACCCTTTTAGGTCTGGGGTTCTCGTGTAGTTTTGCTGTATGACGAATGGGGTATAAAGGTGGGTATGAAGAATCCGTGATTGCTTCCTGCTTGGCATGGCATGCTCTGGTATCCCAGGAGAAGAGGTTGCGGGTGCCATTGGTACTTCTGGCGTTGCTGGAGTGGAATGAGATGGATATTGGTGAGCGCCAGAACATGGCACAAAAATATATCCTGAATGCTCGTGGTAATTGCGAGCAATCGCTGCCCGGGAAGGTGGGCACCATTTTACTATGTTTTCATGGCCTTACCCTGTTTCTCCCTTGTCCTGTGGCTGGGCTTAGAGAGACATCAAGTTATGTTTAATGATCGTATTGAGCTGGTTATTCTGCCTCTCTCCTGTCCCCCTCTGTATTCATGTATTCTGTATTCAGGGGCTGGTTTAGCTCACTCGGCTAAATCGCTGGCATGTAAAGCAGGCCAGCAGCACGGTTCGATTCCCGTACCAGCCTCCCCGGACAGGCTGGGGTGGATCAGTTTTGTAGTTTTGTTATGTTGTTTGTCAAAATGTAAAATCTCAATAAACGTGCCGTTTAAAAAAAAAAAAAATAAAATAAAATAAATTTGTAATGAGAAGGTGATTCTGGTGAGCTGGGTTTCCAATGAGCGCTCGTCAGATGCAAAGGGGTGCAGGATGTGGTTCCCGCCATGGAGCGGTGGGAAACTCAACCTGCTGTGAAATTCGGGAGGGGGAAATTCCAACTTTGTTTCCCACCGAGGGGGAACGGACCTTGCCACCACGATTCCCAACACCAGAAAATTCAGCCCTGCGTTATTTTTCTATCGGCACAATCGTTTCATTATTCTAGCTCTGCTTTTACAATCACTTCCTTCCCTTGTTTACCTATTATCAATCTTTTTACTTTTGCTTGCATGTCTCTAACGTCTTGCAGTAGTTGCATAATCTATTCATGAATTGTGCTCAGGAAACCATTATTTGTTCCGGTTAGACGTGGGGGGCAGACAGGCAGGGCTGCTCCAGGCAACATGCCAACCTTCAGGCCATCGCTGAAACAAAAGCAACATTCAAAAGATTGATACAGTTGAGAGAGTCGTATGACCCATTCAGACCTGTTTGTACCACAGCCTTCTCTCCCCAACGCACAAACCCATCAGCTTCCTAAATGATGGGGATATTTTTTTGCCCCTATTAAACTGCCCCGGAATCCATCCAACGCGCACATCTGTCCTTGTGTAAAGTTATCTGAGTCATCAACCCGGAAATTAGTTTGAATTTTCCTCCCTTTGTCGTAATGCCTCAGCTTCTGTGAATCAGCGTTCCATGGTTAGATTTTCTGTGCCATTAACTGTACTATGTCAAGTCTGCGGAGCTCCCCGGAACTCCAACCTTTCCACATAAATCTGCTTTATAACACTCAAGCTTATATGTGCAGAATCAGGCTTGGTAGCACGGTGGTTAGCATTGTTGCTTCACCACGCAAGGGTCCCAGGTTCGATTCCCAGCTTGGGTCACTGTCTGTGCGGAGTTCTCCTTGTGACTATGTGGGTTTCCTCCGGGTGCTCCGGTTTCCTCCCACAAGTCCCGAAGATGTGGGGCTGGATTCTCCGATCCTGAGGCTATGTCCCCATCCAGCGTGGGAACGGTGGCGTTTTATGTCAGAAACAATGGCGCAGAAAGGCCAGCGATTCACCGTTTCGCGGGGGGGGGGCTAACAGGCCGGCAGCGTAGAGCACCCGGCTCTAGCTGCCGATACGCCCCGGAGAATTGCCGGGTCCGTGGCCATGCTACATGCCGCTGGCCGCTCGTGGCCCCGGCCCATGAAGTAGTTCCCCCCCCCCCCCTTCGGCCGGCTCGCACTCCCCAGACCACCTCCCCACACTGCCCCCAGCCCCTCTCTCTCCCTTACTGGCATTGACAGGTTACAAATGAGGAAACTGTCATGAGAAGGGTTCAAAATTGATAAGGAGGAAGTGTTGTCGGTGCAGATCGTTGACGAGGCCGGGACCAGGTGAGATGCAGCCAAGGATACTGGAGGAATGAGAATGTAAATTGCAGGGGCGCTGGCCGTTTTCTCTCGACATCTTTTCTCTCGACTCAGGGGAGATGGCAGGGGTCCAGAGAATTGCAAATATTATGACCTTGTTCAAAAAAGGTGGTCATACATAGAATTTACAGTGCAGAAGGAGACCTTTCGGCCCATCGAGTCTGCACCGGCTCCTGGAAAGAGCACCCTACCCAAGGTTAACACCTCCACCCTATCCCCATAACCCAGTAACCCCACCCAACACTAAGGGCAATTTTGGACACTAAGGGTAATTTATCATGGCCAATCCACCTAACCTGCACATCTTTGGACTGTGGGAGGAAACCGGAGCACCCGGAGGAAACCCACGCACACACGGGGAGGATGTGCAGACTCCGCACAGACAGTGACCCAAGCCGGAATCGAACCTGGGACCCTGGAGCTGTGAAGCGATTGTGCTATCCACAATGCTACCGTGCGCCTGGAGAAAAGTAATAGCTCATGGAATAACAATTATAGTCGCAACGTGGATATAAACTTGACTGAATAAAAGGAAGCAGAGAATAACGATCAATGGATATTTTTCGGGCTGGAGGAAGATTTGTAGCGGAGTTCCCCAGGGGTCAGTATAGGGACCCTTGCATTTCCTGATGTATCTTAATGATTTCGATCTTGGTGTGTGGTGGGCATTTCAAAATTCCAGGACAATATGAAACTTGGAAGTATTCTAAACTGTGAAGAGGACACTGTAGCCCTTCACAAAGACATAGACAAGTTGGTGGTGTTGGGAGATAGGTGACAGGTGAAGTTCAATGCGGAGAAGTGTGAGGTAATGCATTTTGGTTGTAAGAACATGGACATCCAATATAAAATAAGGAATAGAATACTTAATGTGGTACAGGAGCAAATGCACATTGATCTATGAAAGTGCAGGACAGGTGGAGACAGTAGTTGATAAAACATATAGGGTATGATTCTGCGGCCTCTCAACCGCCGATTTCTCACCGGCAAGATTTGACGTGCCGTACGCTGGTTAAGGAATACCCAATGGAAGGAGTAGACTTGCTTTTGGGGAATGATTTGGCAGGAGAGAAGATGGTAGCTTCATCCATGATTACAGAGAGTCTGAGGGAAGTACTGCACTTAGCACATGAGATACCAACGATGGGGCATGTGGGAATTAGGAAATCGCAACGGGCAGTAAGTGACTCAAATTAAGAAGGCGTGTCGACAGACATTGATCACATATCAAATACAAGTGTAGTGAATCTAATTTGGCTGATACTGGTGAAATTATCTCTATGTAATGATTTCTAACACAGACTTGTCAAAGATAAAAGATAGAGAACCAGATTCTGAGGCCTCTAAGATTGAAGGTGACCATAAGAAAGAGGAGACCAAATCTACTAGTAATAACAGTGATGAGGAGTCGGATGAGAGCTCTGAATCCGAATTTGGTTCTGATTATGAAGTAAAAATAAACAGCTGTTACCAAATAGGTTAGTCCCTATTTATGGACTTCAGTAAGGCGTTTGATCAAGTTTCCCATGGCAGGTTGATGGAAAAAGTGAAGTCGCATGGAGTCCAGGGTGTACTAGCTAGATGGATAAAGAACTGACTGGGCAACAGGAGACAGAGTAGTGGTGGAAGGGAGTGTCTCAAAATGGAGAAGGGTGACTAGTGGTGTTCCACAGGGATCCGTGCTCGGACCACTGTTGTTTGTGATATACATAAATGATCTGGACGAAGGTATAGGTGGTCTGATTAGCAAGTTTGCAGATGATACTAAGACTGGTGGAGTTGCAGATAGTGAGCGGAACTGTCAGAGAATACAGCAAAATATAGATAGATTGGAGAGTTGGGCAGAGAAATGGCAGATGGAGTTCAATCCAGGCAAATGCGAGGTGATGCATTTTGGAAGATCCAATTCAAGAGCGGACTATACGGTCAATGGAAGAGTCCTGGGGAAAATTGATGTACGGAGAGATCTGGGAGTTGAGGTCCACTGTACCATGAAGGTGGCAACGCAGGTCGATAGAGTGGTCAAGAAAGCATACAGCATGCTTGCCTTCATCGGACGGGGTATTGAGTACAAGAGTAGGCAGGTCATGTTACAGTTGTATAGGACTTTGGTTAGGCCACATTTGGAATACTGCGTGCAGTTCTGGTCTCCACATTACCAAAAGGATGTGGATGCTTTGGAGAAGGTGCAAAGGAGGTTCACCAGGATGTTGCCTGGTATGGAGGGTGCTAGCTTTGAAGAAAGGTTGAGTAGATTAGGATTGCTTTCGTTGGAAAGACGGAGGTTATGGGGGGACCTGATTGAGGTCTACAAAATTATTAGAGGTATGGACAGGGTGGATAGCAACAAGCTTTTTCCAAGAGTGGGGGTGTCAATTACAAGGGGTCACGATTTCAAGGTGAAAGGGGGAAAGTTTAGAACAGTACAGCACAGAACAGGCCCTTCGGCCCTCGATGTTGTGCCGGGCAATGATCACCCTACTTAAACCCACATATCCACCCTATACCCATAACCCAACAACCCCCCCTTTAACTTACTTTTTAGGACACTATGGGCAATTTAGCATGGCCAATCCACCTAACCCGCACATCTTTGGACTGTGGGAGGAAACCGGAGCACCCGGAGGAAACCCACGCACACACGGGGAGGACGTGCAGACTCCGCACAGACAGTGACCCAGCCGGGAATCGAACCTGGGACCCTGGAGCTGTGAAGCATTTGTGCTAACCACCATGCTACCGTGCTGCCCGGTTTAAGGGAGATGTGCGTGGAAGGTTTTTTACGCAAAGGGTGGTGGGTGCCAGCGGAGGTGGTAGAGGCGGGCACGATAGCATCATTTAAGATGCATCTAGACATATATGAACGGGCGGGGAACAGAGGAAAGTAGATCCTTGGAAAATAGGCGACAGATTTAGATAAAGGATCAGGATCAGCGCAGGCTGGGAGGGCCGTCGGGCCTGTTCCTGTGCTGTAATTTTCTTTGTTCTAATATTAAGCAAGCAGCACGGTGGCACAGTGGTTAACACTGCTGTCTCAAAGCTCCAGGGGCCTGGACTCAATTCCGGCCTTGGGTGACTGTGTGCAGTCTGCACGTTCTCCCTGTGTCTGCGTGTGTTTCCTCTGGGTGCTCTGGTTTCCTCCCACAGTTCAAAGATGTGCAAGTTTGTTGGATTGGCCATGCTAAATTGCCCCTTAGTGACCAATAAGGTTAGGTGTGGTTACTGGGTTACGGGGATAGGGTGGAGGGCTCAATCTTTTTAAAAAAAATGATTTTTATCCCAAAATTTTCTCCCAACAATATAATAAACAAGGCGTAGAAAAAACAGAAACAAAAGCCCCCCCCCCCCCCCCAAACAAAGCAATACATTAACAACAAAAAAAGTTACAAACGTATAGTTGCAAAAACAAACCCCCTTAACAGACCCACAATCCCCCCCCCCCCCCCCCCCCCCCCGGGCCGGGTTGCTGCTGAGATTGACCACCCTCTAACACTCCGCCAGGAAATCAAGAAATTATCGAATGTCAGGGTTCAGATCCAACAACAATTACTCAGTCCTCTATCTTCTACCTTCTTAGCAGGACATTCCACTTCCCTGCAACCCTTTCCCATTGAGGATTCCTTTTCTTGATTGGTTTAATTTTGGTTTGAAATCGAAGATCAAATCTCAGTTTCTCTCGATTCTCCTAATAGAGGGAAGAATTATTCCCCTTCTTCCCTGTGAATCCCTTTCATTATTTTAACTACCTCGGGTGGACTGGCTTCCTCAACATCCACATGTTGAGGGAAATACATAAGAAGTTTACCCAGTCCGTTTTCTGATCACTAATGTCAAATTTTACCCATGAACGGGTAAAGGCAATGGGCTGGATTCTCCGGTTTTTGAGGCTATGAGCGAGGCATGCGTCTGGTCTCACGACCAAAAAGTCGGCGCTGCACCCGCACTGATGCTCCGCCTGGTGGGGGGGGGGGGGGGGGCTGGCAGCTGGGTTTGTGGCCGCGCGTGCGCATGGTGATGACCGACAGTGGTCACGCCGTACATGGTGCCGGCCGCTGGCGGTCCCAGCCTGCCAGATAATGCCGCCTGTAACCCCCCCCCCCCTCCTCGCTACCTCCAGACCAATCCCCACCACTCCTTCCAGCCCCCGCCGAAGCCCCTCCAGCCAGCGGAACGGTCGTCCCCCCACCCCAACTGTGGCAGGGCTGGCTGCAGCTGCCAAGTAAAGTCCCCGAAAACTGTGAGCGTGCCCGTCCTCCCTTCCGGCACCTTCCCCGCCTGCATGGAGTTCATTCTCCTTGATTTCTCACAGTTCTAATGGTGCTTCTAGCCCCCGCTCCTCCCCTACAACTGGCATATCTAGTCCACCGAGGAATTGCTTCTCCTCAAGTCCATCTCGGGGGGGGGGGGGGGGGGGGGGGGGGGGCTCGGAGGTGTACAGCCCCCAGTAGGAGGCCTTGAATGCGTCGGTGACCTTTTCTGGCTCTGCTGCTAGTTTGGTTGTTGGTGACGTGCCCATCTATGGGCTGTGATGTTTTCTCGTAAAAAGCCTTGTCGGCCAGGACGGCTGTGTCCAAGCTCCTTGGGGTCTTTGGGCATAGCTCCAGGGTCCCTGGTTCGATTCCCCGCTGAGTCACTGTCCGTGCGGAGTCTGCATGTTCTCCCCGTGTGTGCGTGGGTTTTCTCCGGGTGCTCCGGTTTCCTCCCACAGTCCAAACATGTGCAGGATAGGTGGATTGGCCATGATAAATTGCCCTTAGTGTCCCAAAAAAAAAGGTTAGGTGGGGTTATTGGCATAGGGTGGAGGCGTAGGCTTGAGTAGGGTGCTCTTTCCAAGAGCCGGTACAGACTCGATGGGCCGAATGGCCTCCTTCTGCACTGTAAATTCTATGATTCTGTACCATTGGGAAGTCGGCCAATCGGGGGCAGAGCATCGGAGGAGTGCCTTTAGGTGACGTCCTGAGGCCTTCCCAATGGCGTGCGGTGTACTCAGCGATGACGTCGTTTTTGAGGGCGTGGAGCATCTGAAAACCGGCTCCACCCCCTCCAAAGTACCGTACTCAGAGTGTACGCCATGCCACATTTCGACGACCTCAGGAAATTGCCTGAGGCCCCCCCCCGATGCTCTGCCCCGACCGGCCGAGTTCCCAATGGGGTAGGACACATGGGGTCTCACCCGTCGGCAACTCGGTGTGGTGGCTGCGGACTCAGTTCAGCCCCGCCACAGTCTGGGGTGGGCTGATCCGCGGGCAGGGGGGAGACATTACTCAGGGCTGGGGGTATTGTGGGGGGGGGGGGGGGTGTCCAAGGCGCGAGCCGGCTGAAGGAGGGGGGGCGGGCTATTTTGCGGGCCGGGTCGACAAGCGGCTTCCGCCATGTGGCATTGCGCGGTTACTGCAGGCCGCCGCCGTGCATATTCGCGACCACAGACCCAGATCTTCTACAGGACATATCGGCAGCTAGGGCCTGGTGCTCAATGCTGCTAGCGCCCCCCCCCCCCCTCCAAACGGGGAATCGGTGGCCATTTTGTGCCATTTTCCGTTCCCACGCCAGTGTGGGGACACAGCCCCAGAATCGGAGAATCCAGACCATGAATTCCCCAATTCCAAAGAAAGAAATGTAGATTGAAGATTCTCACCACAGGCCCACACCCAAAACATTTCACCCAATATGTACGTGCTTCTGTTTTTATTTTCACAGGTCTTCTGCTCAACAGGATTTAATTATCCTTGGGGTAAATGTGAAAATGAAATCTGTCACTGGGTCATTCTGAATCTTAACTTGCCGTCAAGCTGAATAATCGAAGGTGCAAAGTCATTTCCTTGGAGTTGTAGAGTAAAAGAATGAAAACAAAATTTCCCCTTCCCTTTTCCCAGAACATTGTATCAGCAGTCATGGGTTTTCCAGCAAAATGTCCCAAAATCTCTTCTGAACAATTTAATAAACTGTAAATCATGTGTTAGAAATGAAACTCCCACAGTATCATTATGAGCTAAGGAAAAGCCCTCTGGTCACTAAGTACATTATAATTCATGAGTCTTGCCAGGATTTCCAGGGAAATTAATAACACATTCAAAAATAACTGGGAATATTTACTTTATTTTGAAGGCAATTAAGCTGTCATAAAATTCTAGATCAAAACATTTCTAAAAGGGAGTGCTATATTGTCAGAGGTGCTGGTTGGATTTTTGTCTTCAAATCAGGAACTGTGAGTTGTGCCATTTCTTCTTGTTGAGATCTTGACTTCCAAATTCAGCCCACTCACCAGGTATTTTGATCTCTGAGTGTCTGGGCTGAAGCAGGCCCATGGTGGTAATGGAGGCTGCCTCCATTTACTGGGATATTGGTCCAATGCAATTCATAGGATTGTTATGTCCCATAGCCATCATATGCCAGCCCCATCACTCATTTAGAGATATATACATGGATTACTGTAGCTGTTGTGTTTTTTTCATGTTTGTAATTGATAACAAACTCTTGCCAAGTGTTTCATATGTGTTAACCACATTCTTATAACAAACGTTTTTTTTTTGGAAATGTTTTTTATTGAGTTTTCATATTTTATATCCAACAAATTACAAATTATTAGAAAACAAAACACGCAAAAATTAACATGTATATTTACAGGCAAGCATCTTCACAATAACAACTGTGGCCACCCCCTTTAACCGGAATACATATTTTACATTCCCCAATATGGCCGAGGCACATGTTTATAGGTATTTATTTACAATTTGGTTTTGGGCCTTAGCTTGCCATCAGACTGTCGCTTGCGGCTTTGTCCTTCCTTTTTTTTTGGAATAATTTTTATTCAAGTTTTCAACAACAAATTTTATCACAACAGAGAAAAACAGTAACCCCTCCCCTCCAATACAAAAACAATAATTTAACAAGAAAAAGAAATAAGCGTAAAACCATGCGAACAAACCCCCATAACGAACCCGTAGCCCTCCCCCCCCCCCCCCCCCCCCCCCCCGGCTACCTTCCCCCGATTCCCGTCCATTTTCCCCTGATTCTTGGCCACCCGATTATTCTTCCTCTTGTTTGTTGGCCACAAACAGGTCCCGGAACAATTGCATGAATGGCTCCCACGTTCTGTGGAAGCCGTCGTCCGACCCTCGGGTGGCGAATTTGATTTTCTCCATTTGGAGAGATTCCGAGAGGTCAGACAGCCAGTCTGCAGCTCTGGGCGGTGCTGCTGACAGGATTCTACGGCGGGCGATCAGGGAGGCAAAGGCAAGGGCGTCCGCCCTCCTCCCCAGAAATAGATCTGGCTGGTCTGAAACCCAGAAGACCGCCACGATCGGGCATGGCTCCACCCTCACCCCCACCACTTTGGACATAGCCTCGAAGAAGGCTGTCCAGTACTCCACAAGTCTGGGGCAAGACCAGAACGTGGTTGGCCGGGCCTCTCTGGCACCGCTCACATTTGTCCTCCACCTCCGGGAAGAACCTACTCATACGGTTTCTCGTTAAGTGGGCTCTATGTACCACTTTTAGTTGCGTCAGGCTGAGCCTTGCGCACGTGGAGGTGGAGTTGACCCTGTGCAGTGCTTCGCTCCAGAGTCCCCACCCTATCTCAATCCCCAGGTCACCCTCCCATTTCTTTCTTGTTGCGTCCAGTACGGTGTCGATCCTTTCTACCAGTCGGTCATACATGTCACTACAGTTCCCTTTCTCTAGGATACTTGCGTCCAGTAGGTCTTCTAGTAGTGTCTGTCGTGGCAGTTGTGGGTACGTCCTTGTCTCCTTTCGTAAGAAGTTTTTGAGCTGCATATACCGTAGCTCGTTCCACCTGGCTAGCCGAAATTTCTCTGTCAGTTCGTCCAGTGTTGCGATCCTGCCGTCCGTGTATAGGTCCCTGACTGTCAGTGTCCCCCCGTCCTGCCTCCACCTTTTGAAGGTGGCGTCAGTCAGTGCTGGCGTGAACCTATGGTTGTTGCAGATGGGAGCCTTGACCGACATTTTGTACAGGCCAAATTGCTGCTGCAGTTGGTTCCAGGATTGGAGGGTGGCTGTCACCACTGGGCTGCTGGAGTGTTTTTTGGGTGGGGATGGGAATGCTGCCGTGGCGAGGGCCCGGAGGGAGGTCCCCATGCAGAAGGCCTCCTCCGCACGCACCCACTCGGCCTCTGGCTCCTTGATCCATCCCCTTACTCGCTCGGCTGTTGCCGCCCAGTGGTAGAATTGTAGGTTCGGGAGGGCTAGCCCCCCCCCCCCCGGATTTTGTTTTTTGTAGGACCTTCTTTGGGATCATAGCATTTTTACCCCCCCCCCATACGAACGCCATGATTAGTTTGTCCAGCGCTTTGAAAAAGGCCTTGGGGATGTAGATCGGAATGGATCGAAACAGGAAGAGGAACCTGGGCAGTACGTTCATTTTGATCGTCTGGACTCTCCCTGCGAAGGAGAGCGGGAGTGTGTTCCATCTTTGCAGGTCCTTTTTAACTTCCTCCGTCAGACTGGTGAGGTTCCATTTGTGGATCCCTTTCCAGTCATGGGCTATTTGGATCCCCAGGTAGCGGAATTTGTGTTGGCCGTGTTTGAACGGCAGCCCCTTTAGTGCTGCCCCCCCCCCCCCCCCCCCCCCCCCTGCGGGTGTACTGGGAAGATCTCGCTTTTGCTCATGTTGAGTTTGTAGCCCGAGAAGGCTCCAAACTCTTTCAGGAGCGCAATGATTCCGTCCATGCTGCTGTGGGTCCGAGATGTAGAGGAGCAGGTCATCTGCAAAGAGTGAGACTCTGTGCTCGCTGCCTCCCCTTCGGATCCCCCTCCAATTTTTTGCTGCCCTGAGCGCGATTGCTAGCGGTTCGATTGCTAGTGCGAACAGCAGCGGGGACAGTGGGCATCCTTGTCTGGTGCCCCTGTGCAGCTGGAAGTATTGGGAGTTGGTATTGTTGGTCCGTACGCTTGCCATAGGAGCGTTGTATAGGAGCTTTACCCAAGCGGTGAACCCTGTTCCAAGCCCGAACCGCTCCAGTACCTCTATGAGGTATTTCCATTCGACTCTGTCGAAGGCCTTTTCTGCGTCCAGGGAGACGATCACCTCTTGTGTTCTCTCCCCAGAGGGGGTCATTATCACGTTCAGCAGGCGCCTGATGTTTGAGGTAAGCTGTCTACCTTTGACGAAGCCCGTCTGGTCCTCTGTGACCACCTCAGGTACACAGTCTTCTAGCCTTTTGGCTAGGATTTTGGCCAGTATTTTGGCATCTGCGTTCAGCAGAGATATGGGTCTGTATGACCCACATTCCGTTGGATCTTTGTCTTTCTTAGGTATCAGCGAGATTGAGGCCTGTGCTAACGTGGGTGGCAGTGTGCTCCTAGCTAGCGAGTCTCTGAACATCTCCCGCAGGTGCGGGGCCAGCGCTGTCGCGAATGTTTTGTAGAAGTCCACCGGGAATCCGTCCGATCCCGGTGCCTTCCCCGTCTGCATGGAGCTAATGCTCTCCATGATCTCTCCCAGTGCTAGTGGTGGTTCCAGGTCCCGTTTTCTGCCCTCTCCCACGACTGGTATGTCCAGTCCATCAAGGAACCGGTTCATCCCAGCCATCCCCGTTGGGGGCTCTGAGGTGTACAGCTCTTGGTAGAAGGCCTTGAAGGTTTTGTTAATCCTCTCTGGTTCTGTTTCCAATGTGCCTCTGGTACCCCTGATTTGCGCAATTTCTTTGGTGGCTGCCTGCTTTCTCAGCTAGTGTGCCAACAGGCGGCTGGCTTTGTCTCCGTGTTCGTACAGGGTCCTGCACGCCTGGCGGAGTTGGTGCACTGCTTTCCTGGTGGAGAGCAGGTCAAAGTTCCTTTGTAGTTCTTTCCTCTCCGCCAGGAGCTCTACGTTCGGGGCCTCGGAGTATTTACGGTCAACCTCCAGTATGGAGTCCACCAGCTTCTGCCTAGCCACCCTTTCCTCCCTATCTCTTTGCGCTTTGAAGGCAATGATTTCCCCTCTTAGTACGGCCTTAAGCACTTCCCAGAACGTGGAGGGTGAGACCTCCCCGTTTTGGTTGTTCTCCGTGTATTCTGCTATGGCCCGCGGTATCCTTTCGCTGAAGGCCTTGTCAGCTAGTAAGGCACCGTCTAACCTCCACGTCTCTAGCCGCACGTCCATGTAGTGTGGAGCGTGGTCTGATATCACAATTGGGGAGTATTCCACTTTGTCTATCCCTGGAAGCACCGTTTTCCCCACCACAAAGAAGTCAATTCTGGTGTACACGTTGTGTACTGGGGAGAAGGAGAATTCTTTCTCCCCCGGGTGGGCGAACCTCCAGGGGTCCACTGCTCCCATCTGCTCCATAAAGTGACTGAGTTCCCTTGCCATGTTTGAGGTTTTCCCCGTTTTGGGGTTTGATCTGTCCGTCTTTGGATCCTGTACACAGTTGAAGCCCCCCCCCCCCCCCCACCCCATGATTAGTCGGTGCGTCGCTATGTCCGGGATTTCTGCGATGGTCTTTTTGGTGAAACTCGCATTGTCCCAGTTGGGCGCGTACACGTTGACTAGAACTACCGGTGCCCCATCCAGGGACCTGCTGACCATGACATACCGCCCCCCTGGGTCTGTAACCGTCTTTGTCGCCCTAAACATTGTCCTCTTGCCGATCAGGATCGCCACCCCCCTGGCTTTTGTCCCATAACAGGAATGGTAGGTTTTTCCCACCCAGCCCTTTCTTACCCGCAGTTGGTCCTGCTCCCTCAGGTGCGTCTCTTGGAGGAAGACTATGCCGGCCCTCATGTTTCTGAGGTGGGTGAGGACTCTAGATCTCTTCACTGGGCCGTTAAGTCCCCTTACGTTCCAGGTGATTATCCTGGTGGGGGGCTTCTGACCCCTCGTTCCTGTGGGATTAACCATATTTATCTGGTGGACGCGCCCCTGCCCTCCGGGGTTTCCCTTTGTTAGGGGGCCGTCCAGGATGGCCGCTATCACTGCTCTCCCCATGCGGTCGGGTCTCTGCGCTCCGGGGTTTCCCCTTGTCCCGGGGGCACCCGCCATGGCCGTCCACTGTGTGTCCGCCACGCGGCTAGTCCCCTGCACTCTGGGGGGCCCCCTTCGCCCACAGACCGTACTGGGTGGGTGCTTACAGCGGTTCCTTGTTTCGAGCCCTTGGTTGTGGCACTTTGTAGCCTTGTTCCTTTTCTGGCCTCTTTTGTCCCTCCGTCCCTGCATTTCCCCTCCCCGGTCCCTCGCTCCCTGTGTGCTGTCCCCCCCCCCCCCCCCCCCCCCCGTCTCTCCCTTTTCCCTCCTCCCCCGTATACCCCTCCTTTGCCCCTCTATCCCCTATTCCTGTCCCCGTTTGCTCTCCCGACTTTGACGGGTGTTCCCTCCCCTCCCCTGCCTGGCGCCTTCCCCCCTGTTGGGGTGCACTGCGGCCCTGCTTTGTTGCGTGCCCCCGGCGCTAATTTTCCTGCTAGCGCAGTGGCTCCCCTCTCTGGGGTTATTGTCTCGCTTCTCCCCTGCCTGGCCTCTACGGTTTTCTGCCCGCTCTTCCCCCATCCTACCCTGCACCCCTCTCGCCTGCTCTCCCTTCTCCAATACTCTCGTTCCCTCGTGCTAGGGCCTGGCCTCCCACCTGGAGCGGCCCCTTGGGCAGTGGTTTGGTCTTTGTTCTGGGTGTTCCTGCCGGGGTGGGGGGGCTGGCATTGCCTCGCCCCTCCCCACCCCCCCCCCGTCAGCGTGTCATTGCCCGCTGCCAGCGGCCCCTCGTCCCTACCCCTGCTGGTTGTTTTCCAGCCCGTGCTCCTCGACGAACCTATTCGCCTCAGCGGGGGCTGTAAAGAAATAGTCCCTGTTTTGGTATGTGACCCAGAGTTTCGCTGGGTACAGCATACCAAAACGCACTCTGCTCCTGTGGAGAGCTGCTTTCGCTCTGTTGAACTCAGCCCGTCTCCTAGTTATATCTGCCCCAAGATCCTCATAGATTTGGATGGTGTGCCCTTCCCATTTGCAGGCTCTATTTTCCTTGGCCCAGCGCAGGATTGTCTCCCTATCCCGGTACCGGTGCAGTTTGGCTATGACTGCTCTCGGTTGTTCCCCTGCCTTTGGCTTCGGGCGCAGCGACCGATGTGCTCTGTCCATTTCCGGTGGGATGGGGTAAGTGTTCCTCCCCACTAAGCTGCCCAGCATCTCAGCCACGTATGCTGTGGGGTTTCTACCCTCGCTCCCCTCTGGCAGGCCCACTATCCTAACATTTTGCCTCCTTGAGCGGTTTTCCTGGTCGTCTACTCTGTCCTTCAGGCTCCCCTGTGTTGTGCCCAGTCTTGCCACTTCCCTCTCCAGGGCCGTGACCCGGTCGCTCGCGTCAGTCGCTGCTTTCTCCAGCTCCTTAATGGTCGCCTCCTGGGCTTCCAGTTTCTCCCCTTGGGCTTCCAATTTCTCCTCTAGTCTGGTCAGGGCCTGCTGCACCCCTGACATGGCCCTAGCCACTGCTGCCTGCACTGTGGCCTCTAATTCTGCCTTCACCTCTGCCTTGAGTACCTGCAGCTGCTCCCTCAGCTCCTCGGTAAAGTGTGCCTTCCAGTTCCCGCTCCCCCCTGGCCTCAGGGGAGAGGGAACCTGTCGGCCCAGCTCTTTTCGCTGCGGCGATACTTTTCGTTCCGCCGCTTCGCTCGCCTGAGCTGCCTCGCCCGGTCTGTATCTGGCGACCCTTCCCCCTCTGCTCTGGCTCTCTTCTGGCATTTTTTCCCTCCCACTTCCCTTTCTTCTTCCCTTGTTTTTCTTTCCCCCCCTTTTCGCACTCTATCTTTATTCTTTGTCTCTTCCCTCCTCCCTCCTTTCCTTTGCTACTTTATTTCCCCCCCCCCCTTTATATAACTCCTCTTAGGTGGGCTTGTTTTGGATGGGACAAGAGAGTGCAAGGAGAGTAAAAAAATAAAATAAAAAAGTAATAAAAATATGTATATATTTCCCCCTCCCCTCTCTTTAACAGTTTTCTTT
The DNA here is from genome assembly GCF_902713615.1 of Scyliorhinus canicula. Taxonomy (NCBI): domain Eukaryota; kingdom Metazoa; phylum Chordata; class Chondrichthyes; order Carcharhiniformes; family Scyliorhinidae; genus Scyliorhinus; species Scyliorhinus canicula. Next base: position 157,080,258 of record NC_052156.1, on the reverse strand, counting down.
GTGTAACAGTTCTTCTCTTTTTCTTCCTTTCCCCTCACTCACCCAGGGTAGAGAGAGGGGTTTCTGGTTCAGAGTCTCTTTGTTCCTGCCTCGTGGTGGTCGCTGCCGGTGGTGGTGGGGGGCTTTGGGTCGCACCCCGCGCTCTCCCGGTGGGTGGGGGGGGGGTGGTTAGGTTGCTGCTCCTCTGCTCCCTTCTTGCCGCAGGCTGGGCCCCATTTCCGACCGGGTCGCTGCCGCTCCTGGCCTGCGCTCTGGTGCCGCTGGGTGGTTACACTTCCCTGCCCTGCTCTCCCTGCTGCGGAGAGATAAACGCCCCGGCCTCTTCACTCCGCAGGCGCCCCCCTTTTAGTGCGACCGCTCTGCTCGCCGCCTGGAAGTCGAATCTAACAAACGTTTTTTGATTACAGCGCCTAGGAGGACTGATGAATCACACCTGAAGTGAAGGCTCTTATGCTCATTCTAGCCAAATTCAACATCAAAGTTATAGGTCAGGTGAGCTTCATAATACACTTTGGAGTTTCTAAGCCCTGGCCCATAATAAATGATTGACAGTTTTATTAGTCTAGAGACAGGTGCTTGAGATTGTTCAGCTATCTTTCCTTTCACGCTTGAATGCATCTCCAGTACTTTGCTTTGATGCGAACCACAATTATAAACATTCTTGCTATGATGGACAGCCCCTCACCACATCAAAAGGAGTGAAGGGGCTTCCTCTTATTCACAGCAGAAAGTACTTAGCACTTGGGGCTGCCAACTGGCGATGTCAAAGATCGCGCCCTTTGAACTTACCAGGGCTGCCGTTTCCAAGTGCCTGCTTATTCACAGGAAAGCCTGTTTACCAAGCTGTTGGAATCTTGCCTCTCAGGCTCTGCAATAACCAATTGCTTCAGCTGCATTCAAACTAACCTACACACCTGGGCTAAGCAGGAAACAAAAAAAAAAAGACTTTCAAACAGTCCCGCCCATTTTCCAAGTTTGAGAATTTCTCAGTGAAGCAGACAGCAGCAAGCAAAAAAATGCCGCATATGATTCTTTTATTCCCACCGTGACAAAGTGCACATTGCAACTTAGGATGATCTTCGGCAAGTATCCAAACCCTGACTAATGGAAATCACACCGGTGTCCTCCAGGTTGCATTCCTTGGATTTTCCTGAAAGCAAACAATTGAAAAGACAGAGTTCAGAGTTTCGGACAGATGGTAACAATTTATTTGATGAACTGAAAATAATTTGTTTTCCATTTTTTTCCCTCTCCAAATGATTCAAATAGCGTTCGAATGCAGATGGAAGTACTTGGACAATTGACCTTTCAGGAATTTCACCCGGATAACCTTGTGGGAGTACGGGATAGTGCCGAGAAGTTGTACTGGTTGCAAAAGGGCAAGTTGGACACATCCCAGAACCCAAACCACATCTGTTTCAATTACTTCAAAAAATATCCCGAAGCTCTTTGAGAAATGTTGGTGTGAAGACAACTGAATAAGTTTGTGCGTTATATTTGATTTTTAGTTGATCAAGTTAATGTTATAAAATATTTTAATTTGTGCAGGTAAAGGATGGAATTGCAGATTGGCAAATTAGGAAAAGGGTTTGACAATACTTGTTGAATTTACTACCCCTGCCCCATCCCAACATCGGCGTCCAACAGGGGTTGCAAATGTGATAGGCAGAATAATTCTGAATATCTCTAAAAGTCATTTAAAGAACACTATGCATCGTCAGGGGAGTGACCTCATTGATCTTCAGTGGTGAGTTCATTATTAGAATGACTAGTACTTTTAAACTCAACGCCATTTTGTAAATTCTCTGACCTACTTTTTTGTAAATAAATTTAAAGCACCCAATTCATTTTTTCCAATTAAGGGTGGTCAATCCACCTACCCTGCACATCTTTGGGTTGTGGGGGCGAAACCCACGCAAACACGGGGAGAATGTGCAAACTCCACACGGACAATGACCCAGAGCCGGGATTGAACCTGGGACTTCGGTGCCGTGAGGCAGCAGTGCTAACCACTGTGCCACCGTGGTGCCCTGTCTCCCACTTTACTCATGTTACATGTTACACTTTTACGGAGAAGAGCAGGTTTTTGAAAATGGCGCTGTTCATTTGATGACGAGAAGGGGCACAAGAGTTGGATGAGCTCCCTTATCAATGGAGAAGCAAAGACGAGCACAGCAGACAGAGCAGATTTCACCATCCATCTTTATTCTCATCTTTATTGTCTTTCTCTGATTCATCGGTCTTAAAAAGATACTTTGTGTACAAACATTCAACGTAATCACGTGGCATGCTGTCGCCTGCTATTCTAACAGTTGCTTGAAACAGGGTAATTTTTAGGCTGCCTATATTTCTGATTTTCTATACTTCTCTTCTTTTTTTCTGTTCTTAGTGCTCTTTATTGGACTTTTTCCGCTTAATTTCCTTTTCCCCCAGCTCTCTTGAGGGCACGGCCTCACCCAAGGGTATTGCACCACAGAAGCTGACAGTCAGTCCTGTCCATCAGGGAGGGAAGGTAGATCAATTCAATTTAGAAATACACTCCATTCAATTTGCACTACTGTTAGAAATGGATATTAAGAGATCAGAAGGGGTAAGCAGGTTGTTCAGGGGCCCATGGGCCTCTCCTGCATTGACTAAAGACATTGGGGAAAATTGGGGAAAATGGTACAGAAGTTCATCTGTATCAGACAGGTGACATCTTCCCACCTTCTAAATGACTTAAGAAAGCTCAAGTCCACACAGTTGCGAATAGTGAACTGTCGAGAGGTAAGGACAATGCTGAATGTTAGAAACCTGAAACGAAGAATGGAAATTACTGGAAATACACTGTAGGCTCATAAATAGCTGAAAATGGAGGTGACGGTTAACCCGTCAGTTCTGGGTCAGAACTGAAAGAGGAATGCTGATCAAAGTCTATGTATATCCATGTGGATAAGGATGTCCATGTGGATAAGGATGTCCATGTGGGAAGGACATCCATGTGGATAAGGACATCCATGTGGGAAGGATATCCATGTGGAAAAGAACATCCATGTGGAAAAGGATATCCATGTGGAAAAGGATATCCATGTGGGAAGGACATCCATGTGGGAGGGGAAGGACGTCCATGTGGGAGGGGAAGGACGTCCATGTGGGAGGGAAAGGACGTCCATGTGGGAGGGAAAGGACGTCCATGTGGGAGGGAAAGGACGTCCATGTGGGAGGGAAAGGACGTCCATGTGGGAGGGAAAGGACGTCCATGTGGGAGGGAAAGGACGTCCATGTGGGAGGGAAAGGACGTCCATGTGGGAGGGAAAGGACGTCCATGTGGGAGGGAAAGGACGTCCATGTGGGAGGGAAAGGACGTCCATGTGGGAGGGAAAGGACGTCCATGTGGGAGGGAAAGGACGTCCATGTGGGAGGGAAAGGACGTCCATGTGGGAGGGAAAGGACGTCCATGTGGGAGGGAAAGGACGTCCATGTGGGAGGGAAAGGACGTCCATGTGGGAGGGAAAGGACGTCCATGTGGGAGGGAAAGGACGTCCATGTGGGAGGGAAAGGACGTCCATGTGGGAGGGAAAGGACGTCCATGTGGGAAAGGACGTCCATGTGGGAGGGAAAGGACGTCCATGTGGGAAAGGACGTCCATGTGGGAAAGGATGTCCATGTGGAAAATTGACGTCCATGTGGGAGGGAAAGGACGTCCATGTGGATAAGGACGTCCATGTGGGAAGGATATCCATGTGGATAAGGACATGTATAAGGGTCAGCAGCTGGTTCTGCCAAAACCCAACAAATGAGTATCCTAACTTGCACTGACCAACATAGACCTGTTGGGCTAAACCTTCCATGCTGCTGTAAGAAGCTTTGTAAAGCCCTGCCAATCACCCCTTGCTCATTGACACGCACTGACTTCTGGCCTGGCAACAATCTCAGATTTTTAGATACTCGTTCTTGGTTTCAAATGCCTCCATGGTTTCACCCCTCTCTATCTCTCTAATGTCTTCCAGCTCTACACCCCTCCAACATCTCTGTGCTCCTCTATTTTTGGCCTCTTGCACACCTTGGATTTTCATTGCTCCTACATTGGCGGCCGTGCCTTCATTTTCCCGAGGGCCATGACCTGCGGAATTTCCTCCCTCGCTTCAAGACATTTCATAAAACCCACCTCCTTTTGACCACGTTGCTGGTCATCTGACTTAACATTTCCTTGTGCAGTTCAGTATCAAATTTATATTAATTTATATTATGTTAAGCACCTTGGGTTGGCTAACACAGTTAAAGGTGCTATGGAAATGCAAGTTATTATTGTTTTAAAAGAAAGCAGGCAGGTGCCTGGGGGCTGGTTTAGCACAGGGCGAAATAGCTGGCTTTTAAAGCAGACCAAGGCAGGCCAGCAGCGCGAGTTCAATTCCCGTGCCAGCCTCCCCGAACAGGCGCCGGAATGTGGCGATTAGGCGCTTTTCACAGTAACTTCATTTGAAGCCTACTTGTGCCAATTAGCGATTTTCATTTAATTTTATTTCAGTCAAAGAGAGTAGTCACAGAGCTGGAGGAAGCTATTGAGTGGTTGCCCTGGCGATGTGTACTGGAACCTTCAGCATACGCCCTACATTCCTGGTCTGCAATTACTGCTTCAATCTAAGTGAGTTTAATGAATGATTGATACCCAGCAAGGAAGACCATGGAATCCAAAGAGGTAACAATCTCTGGTGGAGCGTTTGCTGGGGTTTTCACCTGGGCTGCTTGATGGGAATTGAAGGTACAAGGTAAATATGAAAAGCAAGTTTACTGCATGTGGGTGAAGCCAGACATGTAGAAGGGGAAACTGGAAGAAACAGAAGGTATGAGTTAATCGGCCATGCATCGTGTGAGGGAATTGATGAAGGTTTAATGTTGCCAGATCCCCAAAGCACATATCTCACAGCGACCCTGTCAACTCTTGGGTGCTGAAACGTGAAGGAGCCCGTTCAGGCCTTGAACCTGTTCATTTCTAAAGCAAAGGGCTGAATCCTGGTGTCCATGGGAATAGGGGGCGTGATTCTCCGATTGCGGGACAGAGTGTCCATGCCGTCGTGAACGCTATCGCGTTTCACGACGGCGCGAAACGGGTGCAGACACTAGCAATTCTGTCCCCCACTGGGGACTAGCACGGCGCTGGAGTGGTTCACGCCACTCCAGCCTCACTTCCTGGTGTGCACTGGGGGTGGTGCCAACCCGGGCATGCGCAGTGGTGACACGCCAACCCCCGCATGCACGGTGGCCTTACTGAACGCTCCGGCCCCGACACAACATGGCACGGGGGTCCTGGGGCCAGACGCTCAACAAAGTAGGCCCAGGTGGGGTGGGGAAGGCCGGCCCGCCGATCAGTGGGCCCCGATCGCGGGCCAGACCCCATCAGAGGCTCCCCCGGGGACCGAGGACCCCCTCCCCACCTCGGAGAATCACGCGCCGTTGTCGGGGCTGCGCGGTTTCGGCGATTCTCCGGCCCGGCGCGGGGCTGGGAGAATCGCTCCCAGGTTATGGGGAAGTTATGGGGAATACACTGAACATTAGAGCCAGATGCTTCAGGAATGAAGTTAGGAAATACGTCTACGCACAAGTTTGGAGCAACCTTCTGCAAATGGCAATTGTGCTAGATCAATTGTTAATTTTAATTCTGAGATTGATTTTGTTAGCCAAAGGTACGAAGGGTTGGGAGTGAGTATGAAGGGTGTTAAGCCATTCAATTATCCCTTTGAAAGGCTTGAGGGGCAAAATGACCTCCTCCTGTTCTGATGTTCCCGGAGCTCTTCAGCCCTGAAGCAAATTGCTTTGAAAAGACAACATTTTATGATTGAATATGAAGCATTTAACAGGATAAAGGGGAGTAAATTAACCACACTGCTGCCAGATAAGCTCAGGAAACAGGACAAGAGGGGCGGAGTTCATGGTTTTGAAGGCGAAATTTAGGCACAGTTCCAGTTCTATGTGTACTTGCATAGAGAGACCAACAGCTGGAACTAATTTTCTGAAGGAATGGATGTGTGCAGAACACAGCACTCATTTAAGGAGTAACTAAATACCACATAGCAAACTGGTAGATTTTTAGATGAGATCAAATAGATGAGGTCAGCCTCATTCGACTCGATACATGTACAAGAATGTTAATTGCTTCAACAAAGAGCCAGCCAATATTCCTACTCACTTTGCAAGTAGAGGTTCCAACAGTTAATGGGCGACCAACCCATCAGCTGTCTCTACACACTTGCCCTTTATCTACTATTCTCCCCACCTTTCTTAGTTTCAGTCAGTCCTGTAGAAGGGTCCTACCTTTCTCAACTTTCATTAAGGGTCACCAAGCAAGACGCCATCCTATATTTTTTTCTTTACAAGTTCTATAATGTATTTCCAAGGAATTGTCCACTTTTATTTCAGGATTCCCAAAGTTTACTGCACTGAGAACAATGACCCAAACAGTGTTACAAGCCAGACACAGGATAAAACTACTCATTTATATACAGTGTGAATATTTAACATGGTTTAATAGGTGTCAGGATTCCACAGTCAGAAAATACAAATATTTAGATAATTAACATACAATATTTGGTACTTTAATAAAATACTCCTTCATACAAAAATACAAATGTTACAAATACTCCAGTGTACATGAGAAGTATACATATGTTACATACACATAAAATTGTACATTCACATAATTGGTACATATATATAAAATGGTACATTTACATAAATGGTCGTGTGTTTGCATGAGAAGATCACTCAATCACTAGGCATGAGCCATGAATGGTATATTATAATCATGCAAATTACATGTTTACTGCATTTTGAAACACAGTTCGATCCTACGTATTTACAATAGGCTTTTAGGCCAATGCAATAATAACTTTTCCTTGTGCAAAGTTTGTGCCTCCCAAGGTGAGGGACGCAAGGGTTGGCAAATTGAACATTTTGCAATTTCAAGCTGCCACCACCAGGAAACAATGCTCCAAGGCTCTTTGCAGATCCCACTATTGGTTGGACAGCAAAGCTCCCTCTGATCCATCTCAACCTTTTGCCCTCTGCTCTGCCCAGCGCACCAGTGGGGGTAGTTCCAGCTTCTCTCCAGGGTGATTCTTGTTGCCCTTTTTGAGTGAAACGTCCAGACTTTGTTGGAGTTGGCCTAGATTAGGGCCGGTTTCTGTGCCATGGACCAACCAGGAACTGGGTTGGGACTGCTGAAACTTCTCTCGCAAAGGACCTTTAGGTCCAGTGGAGGTGAGGGGGTCATTCCGTCAACCTAGGCTGGAGTCAGGTCATAGAGGTGACTGACATGCTGCCAGCTGCTCATAGCTTTTCCTGGCCTCTTCCCCATTTCAAATAGGAAATGGGTGTGGTAGCAATTAGTCCATATATATCCAGATGCCAAATAACGTTTTAAATAGACAGAATGGACTTGTAGCTCAATCACATTGGCAGCGTGTTCTAGGGAAGTACATGAAGCAACGTTTCCATCACTTCTCTGGTTTACTGGTTAATATCAGATTGATGCCAGTTGCCACTCCACTGAGAAGTTTGACCATGTTCAAAATGTCCTTGCCTGAAACTGTGTGTTCACATTTTTTGGACTGATGGCTTTGCAGGGGTTCCCACAACATGGCTTGCAAATTTGTCTCTCTCTCTGGCATTTCAGGAGTCCAGGCTTTCAAACCTGAAAGAGAACGAGACAGGAATCAGGACGAGACACACACACACAGTTATCATTGATCTATCATCCATAATACAACAAAACCATTAAATATTTAAGCTAAACAAGATTAACCCTTCCATTGTGCCACAGCTACCGGAAGTTCAATGTTTTGAAATATTCATTCTTTTAAAAAAATAATTCAGCTCCCAAATACCATTAGACTGATGAAACATCAGTGAGCACACCAATCTCCAAACTGGCTTCACTCTTCCATTTAAAAAAAAAAAGAAAGTTTAGTTTTATAAACATATGAAAAGTTCTGTTCTGTCCGTCTCTTGTTTTTTGTGTTTCCTATTCCTATATTTTCTTTGTGTTTAAAGAAAAATTGCCTCTGTTCTCCTGCCTTCGTGCATCTCTTCAGCCTGGGCACTGGGACTCATGTCAGTAAAACTCTGGCCCAGGTGAAAGTTTTCTCCGCCAGCACAGACCACTGTTCTATAATCTGCCTGATAGGCCAATCACACGTCTCCTGTGAAACTGGGACTCCAGCCTTGGAGCTCTATAAAACGTAGTTCAACAACGTGCCAAGTGTTTGAGCCGATAGGCTTCTTGAATCTTGTCGGAAGAACCAAAGGAAAGCATCTGAATTTGAAAGCCTAAACTGTCAAGATTAGATGTTTTTATTTCCCACATCACAAGTATGTGTTTGGCTTTGGGGAAATCCTGCTGGTTGATTTATTATTGGAATCACTGAAGATTGGTGAATGAGATGGGCCGTTCCATAAGAATTCAGGAATAGTCTTTGACAAGTTACTTCCTTAACTAGTGCTGTAAGACATGTGACCACCGCACAGCCATTAAGCCAGCATCCACCTTGGGACCAAATTTCTTCACTCTGCTATAATTCTTGTTGGGTATTGGCATAATTACAAAGTCCAGCAGGAAATGACTATTGCTGAGAATCTTCAGTATAATTGGGTCATTACTGTTTTAAAAATCCGAAAGGTTCACAAAGTAGGTTGACCATCAAATGTATGTGACAAAGCGTTGCTGAACAATAAAAAAAATGTCACAATGCACGTGACTAGGATAGGGCAGGGGAGTGGGCCTCGGTGCGGTGCTCTTTCAGAGGGTCGGTGCAGACTTGATGGGCTGAATGGCCTCCTTCTGCACTGTAGGGATTCTAATATCGTGAAAGGCAAAATCCTAATAGGCAGCAATGTCCAACCTCATGGATCAAGGGCTCACCACTTCCTCTGATCAGTGAATGCCGATTTGTTTCATCCAACATGTGTTTTACAATCTCATTTGATATCGTACACAATGTACAATATATATTCTGAGACATTGGAAAGGTATGTAAGTGTGATTAGTCCATCGATAATAGCTTTCGCGTATCTTCAAACATCGTCTACTGAAGCTCAAATTTCTTTCAGCTTTACTTAATTCACCATTTCTTGCCTTGCCCAGTCTCGGAGGAGGAAATCTCTTGTCCCCAGTTCTTTGCAAATATTTTTTCACCTCCATATATGGAGAAGGAATCTGATCAAAAACAGCAAGTGGTGGGCCAAGGGAGACATGAAGATCAAAGGGATGCTACAAGGCACACCTTATAAAGGGGAGATGCTGATGTATATAAGGGTAACGTTCTTCTACGCTGATGAATCACAGGATCACAGGACTGATAGATATAAGATGAATATGTTACTTCCATCCCACCGTCCCCCTACTGTCATTCCGACCATATACAAGGGAAAGCTTAACCCCATTTGTGGGAAGCTGAAGAGTTGGAATTATTGTACAAAGTGGATCTAACTATTTTTAGAGGGAGATACAGTCTTGATATATAGTGGGATCCATTAGTTACAGAGTTTTGCCTCACTGTCGCGGGCCCTTGACAGTTTGCCACAGTTCATGTTTAACAAGGCAGAAAGCTCCCATTCAAACTTCCATAGACTCAGCGAAGGCCATATTAACGGCAGCATCAGGGCACCATTCACGAACATTAAGGTGAAAACTCATTCCATCCCAAGTGTATTGCAAACTAGGAGGAACCTGTCCCCTGAATCCCTTTCAAAGCAATTCACACAGGGGATGTGTGAAATCTGTGAAGAAACATTGTCATCGCAGTTCATCTATTCACCTCGTTGTTGGTAGTTAAAGTGACATAATTGCAATATTAGTGACGCCTGTGGCTGCATATCTCATAGTTATCCAGCTAAATGTGTCGGCACAGGAGTATTTCTTGAGGATATCCATATCTGTTTTGAGGCTATAAACTATCTTCCTGGTGGCTCGAGCAGGCTTATCCGATTGGTAACTGAGCCATTATTACCAGAAGGGAAGCAGGCTCCATGTCCAGTGTGTTAGCTGAGGCATGTTAGGGGCAGTGTTGCATTTACTGTAATTGGCTTCAGGCATGCCGGCTGAGAGGAGGAATATCAAAGTCTTCCAGGGAACCATCCAGCAAAACTTGATACAAATGTGTGGATGTCAGAAAAGAACAGGATTAGGCTTGGTTTTGATCCCCATTCTTCCATGGAGGAATGCTTGACGATATTCACATCCACAGCTCAAACATAAAGATCAGTTCCTTCCGTGAGATCTATGGGCATCTCGTGCTTGCGGGAAGAACTTCAGTCAGCAACGCATGGAGATTTGTTTTGAGAGAATTTTTAAAAAAGTAATATATATTCACAACATTAACTTAGGCAATTATTTTTATTTACTTACCAATAATCATTGTTTATGGATTCCAGTAGACATGGACGCATGGGCTGAATGGCCTTCTTCTGCACCATAATGATTCAGTCCATGAATCTTCTATAGATCAATACAGGTCCAGTGTTTCATTGTTCTCAGCCATTTGTGTCAGTGTAACTGAGCAGAAAATGGGCAGAGGCCGGTTACACCAAATTTCTGCCAATTTAGTGCACCATCCAATTTTCCCCTTGGGTTTTGTACCAGCTCTTGAATTGCCCGCCAGTTTACAATTAAATACATGAACAGCGGATTTGAATATCTGTACAATTTTGTGCCATTAACATCAGTGCAGTTATCTGTTATCTGCCCACTCATTCAAAATACCTGTCCATGGCTAAAAAGAAGTGTGTGATTTCCCTGGGAAAGATCGTGGCATTAAGAGTTGTAGCAGCATTTTAAACTTCTTTCTCCGTTCTACCCTGTTGGCCCTCCTGCTTTCTGCCGTGTGTGCTGACTCTTTGCACGGCCACAACATTAGGACAATGAGCTCCCCAGGTGAACATCCCCTTTCACTTACTACTGGGTGAACTGATGCCGGTTTGGAAGAGGAGCAAGGCAGTGCCCTCACCGGCTGGTATCTTCCCACCCACATTTATGAGCAGGGGTAATCATCGGGCAGCAACTGTGCAGGATCAGCAGACCATTGACAGGTGCGGAGTTGTACCATTTACTGCGGGACAACCTGCAACTGATATATACCAGCATATGGCTGACACTGTCAATGTCAGTAACTACCATAAATCCTCTATTCCTATTGTCCTCCAGGCATGCTGCAGTCAGGCAACAGAGTCTGTCCTCGAGTAGCATTATTCTTTACTATCTCTGCTTTGCCAGCCATCAAACAGGGGTGGCTGCTCCATCATTTGTCCGCTGATTCTGAATCCCACCTACATATTTATTGCACCAATCTGTTTTGTCAGACAAACATCTTCTGCAAACGTCAAAATATGCATGATGAATATGGTCAGAAAGTCCATCAACAGTTTCTTTCCTGGCTTTTTCCCCTTCCTGTTTCAAGTGGATGTGGACATCACTGGCAAGGCTGGCCCATTCCTCATGGCCCTTGAACTGAGTGGCTTGCGAGGCCATTTCAGAGGGTAGTTAAGAGTCAAGTGCCTTGCTGTGGGCCTGGAGTCACATGTCGACCAGACCAGGGTAAGGGCGGCAGATTCCCTTCCCTAAAGGAACCAGCTGGGTTTTTAAAACAATCGACTGCAGTGTCACGGTCACTATTACTGAGACTAGCTTTATATTCCAGGTCGATGGGCCGAATAGCCTAATTCTGCTCCTGTATCCTAAGGTCTTTATTCGTTGAATTTACATTCCATCAGCTGCTCTGCTGGGATTTGAACCCATCCCCAGAGCATTAGCCTGGGCTGCTAGATTATGAATCCAGTGTCATTACCAGTTATGCGCTTTTACATTTATTCTAGTCTCCATTTATGGGGTTGCTTGCACAAAATTTCCTTCTCCCAAACCTTTTGGTGGACTCTTAAGGTTAGGCCCAAATGTAGATCACCCATACTACGCTGCAAACTGAGCTAACAAATCCAAGGTTCCAATGGTCAGGCAGAGTGGCACTCACGATCAGATAAGTGTTAATGGAATATTGCCCAAATAATAACCAATTGCCCACATCATTGGAATATCTCATTAAAAGGTAAGCAGCCCTGTTCAGTTGATTCAATTGCCTCACCTTTGTTCAGCCACCCCAAGTCTATACTGGTTTGAGTTCCTCATTGTCGTGTTACTACCTTCTAAACTCATTAAATAATATTTTAATATTTTGTCCTCGAGGTGTTTGGGATCGAGATGTCCCTACTGTTTATCCTAACACATGCTAGTTTGTTACATGGAGCCAGGCAGTGTAAATTAGGAAGTAATTCAGTGTTTCTGCCCTCTAAGTGTTTGGGGGTTGGTATTACTGTCTTGTGGCTGTCTCCGATTCACAGTTCCCTGAGCACTGGAAATGAAGGATTGCACTGGAAATGAAGGATTGCTAAAGTTACCTCTTGTGCCTTCCTCTGGTGGAGAATATTATTTTCCATATGGATTAAGTTGCTTCATTTCACCTATCTGTACAGAAAGGATTAGCGCTTGTGAACATGACCCCGTACGCGCACTGTATAGTGAACGGTTCACATTTGAAATCTATTTCTCATCCACTTGAAATCATTTGCCCTTGCGCCTTTTCCCTAAATTACAGCACCATCAACATTCATTCCAAAAGGAATAATTCTCCGGCTGTTTTGCGCCCGGTGTAAATCCTGTTATGTCGGGAGGATGCGGGAGAGTCCCCAAAAGGGGGTGGGATTCTCCGGTCGCTGTCGCTGAAATCCCGTTCGGCGATCGAAAGGAGAATCCCCATTGGCGCCGAAATCGGGGACAGTGACGCTTTTGCGATGCTTCACCCCCCCCTCAAAACTGGTGACACCACATGCTGTTGGGACGGCCTCAGGACGTCACCCTCCTCCCCCCCCCCCCGATGCTCCGCCCCCGATGGGCCGGGCTCCTGGCGGCGTGGGTCACTCATGCTATTTTGTTAGACTGAGTCCAGCGCAGCCACAGTCGGGGGAGAGCCGTTCCACAGGCAGGGGTGGAAAAAATCTAATCTTGATTCTTCTTCGGTGATCGCTCACTGAAGAGTATGATTGTTCCCCCAAAAAACTCTGTGTTACTGGTCATGGGTTCTGTAGGCCCTTTCGTGGGTGATGAGCCTGATCCTAGAGCTGAATCTTCAACCGTACACTTGGCAGGTGTTTCCGGGAGGTGGGATCGGTCCTTGGGCTCTAGATCACTGGTATTCCTATCTCACACTCCTTTTCCAGGTCTCCTCTTGCCGTCGGGTGTCCTCGAAGAATTGTGCCCCCTTCAGTCAGGAGATTCCCCCAAGCAGGTCTCTTCTGAGCCAGGGTCTCCCTGGCATTGAATACTATGTTGCATTTCTTGAGGTAAGCCGTCAGGGTGTCTTTGAAGAGCTTCCTTTGTCTCCCTCTTGTTCGGGAGCCTTTCTTGAGTTGGGTGAAGAAGGTTTGCTTTGGCAGTCGAGGCTCTGACATCCTAAGCACATGGACGGCCTAGTGGAGTTGGATTTGGATGATTGTGGCCTCGATGTTCTTGGCTCCTTCAAATACCCGAATGATAGTTCCCCTGCCCTCCCACCTAGTCTAAGGTTTTACCTTCTTGCAACCCTATTCACCACCTATTAAGATGGCCGGCTATCCTCCTACTTCCATAGCTGCTCCCTAACCAGAGATATGGAAGTTTCTCATGGGATGTGTTGAACATCACTGTTTGCTCTAGTGGTGCACTGTATCAGTAAAATCAACAGAATCACAGAGAAATCAATGAAAAACAAATTGGTCTCAAATGTTCCTCATGTTGTACTGATTCCAAAGACTGCTCTGTCAGCAAAGCCTGACAGGAAATAATAAAATTGGTCTGGCAGATTAACCCCGAACAAAAGGTTTCGGCTTTGGCGAGTGATGCACAGAGCGTGACATTTCACCAAAACAACCTTTGTTGATGTCAGGCCATCAAAGTGAGAGAGCTAGTGGCTAAGTGAGAATCTGTGTACTCTGTCAATCAGAGGCCTGGTTCCTGGAATCACCCACAAGTGGACAGCGATTTCCTGTGTCAGATTTACACCATTGTACTAAAACTGCCTTGAAATGGTTTTGAGTTGCTGCAAGCTCTTATGAGTGGATCAGGATTACGCAGGGAATCGCACTGGCCACCAGTTCTTCCAGCTATCTCACTGTTCCGCCAAGAGATAAATGGAGAAAGTTCTGCCAAAGAAATATAGGCCATGATATACTCATTGCGCCCACTTGGTGAGCGACAAGGCCGTTGAATCTCGCGAGATTCTCAATTCTTGTGACGTCTCGTGAGATTCATCTGAACCTTGCGAGACATCGCGATATGGATCTCACCCTTGCTGGCGAGATCCAGATATACATATTTATATGAACCATCAGGCTGAGCAGGATTCTCCCTTTGCCTAGGATCTAACGGCCTCCAGAGCGAGGCTTGGACCATTTAGTACTGGTCCAAACGTGGACAAGGCGTAACATTACCTGGGTGGGTTCACAGCCCACTGGAAACCCATGGGTGGTCAGGGGCAGGGCAGGGTAGCCACCTAGCTCTCCCTCTGGCACCTAGTACCTTGGCACTGCTGAGGCACCCAGGTAGCACTGCACCAGGTGGCACTGCCTGGGTCTGGGAAGGGCCACGGCCATGAAACGGGGGGTAAGGGGGGACAGTAAAGGGGAGGGTGGTGAACAGGGGGTATGAAGGGGCTTTATAAAGGTTGGGGGAGGGGGTCAAGGATCCTGAAAGGGGGGACCAAAAGGAGGGGGTGGGGAGACCTTCAGCGGGATGTCCTCTCTCTTGGGGGGGTATGGGGCAATGCCCATTCCGGGGGGGGGGGGGGGACATTGCCCATGGGTTGGGAGGAGGGTGCTCACTTGGAGATCGGGGAACCCTTTCAAAATGGTGGCCTGATCTCTGAGCAACCAGTCTCACTGGCCAGTTCATTTCTGTGTGGGCTGGACGAGGGAGAAACTCCCCAAAAAAATGAGTACGGTTCTGATCAAACGGTCTCGTCCTGCCCAACTCGGTGACACAACAAGGCCGTTAAATATCGCAAGAAGCCTTTCACGAGATTTACAAAGCTCTTAATAATAATAATCTTTTCATGATGCCTGGTGAGATTTAACAAGATATTGCGAGGTGTTTGCAGTCTGGATCTCGCCCTTCCTGGGCGGAATCCAATTGACATATTTAACTGAGCAATTAGATTTACTTAAATATGTAACGGCACTTGGGTGGGATGCCCCTGGGTAGTCCGGCTGTGGGCAGGGTGGTACCCTGACACCCCTGATGTCATCCAGGTACCTGGGCACTGCAGCCTAGCACCTTGACACTTCTACCCAGTCACCCTGGCAGTGCCACCCTGCACTGGTCTGGTTCTTACCCAAAACGCCGGTGGGAAATAACCATCCCAGTAAGGATCCCTGTGGCGCTCCACTAGTTACAGGTTGCCATCCTGAAATCCCCCTCTGATCCAAACTCTCCATCTTCTATCAGTTAGCCAATCCTCTATCCATGCTAATACACTACCCAACACCATCAACTCTTATCTTATTAAGTATTCTTTTGTGTGTTACCTTATCAAACTTTTTTTGGAAATCCAAGTATATTACATCTACTGGTTCCCCTACATCTATCCTGCTTGTTACCACCTCAAAGAATTTCAATACATTTGTCAGGCAGGATTTCCCCTTCATGAAGCCATGCTGACTTTACTTTATTATGTTATGTATTTCTAAATGCTCTGCTATTACATCCTTTATAATGGACTCCAACATTTTCCCAATGACAGCAGTTAAGCTAACTGGCCTATAGTTACTTGCTTTTTCGTTTCCCTCCCTTTTTGAATAAAGGTGTTACATTGGCAGTTTTCCAATCCTCTGGGACTTTTCTGGAATTTAAGGATTCTTGAAAGATTACTACCAGTGCATCCATTATCTCTGTAACTACTTCCTTTAATATCCTGGGATGAAGCCCATCAGATCCAGGGGACTTATTGGCCTTCAGCCCTATTAGTTTCCCAGTGATTGTTATTGTATTTATTTCCTCCCTGACTTCTGCCCACTGATTATTCAACATTTTTGGAATGTTATTAGTGTATTCACCATGAACACTGACACAACCTATTTGTTTAACCTCTCTGCCATTTCTCAGTTCCCCATTATTATTTCCCCAGTCTCATTCTCTAAGGGGCTTATGTTCATTTAGGCCTCACTCTCCCTTTTTATATATTTGAAGAAGCTCTTGCTGTTCATTTTTATATTACTCATTAGTTGTTGGGATGTTTGCCATCAAGGCCTGTTATCAATACCAGTCACAGAAATAATCTGATTAATATTAACTTATTTTTGTTATATTCAGTTGGAAAGTTGTCTTTTCGTTGAAGTGCGGTGCTCGTTAAACAACTGGGAGAACTATTGGCGAGCAACTGAGCTGACTGCTCCCTGAGAGGAAAGCCAAAGTTCCATTCTGAAAGCTGCTATAGCCTTGGGTTGGTCCCAGCAACGGGTCAACGTTAATGTAGCTAGCTCACACTGTCAAAACACTGCAAATTCTTTCAGCCAACAATGTCTCAAAGAGTAATTATAGAAACAAAAAGGAACACAAATCGGTGTTCAAATTTCTAACAATTCTTCCGGGGTTTTTTCCCTCAAAATGAAACCAGTTGGCGCCCAATCACACTCCAGCATCCAATTTTGGATAAACGTTATGGAATTCGAGAATCTTAGACACACTTTGGACAGCAAGCAGGGACAAGGAGGTCCCCAAGAGGGCTCAGAGGCCTTTGTAACCCTCGGGGAGCCAGGGACATGGCTGCATAGTGCCCTGGCACTACCCACAGGTACCCTGGCAGTGTCAGGTTGGGATTGGCATGGGACGGGGCCTGAAGTGATTGGGGGGGGGGGGGGCGACTTTGGTGAACCCATAATAGGGTGTCGCTCACTTTGGGGTTTGTTGCAGGTGAGAGGGGTTAGGGTGGTCTTTGCCGGCGAGAGGCAAGGAGGGGTATTCTCTGCAGGGTTAACCATAGATCGGGGTGCCCTTCTAAAAGGGATCTCTGAGGATCCAGCCTTACTGGCACCTTTGGATCCCACACATCAGATTTCCGGCGCAAATCACCCCTGGCGACAAAAAAATTTTGGGTGGATTGTGATCTGGGTCGTACCAATACACCTGGCAGGAATCGCACCGGAGACCACACTTTAAAAAATCTTTGGAAGAATTGCGCGCAATATTAATTTGTCTTATGGCCACACTACTCATAACCCAGTGGAATGAAAATGAGAAAATTATTGCTCATTCATTCTTGACTCAAGGAAGTCAAACGTTATCACAGAACGAGATCCTTGGTCACACCCAGCGGTCAGTTAGCACTGTATACTGAAACATCTATCATTCCCATTTAATGCCATGGGTTTGCAATATTTTGTTGTCCGAATACTTTAAGATAATCTTTGTTTTGTTTTTTTTGCCATTACTTGGTTTGGTTGCGAACACTTTGGGACTCAGCGGGTAAGCGGGCTTCACAACTTTCTTGAACTCCTTCTTTTTCAACAAATTGGAAGCTGACTCTTTCTTTGAAGCCTTCGTCGCCAGAGTTCTGAAATCAAATCAGAAATTGGTCAGAGAGGCTGACAACGTCCTAATCGAGGGAATATTGCTGACGCCATCCAATTTGGAGTGACTGACATTTTGAAAGGTTTCTGCATTTTGGCTACAATTCCGAAATACCAACACATGTTAAAAAAACAAGTTTAAAACAGCCTTATCTCAAAAAGCAATCTGCTGCTGCATTCAGTAAATGTATCAAAACATCAGAAGGAAATGTAACCTCAACTATCTGTACTCCCACTATGAGTTTCTCCTGTGATCTGCTCCCCCATTCTAGGTCTATCCCCCCTTCTAATCTCCCATTATTGATTTATAATCGGATGTTTCAGAAGCAGCATGGGCCAGGTGGCTTAACTTCCTGCTCTGCCAACATCAAATTGCTTTTATTTATGAATAGCCATGTTTAGTTCATCTGGGTGATGCTTCACAAAATAACCCTTCCTGGTCCAGAGATTTATTCTGTGTAACTCTACTGCTTTTATCTTACAGTCTCTGGCTGGAAAAGGCAACTTGGGCCTGATTTCAAACAGAAGTTTTCAAAATCAGGTCCAGCTAGTTCTGAGATCCTGGCCAGAATTCTCTGCTTGGGAGGCTAAGGGCGTGATCTTCCCAAACGGGAACAAAGTTCCCGAGCGAGCGCGTTTAGCCGCGTGTTTTACCCGGCACTCGCAGTGTCGAGATACGCATGGCTATTCAACGCAACTCGCTTTGAATAAGGGGCCTAAATGGGGAACGTGCGACCGAGGCCGCACATAGTCCTGTTTTGTACAATGGGGAGCTCCATTCGCCAGAACTCCCCGTTGTAGCGAGAGAGCGGGACGCCATTTAAAAATTTATGGGTCCCCGACCTCCCCCAGCCCGAACGCAACATGGGAGGGACCATTCCCCTTCCCGTCCCACCTCCCACCTGCCCGGGTCCCCCCCCCCCCCCCCCAACACCGGGCAACCCCAGCCCGATCACGTGCGTTCACAAAATGCCAGCTTGGCACCCTGGCAGCACCCAGGTGGCACCAACAGTGCCAGGGCACCATCCCGCCCAAAGGACATGCAACTGGGGGCCTCTGAACCCCTCGGAGACCCCCACGAGGGCCGTTCCATCTGGTCCCCGTTTGTGGAGGCTGGTACCAAACGGCGCTTGTCCGAGGTCCTCGAGCTGAAGGATTGAATCCCAAAGCCTCAGGTACCTCAGGAATCCGCACATTAGAGTAAGGTCTCGCTCTAATGTGCAGATTTGCCAAAACCTGATCGGGATTCCCCTTGCAACGCCTCGCGAGGTTGCATTAAATCTTACGCGGCGTTGCAAGTCAGGTAGATCCCGGGAGCGGGGTCTCCCGTCTTTTTCCGACCACGCTGTGCCGCAGCGAGATGCTTTTCCGGAGCAGTATGGCCGGATGATCGCGCCCTAAGTGTTACCCCTGGGACTGAATTGCGTGCACTTCCCGTTCCCGTTTGGGGCACAATTCGGAAAGCAAGTCAGGACATGCAAATGGGCCTGCGCTCTGCCAGCACAAACTGAGATCAATGCTCATTCCCGCTGGCATCTGATTTGTTGGAGCTGGAATTAGTGCTGGAGAGCCTGACAAGGTGGAACTGCTTATAAGCGCTCCGCTCACGAAACCACCCTCACTCCAGCCAGGAAGACGGCTACACGGAGATCTGTGCCACGCTGCATGGGCAGAATGCTAGATGCAGTGGAGGAGAAGAGGGACACCCTCTTTCCCAGGGTGGGACACCAACAAAGGCGGCAGCCGTCAGCAAGGCCTGGCCGGAGGTGGCATAGACTGTTAGTGCTGCCCGCCTGACCAGGAGGACTGGAACCCAGTGCAAGAAAAAGATGAATGACCTCCTCAATCACCATCCGTGCCCCTGACAGCACTCCCATCCCCCACATCACTCCCCACTCCCCTCGAGGTCAACCATACCCCACCTACCTGCATCTCTCTTACATCCCCATCCTCCACCAAACCCCTCCACCTGTACTGTCCTCTTTGGTCAGGTGCCTTGCACACACATGCCACCAGTTACTGACCCCTATAGAACCCACCTCTATGTATCTCACCGTATCCTTTCTGTGCCCCCAAGATCAAGGTGAACTATAACAGCACCAGAAAACTGGAGGCAGCATCCCTGATCTGTGCGTACAGATGGGGTACAGTCCCCCATGGAGCAGAGGCTAATGGAGTGATGCGACCATCAATTCACTCGAGACATGAGTAGAAGTAAACCGTGGCTTTAATCAACTTAGAACAGTGCCTGCCTGCGACTGATCCAATACTGAGAACCGCCTACAGGTCGACTGCTCTTTATACCTCCCTTCAAGGGGAGGAGCCAAGGGCGGAGCCCATACATGCCCCAACATGTTCCCCTATGGATAATGCCATACAATAGCCCATAGGAGAAGCCCACAAGGGCAGGAGCGTAGCACAGATACAAATACAAGGGCAACAGCACAGATACAAATACACTGGTGGATTATTGGTATAATACATTCACCACATTGAGCTAGTGGGCGAGGTTGAGGAAAGCGCAGTGTCTGAAATGGAGATTGGTGTGTACCAACCAAGTGAGAGCTCAATGCAAAGCTGATATTTCCATAGCAGGCGACTCACCCCTCTCCCTCAGACCGCTTCATCCCAACATCTCACCATGTCTCTTGTCTTTAATCTTGTAGGATCATCATCAGAAGAGGCCGGGCCATCTGGGGTGGCAGCCCAGCAGCCACATTCCCAGCACACCTGGAGCATCATTCTGAGGAAGACACTGACGTCTCAGCACTGCTGCCACCTGCACCCTCCACCATCGCAGAGACTTGCCCACTTTGCACATTCTGAATCATATCAGGTGGCAGCAGGGACTTCCAAGGGATCAGATGGTTGGAGGGCTGTCCGATGCCAGGAAACAGCTGTTGTCCAGTGGGTGTCGCATTTCTAGTACGTAGAACAGACAGTGCAGAAGGAGGCCATTCGGCCCATCAAGTCTGCACCGACCCACTTAAGCCCTCACTTCCACCCTATCCCCATAACCCAATAACCCCTCCTAACCTTTTTGGACACTAAGGGCACTTTAGCATGGCCAATCCACCTAACCTGCACGTCTTTGGGAGGAAACCAGAGCACCCGGAGGATCTATAGCCAGGATCTATAGGAGGGGGTGTCAGGAACTTTCCAGGGTTTACAGGAGGGGGTGTCGGGAACTTTCCAGGGTTTACAGGAGGGGGTGTCGGGAACTTTCCACGGTTTACAGGAAGGGGTGTCAGGAACTTTCCAGGGTTTACAGGAAGGGGTGTCAGGAACTTTCCAGGGTTTACAGGAAGGGGTGTCAGGAACTTTCCAGGGTTTACAGGAGGGGGTGTCAGGAACTTTCCAGGGTTTACAGGAGGGGGTGTCAGGAACTTTCCAGGGTTTACAGGAGGGGGTGTCAGGAACTTTTTAGGGCCTACAGGTGCAGCTGGAGGAGTCCAACCGCCTTCAGGGGGCAGGTGATGGTGCCGCCAATGCGTGGCACCCGGCCAACACAGAACGGGTGGCGTCCGCAGTGGGAGGTCTGGGGCAAGAAGTCAGAGACATGGGTCAAGATGTCCAAGGCTTGGGGCACACTGTGCGGCCGATGGCTGAGGCGGATGATAGGGGAGCACAGACACAGGCAGACATGTCTTCCAGGCCCACATGGACATTTCTGCGCCGCTCCAGAGCTTGATAATGTTATTGTTGAGGCCTCTACCCTGAGAGGGGCCTACAGGTGCAGCTGGAGGAGTCCAACCGCCTTCAGGGGACAGGTGATGGTGCCAAACGCCACGGCGCACGTGTCCTTTATCTGGGGTGAGCTCTGCTAATCCCCTGCCTCCCCTGCAGTGGGGCTCCGCTCCTGGTGAGTGGTCTGAGGAGTGGCAGCACCTGGTGGGCCACTGATTGAGCTTGGCCACGCCCATCCCACTGAAGGCACTGCTGGGGTCAGAGGGTGTCCAGAGGGGTGGCCTGCATGGGATCCCAGATGACCAGAGGCTCGGTGAACATTTACAGGACACACTGAGCAGTCAGCAGAGTGAGCAGCCAGGGGCCAGGCAGCAGCACCAAAGGGGTGCGTTTAATACACACGCTGCGGCAATGGCGGTCTAAACCAGGCCATCCCGAACCCGAGGGGGACACCCTGACTGCATGGACATGTCACCAACCCACTAATGATATTTAAATCCATGCAAACCTTTCCCTTTTTAACAAAGCAGTTCACCTTGCTACCCTCATGCCATAATCCCTCAAGGTTTTATCTATATAGGAAGTAGCAGCCAGTAGATACCATGTACGGCCTCTTACGTCTGTTACAAAAATACATTTAATCATCTGAAAAATCCCATTGATAAGTTACATAACAGCATTGGCCGTATCTGGAACTACTCCCGCAAAGTCATTGGCTGAAATTTTCCAGCCCCTCTGCGGTGATATGATCTGCATACTTGTCTGCCATTGGGCCAGAACGTCGGCTTACCATTGGCCCTGGTCGTCATGTGCCTCTCGACCGATTGGCCGAGAGGCTGAGTTAACCACGCCTCTATTAACGAGGTATAAATGGTCAGACGCCTGACGATCGTCCCTTTCCATTGTAGACGATCGCAGAGCTGTGTTCTAGTCTATTAAAGCCAGACTTTGGTAAATCACTCGCCTCACGTACAATTGATGGTAAATCACCCTCGCCGCAGCAGGTTTTCCCGCAGCGCAAGCAGTTCGCCATTGGCCAGCTGAGGGATCTTCCGTTCCTGCCGAAGTCAATGGTGATTAGCATGGGCCCACCCCTCCCGTGCCCCGTGGCGGCGGTCGAGTTCGGCAGGACTGAAAATCCCGCCCTGTTGGGGGAAGGGGGAAATGTTTTCCCCACTTTTCCTACCTTGCTCACAGCTTCGTAACTTTTCACAAAAGCAACATATTGTGGCTGCTGGAAATCTGAACTGAAAACAGAAAATTCTCGGAAGCGGGTAGCATTGGGGGCTGGGGTGGGTGGGGGGGGGGGGGGGGGGGCAGTGGGACTAGAAAATGTTGAGGTTGATGACCTTTCATCAGAACTGGAAGCTGTTGGTCATTTAAACAAGTACAGAGCCATGATAAAAGGGATCAAGTTGAACACGAAAGGGAAAGATCAGTGATATGAGCAGATGGCAGGGATGATTAAATTACCTAGTATATTGGGTGTCTCAGAGAGCGCGGCTCTTTCAAACACCTGCCTCTCAGCTCGACTAGCAATAACTCTTTTAAAAAAAAGTCAAACGTAGGTTAAAAAAAAGTTTTCTAAAAACAATATTATATCCTTTCTAACACTTAATTTCAGTATTGGTTATGGAATATGTGCTTTCAAAACTTAAAGTATTTGGAGAAACAGGTTTAAGTCATCAGAAAGGCAGCATGGTGGCATTACGGATAGCACAATTGCTTCACAGCTCCAGGGTCCCAGGTTCGATTCCGGCTTGGGTCACTGTCTGTGCGGAGTCTGCACATCCTCCCCGTGTGTGCGTGGGTTTCCTCCAGGTGCTCCGGATTCCTCCCACAGTCCAAAGATGTGCAGGTTAGGTGGATTGGCCATGATAAATTGCCCTTAGTGTCCAAAATTGCCCTTAGTGTTGGGTGGGGTTACTGGGTTATGGGGTTATGGGGATAGGGTGGAGGTGCTGACCTTGGGTAGGGTACTCTTTCCAAGAGCCAGTGCAGACTCGATGGGCCGAATGGCCTCCTTCTGCACTGTAAAATCTATGAAATCTATGAAAATTGGTCCTATCTCTGCAGAGTAGGAATGGGAGTTGCGTCTGCCCTAAAATCCTGCAGATTGATCAGATATTATGCAGCGGCTGATAAATGAATAATACTAAAGGCAATACATGTGAGATCGCAAGTGCTACATTACAGCAGTCAGACTACTATGTTGCCCTTTTGTATCCTTTGGTTTGTTTAGAAAATACATTCTCTTTCCTTGCAATCCCTGGATGAATTCTTTATGCTTCTGATAGCTGTTTGGTGTTATTGTGCAAAAAAGATCTTTTGTGTTCAACTTTTGGGTAATAAATTATATCGTTGCCAATATCAAGGAAATGTTGGCACGAGCGGATGCAAAATTGATCCCTCATTGAAACTATCGAACTCAGTTTCCTTGATCTCACCCCATAACTTTGGGGTGAGCTTAGGGTGGCACGGTGGCACAGTGGTCAACACTGCTGCCTCACAGCGCCAGGGACCCAGGTTCAATTCCAGCCTTGGCTGACTGTGTGGAGTCTCCACGTTCTGCGTGGGTTTCCTCCGGGTGCTCCGGTTTCCTCCCACAATCCAAAGATGTGCAGGTTAGGTCGATTGGCCATGATAAATTGCCCCTTAGTGTCCAGGGATGTGCAGGTTAGGGTACAGGGATAGGGCAGGGTGGGTGGGGGTGTGCATTTTGGTAGGGCGCTCTTTTGGAGGGCTGGTGCAGACCCAATTCTGCATTGTTGGGATGCTATATTAAGTGTTTATTTTCATTTTGAGTGGTTTGTTCAATTTGGCTGCAATGGGCACTTTAATTGATCTTCGCAGAGGATAAATGGCCTCAGATATTGTGGGCAAGGGCTATTGATAAGAAGTTATTGATCGACAAAGAGGTAACCTTAAGAGGTTATCAGTGGAGGTAGTTTGCTCCTTAAATTTGATCACAAGGTGAAGATTGATCTGGATTAGGAAGCCTTTTCACTCTTAACCTGAGATAAGCTTCAGTTGGGGAGAATTTTTTTTTAAAATGCTGTCTTTATTTTAAAGGAGGTTTGCAATGGAAAATTGGATTTTCTCTCTTTTCCTCAGGATCTGCCAACTAAATTACAGAGGAACAATTAGACACAAAAACATTTTATTCCAACTCTCACTACGTTGACTGCACAGGAATGAATGCACTAACCTTTCACGAAGGGTTACCTGCTCCTCCTGCTTCAGGATTGTTGAACTTTCAGCTGAGTGCTGTCGGGGATGTTTCAGGGGAGGTAAGACTCTTTGTTTCTTCACGGGGTGTCTTAGCTGCGGTGACAAAGGAAGTTCTGTCTCAATAATCGATGCTCAATAACACCGCGGACCACACAAAACACAGTTATTGACTCAGGCCCAAAACTAAAGTGTATCGCCACGAGTCCCAACCTGTCTTACCGAAACTAAAACCGGGGGAGGGGGTTCGGTTGAACGTGCGGCATTGTATGTTCATCCAGTCACTGCGTTGTTGGTGAAAACATGCGCTGTAGAACGTTGTAGACGGAGTGATCACATGATGACGCAGTGGCAAGTGAGGGATTTCTCCCCAGGGGAGCGGGCACAGTATATGCACGAAGCAGCTGCTACACTAGCGAATAAATTACTGCTTGTTACAAGTCTTATTGTCAGCGTTGTGGGAACCCAACACATAGAACATACAGAGGTCATTCGGCCCATCGAGTCTGCACCGACCCACTTAAGCCCTCACTCCCACTCTATCCCTGTAACCCAATAACCCCTCCTAAGCTTTTTGGTCACTAAGGGCAATTCAGCATGGCCAACCCACCTAACCTGCACATCTTTGGACTATGGGAGGAAACTGGAGCACCCGGAGGAAACCCATGCACACACGGGGAGGATGTGCAGACTCCGCACAGACAGTGACCCAGCGGGGAATCGAACCTGGGACCCGGGCGCTGTGAAGCCACAGTGCTAGCCACTTATGCTATCGTGGTGCCCACGGTTTACAAACCTGAAGAGGTGAAATCAGCTGCTTCATTGCTAAAGTTAGCAAAGAGGATGAAAAAGTTACTTCAGACAATTCTGGCCTTTGGAAGCAGCAAGGTTAACGTGCGATAAAGAGTCAGGAAGTCCAAAAGTGCTGTACATCCAATAAAGTGCAATCACTGTTGTGATGTCGGAACCACAGCAGCCAATTTGCACACAGCTAGCTCCTATAGTGTGATCACGGCTGGATTATCAGATTAGTGATTTTGGTTGAGGGATAATTATCGACTGAGACAGCAAGGAAAACCCCTCAGTTCCTCTTCTAAATAAAGCCATAGATTTATTAAAAGAAGGGGCCTTGACGTAACGTTTTGCAGCCTGGATTTTCTGCTCAGCCCTCCCGAGTTGACTTTGTTACGGCACCCTGGGCAATTGTGTGGTCAATTCCAGCCCCGGAGTCTCAACACAAGTGAATTAATCAATCATTTTTATAAAATTCCCAAACGCCTTGGCTGCCCAATAATTACAGTCACCAGGGTTGTAACTTAAAACATAATTACTGTTTATTTATAGCTAGAACTATAATGAAATACACATCAAATACATTTGGTTAATTACTAATTAATCAATAACTCCCACTTTAAGTTGCCACTCAGCCTCTATAGAGACGCACACACACATAAGGCAGACAAACACAGAGGAGTGGAAAGGGGTAAAAAAAAGACATTAGTGAAAGGGAAAAAAATATTTGTTTCAGACGATGGTTCTTCGTATGCATTCTTCACAGTAAACGTGCAGATCGCAGTCTTTGTTTTCCAGCCTGTACTGTGGTTTTAAAATACCGTACTCCCAACTTTCCTGGAGAGACAGACTCTTTGTTTCATCAAGTTCGCGGTTTGTCTTCAGGCTTCTGTGGTTTAGAAAATGCAGCACTCACAGGCAGCAGGCTTTCTGGTGAGAGAGAGATAGTTCATTCACCAGCTTTTTTGGGGAGAGTTAGCAGATTCTGGGCTTTGGCTGCCCAGCCTGTACTGGTTCTCCTGTAAATAGACTCATCCAGGCTCCCTGCCTTTTCAGAAACACGGCCTTTCCAGAGACAAATAGAGAGGAGAGCATAGCAGGACCTTCGTCGGGGCTGCGAGAAGTCAAACTGAAACCACCTTAGGTCTGAACCATTTCAGTGGAATAAGATCCAATCACCAACTGTCACCGGGCAAAGTACAGCCTTTTGGGCCAATTCATTGGCCATCAGCCAAATCCATCAGACCAAGTCCCAGCCCATCTCTTAAATTGGTGCCGGCCAGTCTACAACTCCAGTTTAAACCAACCTTCTGTTTTCTTCTGCCTGAATTAAAGATACATGCTTCCTTAAAGACAAATATATAATAATCATCCATGAATCAAAATTGTAACTGCAAAAAAAAGGGGGAAATAAGGATTTGGATTTAATTTATTGGCACATGTACCGAGGTACAGTGAAACATATTGTTCTGCGTGCAGTCCAGACAGATCGTTCTACACATGGAAAACATAAGACGTACATAAATACACAATTATAAATACATGGACACAGGCATCGGGTGGGCATTCAGAGTGTAGTAGTACTCAGTAGAGAAGATGTGTGAAGAGATCAGTTCAGTCTACAAGATGATCATTCAGGAGTCTGGTAACAGCGGGAAAGAAGCTATTTTTGAACCTGTTAGTACGTTTTCTCAGACTTTTGTATCTCCTGCCTGATGGAAGAATTTGGAAGAAAGAATAAATCAGGTGGGAGGGGTCTTTGATTGTACTGCCCGCTTTCCCAAAGCAGCGGGAGGTGTGATGTCAATGGATGGGAGGTGGGTTCACGTGGTGGACTGGGGGGTGTTCACGATTCTCTGTAGTTTCTTACGGTCTTGGGCCGAGCAGTTGCCATACCAGGATGTGATGCAGCCAGGTAGGATGCTTTCTACGGTACATCTGTAAATATTGGTAAGAGTCTTGTGGAAATTCCAAATTTCCTTAGTTTCCTGAGGAAGTATAGCCGCTGTTGTGCTTTCTTGGTTGTAGCGTCAACATGGGTGGTCCAGGACAGATTGTTGGTGATGTGCACACCTCAGAATTTGAAGCTGCCAACCATCTACACCTAGGCCCCATTGATGCTGGCACAGATGTGCATGATACTTTGCTTCCTGAAGTCGATGACCAGCTCTACAGTTTTACTAGCGCTGAGAGAGAGACTGTTATTACACCACTCCAGAAGGTTCTCTATCTCCCTCCTGTACTCTGACTTATTGTTGTTTGAGATCGAACCCACTACAGGCGTGTTATCAGCAAACTTGCAGATGGAGTTGGCCGAATACACAGGGAATAAACTGGAAGGAACCTTACTTACCTCCCCCCTAAAAGAATGAAACTTCAGGGCATAGGAGTGACAGCAATCACAAACACATATCCATCCGATCCATCCCCATTATACAAGTTCCCTTCTTGGTCTCTACATTGGTAACTAGTCAGCCCTTAAACACGTGACAAAGCATCCGCAATCACATTCTCCTTTCTGGGAATAGGTGCAATTTTAATATTGAACTGTTGTAATAATAAACTCCAACAGAATAATCTTGCGTCCACGATTTAAACTTCTCTGTACGAGCAAGTGGATTATGGTGTGTGTAAACCAAGCTTTGTTTGTTGTCATGTTAGTTGTAGACTTCAAAGTGCTGCAGGGCTAGTAGCAAGGCTAAGGTCACTGGTATCTGTGGCCACATTAATTGGTCTGGAAAAGTCCAGGCGGCCAGTACTGGTTCACCCACTAGCATGGCCGCCAATCTCTCAACCTCTACTTGGTGTTCTGTGGACCATGGTGTTTACGCTTGTCTCTGCAACATGCATTGTATTTCAGTCTCTAACTGAGCCACTTTCCATGGTTTGAGTCGAGACAGGTGTGGCTTTATTGATTCAGAGTTCCTTCTGTTCACATCATGATTAGTTAACAGAGCGCCCCCTGATATTTCCCTACAACTCTGTCTGTACTTTTTCGGTCTCTCGTGTAATGCAGTCAGTTTTCTGACCATCCAATGAATATTTAACCAAATTTTGAGGATCTTCTATAGTTAAACCACAAGGATTATTGTCAATGCTTAAGAGAAATATTTGATTTATTAAGAACCAATAAAGACGCTTTGACCCCCTCCAGCTTTACACTCCCTCTTTCCTTCACATGACTACATTCAGCAACATGGCAGCTGAGGGTTCAATCCTCTCAGCGTTGGTTGATTTATATGCAGCACTGTTTGTGCACCAACTTTTACCTCCTCAGCTGAGTTTTCCTAATCACAGCCCTTATCTGTATTTGGTAACTTGGACTGAAACAATTTGTGCTTTCCAGCTTTCAATTGTTCATTATTATCAGAATCAGAAGGTGGCATGTTATCGGCACCAGGAACTTTCTGGTTGTTAACAGATGCTGTTTCAGAACCTTCTCCATTCACCTTGCCCTTAATTTTTAAAAAGGAATTGTTTCCCAATTATTCAATGTCCTTTGCCTTTTGCTCCCTTTACCTTGAAGAGCCACTGTGGACCTTTAGAAGGTTGTGGGTTAACCAGCCGTTCACTTGGTGTCACGTCACAGTCCTTATTGTCCTCGTCCTGACTAACGGATGCCATGCTGGCGTGTATATTTCCCTTCAAAGCAGGCATACGCTGGGAAATATTTACACCTGAAGTGAATGGGAATGCTCCGAGAACTCCTCCTCAGACCAGGAAGGAAGGTACTGAGGGTGAAGGTGAGACTCGAAAGCCGAGGTGTTACCACAAGGTGGGACACATTCGTTCAGCTTGTTGGAAGCTGCATCTACAACTCCAGTTCAAACCAGCACAGGCTTCTGCTTTCTTCTGCTTGATTTAATGATACAGGTTTCCTCAAGTATGCAGCTCCTTGGCTGGGCCTGGTACCTACAGAAAGCCCTGGAGGATCCCCTGGTGTACAGTTGGAGAACTGAAAGGCTGGCTGTTGCACTGCTGGGTCACTGACGTCAGGGCTTTTGGCTCAGCTGTGTGCGGTCATGGTGGTGATGAGGTGAAGTGGGGGGTGGGGGAGGTTGGGAGAGGAATCCACCTAAAGAACTAAACTTGCCCCCTCTGTCTAGAGCAGCGATGGGTAACCTGTGGCCTGGGGGCTACATGCGGTCCATGTGCATTTTGAGTGTGGCCCACAAGACATTTTGTTGACTTTGCCCATGTGCCACTGATTTCCATCCTGATGTGCCATCAATTAATCACGAGACGAGAAGTGAACGAAATAGGCTTTAATAAGCTGAACATAAGAACTAGGAGCAAGAGTAGGCCATCTGGCCCCTCGAGCCTGCTCCACCATTCAATGAGCCCATGGCTAATATTTTGTGGACTCAGCTCCACTTTCCGGCCCGAACACCATAACCCTTAATCCCTTTATTCTTCAAAAAACTATCTATCTTTATCTTAAAAACATTTAATGAAGGAGCCTCAACTGCTTCACTGGGCAAGGAATTCCATAGATTCACAACCCTTTGGGTGAAGAAGTTCCTCCTAAACTCAGTCCTAAATCTGCTTCCCCTTATTTTGAGGCTATGCCCCCTAGTTCTGCTTTCACCCACCAGTGGAAACGACCTGCCCGCATCTATCCTATCTATTCCCTTCATAATTTTAAATGTTTCTATAAGATCCCCCCTCATCCTTCTAAATTCCAACGAGTACAGTCCCAGTCTACTCAACCTCTCCTCATAATCCAACCCCTTCAGCTCTGGGATTAACCTAGTGAATCTCCTCTGCACACCCTCCAGTGCCAGTACGTCCTTTCGCAAGTAAGGAGACCAAAACTGAACACAATACTCCAGGTGTGGCCTCACTAACACCTTATACAATTGCAGCATAACCTCCCTAGTCTTAAACAGAAAGCCTCCTGGCCTCTGATCCTGAACTGAGGCAGGGCCGGAGGTCAGCCACCTTTATACCGAGCCCGAGGGAGGCGGAGCCACCAGGCAGTGGTTTACCACAATACATGTAATACAGTAACAGTTTACCACAATATATATAATATACTAACAGTAGTTTACCACACATCCACACAGTATTTTTCCTACTGGTATGGGCAGCACGGTAGCATTGTGGATAGCACAAATGCTTCACAGCTCCAGGGTCCCAGGTTCGAATCCCGGCTTGGGTCATTGTCTGTGCGGCGTCTACACATCCTCCCCGTGTGTGTGTGGGTTTCCTCCGGGTGCTCCGGTTTCCTCCCACAGTCCAAAGATGTGCAGGTTAGGTGGATTGGCCATGATAAATTGCCCTTAGGTTCCAAATTGTCCTTAGGGTCCAAATTGCCCTTAGTGTTAGGTGGGGTTACTGGGTTATGGGGATAGGGTGGAGGTATGGGCTTGGGTAGGGTGCTCTTTCCAAGAGCCGGTGCAGACTCCATGGGCCGAATGGCCTCCTTCTGCACTGTAAATTCTATGAAATTCTATGACTGAAGTGATACACACACACAAAGCACGAGCAAGTGAAGTGAGCTGCGTGCTGGTTGCCCACAACATTGACTGTGAGAGCCGCACTTTTGTTTTTGCCATTTGAGGTTGACAGTTCAGTTAATATATGAATGATTAAGCATTTTCTACAACTCGTTATGAAATATTCACTGTGTATTAAATGTATTTAATCTGGTTCATGGGGTCATGGTTAGTGGACGTGCCCGACTTCAATCTTGTGGCCCAGTGAGATGAAGGAGGGCCACTCAGGCGGCCCACTCACTAGCCCAGGTGGCCCACTCACTAGCCCTGGTGGCCCACTCACTAGCCCAGGTGGCCCACCGCTGGTCTGGAGGCTTTGCACTTGGGCCTCCCACCAAGTCTCTGGCCCGCATGCAGGAGGCTAGTCTCTCCACCCAAATGAAAATTACTCTGGAATTTTGTGCATTTCTTTGCCCATTACAATACGAATTACCATAAGCGCAGTGGAAATGGATAAAAACACATGTTAAAGATGTGCACAAATGTTCAATTCCGCCATGAGCACTTCACAAAGCATCTGAAGAACCAAATAAATGCAACTTTAGCTTGGACCCGCTGCAGAGAATAAAAGCTGCTGCCAAAGCTTAATAAAGGCAATGGAAAATTGTCAGAATCAAACCTCAGAACATACGTTCCGCATGCTTATCCAAAACAATGTTATCTACAAACAGCACGAATTAAAACAACAATCGCAAACTGACATAGAGTACAGAATGAAAAGCCATGGTTACTAAATGTGAATGATGATCAAAGGCTGCCCTGAATTAAAACCATCAGGCGAACTGTTGCTTTCCTATTGAGCGACCAAGCGGAAAGACCAAGGCACAGAACGGCAGCACGGTTGAACATCAACAATATTGATGCACGCGCAATTGGCTTCGGGACAGGAAACAGCGAGGCATGATCGATGATTGTTTTCCAGATTGGCGGATGCAGAACCTGGGGGCGTGAGTATACGTTTCGGTAGAAGGGATGGGACAACAATACAGACCTAACTGAATGGTGGAGCAGATGTGATGGGCCGAATGGCCTACTTCTGCTCCGATATCTTGTGGCCCATGGTTCTAATGACAGTTCGAAAGAATGTACGGGGACCGAGGGGCCTGGTGGGTGCTTCATGTGCGTAGATCTTGGAAGGGGAGAGACAGAATGAGATGGTAGTTGGTCAGCCATGTGGACGTTGGGCTTCATAAATGGAGCCTTTCAAAAGCTCCGGTTAGGCCTTGGCTGGAGTATTGTGTCAATTTCTGGTCACCACACTTTTGGAAGGATGCGAGGCTCCTTGAGAAGGTGTAGGGGTGATTTGCCAGAATAGCTCCAAGGGTGAGGGGTTTTAGCCACAAGGGTAGGCTGGGAAAGCTGGGGCTGTCTGTCTTGGAGCAATGGTGACCGAGGGGAGATTTGATCAAGACATACAAAATTATGAAAGGTTTATGCAAATAAAAGCTGTTCCAATTATTGCAGCTAATGGCATAAGAAGTCAGATTTAATGGGCGCGATTCTCCACCCCCCACGACGGGTCAGAGAATAGCGGGAGGGCCTTCCCGACATTTTTCCTGACCTCCCGCTATTCACCCCCCCCCCCCACGCCCGCCCCCCGACATGAATCGCTGCTCGCCGTTTTTTACGGCGAGCAGCGATTCTCCCCTAGCCGATGGGCCGATTTCCCAGGCCTTTACGGCCATTTTCATGAACTCAAACACATCTGCTCTCACCGTTCGTGAAAACGGCCGCATAGTGCCGTCCTGGGGAACCATGGCACTGGGGAACCAAGGGTGCCATGGGCCCGCGATCAGTGGGCACCGATCGCGGGCAGCGGGTACGAACCCCACGCACCCTTTGTTCCTCCACCGCCCCGCTGGATCAGTCCGCGGGGCGGCTGAGGGGCATAACGGCCCGCGCATGCGCGGGTTTCACGCATATGCGCGATGACGTCATCCGCGCATGCGTGGGTTGGAGCCGTCCAATCCGCGCATGCGCGGCTGACGTCATCATATGCGTCAGCCATCGTTAACTTTGGCGCGCGGGCTTAGCGAAATTCGCTAAGCCCGCAATGCCGAAGTTCACGGGGCCTCGCTGCTAGCCCCGACCGGGGAGCAGAATCGGGTCCCGGGAGGGGGCGCGGAGGCTGCCGTGGACATGGCCGGTTTCACGGCAGCCTTTACGACTCTCCGTATTTGCGGAGAATCGCGCCCAATGACTTGGGCAGGAGATATGAGGGTGGGATGGGAGGAAGGACCTTTTTATACAGTGAGTGGTGTTGACCTGAAGCTCGCTGCCTCTGATGGTAGGACCAGTGACAATCAATGATTGCAGAAAGAAATTGGACAGGCACATGAGGGAAAATAAGGGTACGAAGCAAAAAGAATAGGGTGAGGGAATAGCTTGCTCTGAGAGGCAGCATGGATTCAAAGGGCTGAATGGCCTCCACCTGTGCCATTATCACCCTGTGTTACATGACAACTTCTCCCATCCCACTGGGAAAAAAAAGAGGGAAGGGCAGGAAATACTTTAACAGCTGAGCGGATAAGGCAGGAGTGCAAGTTACGTCTCATTTGAAATGAACCTAAAAATTACAGCATCAATAAACAGAAAGAAACAAGGTCGTTAAGACATTTTCAGCAATTGTCTGATGAACTACAATATTCCCTTAGTCTAAAATTGCTCAGATTTCAGGGGGCACCTTGGATGGGATATTGCTGAGGAAACGCATCGGGGTGTCTTTTCCATCCAGGTCATTGATGTCAGGAATTGGATTGTTGGCAATGATGGCGGAGGCTCTGTCCTGGTTGCTCTCCGAGGCACGGTTCATCAGGCCCAGACTGTTTTTCATGTGGCTGACGCACTTCTGAAACTGGGTTTGGTGTAAGGTCTGAAAATCTTGCTCCTGTGGAGAATGAAGAGAAGGAACATGCTTATTATTCATAGAATCATAGAATTCCTACAGTGCAGAAGCCGGCCATTCGGCCCATCGAGTCTGATCCAGCCCCCTCAAAGTGCACCCTGCCTGAGCCCTATCCCCGTAACACCTCAACCCCACCTAACTTCTTGGACACTCGGGGACAATTTAGAATGGCCAATCCGCTCTGCACCTCTTTGCACTGTGGGAGAAACCCGGAGCACCCGGAGGAAACCCACGCAGGCGCAGGGACAACGTGCAGACTCCGCACAGACAATCACCCAAGGTCAGAATCGAACCTGGATCCCCGGCGCTGTGAGGCAGCAGTGTTAACCCCTGGGCTCAGCCTCACTCACCTGGGACTTTGTGCACCCAGAACTGGCGATGAAGTAAGCTA
This sequence comes from Scyliorhinus canicula, assembly GCF_902713615.1. NCBI lineage: Eukaryota > Metazoa > Chordata > Chondrichthyes > Carcharhiniformes > Scyliorhinidae > Scyliorhinus > Scyliorhinus canicula. The sequence goes on along the minus strand of NC_052156.1, from coordinate 157,046,138 downwards.
GGAGGAAAGTAAGAACAAGAGGGGGCCATTCAGCCCCTCGAGCCTATTCCACCAATCACGGGTGTGCTCTACCTCAAGTCCACTGAGCGACCTCTGTTCCATATCCCAAACTAACAAAAATCTATCAATGTCAGGATTGACGTCATCAATCTCAAAAACCTTTTTGGTGGGCAAACTTCGAGATGTGTGTTAAGAAGTGTTTTGTGACTTCACCCATCAGTCTAGCTCTAATAATAAGGTTATAACCAATTGTTTTGAGCTCTCCAACCAAAGGATAGTTTCCCATTGCTAACTGTAATAACCACCACAAGTCTCAATCAATCCCCCGTGGGGCTCGGAAATACGGGCTCCTCCACTGAACCCAGCTGTTAAAAGGCGGGCAGGATTGGAACCAGCATCTTCGGATGGTCTCAGCTGGGATTGATGCACTGCCTGCCGCATTGGGGCCTTGCTTTTCTTTGTCTGAGGAACCATTGATGTTTAAGCCTTCTCAGGACTCCTGTGAATATTACACTGGCGACGAGGAGAAAGGGAACGGGATACTGCGATTCTGGACATCCAGACCACAGCTGAATTTCGCTGCAAGGGAGCAAGGTCAGAACAAAGTTAAAAACATCGCTTTTCAGGAGTGCGGTGGCCGGGACCCGATGGACGACATTGAGTGGAGGGTGCAGCAGTGAACCGCATGTCAGGAGCATCAGGAGCTCCCACCAACAGCATCTCTTCACCCCTGGGAGTGGCCACTGAGAAGCTACGCCAGTTGTTTAGAGTTCATGGCATGCCGGAGGTGCTCGTTCCTGATAACGGCACCCCTTTTACCAGCGAGGAATTCTCACACTTCATACAGACAAATGGTACAAAACACATTCGGACCATCCCGGACCACCCCCTGGCTGAGCGGGTGGTGCAGACATTTAAGAGAGGCATAAAGAAACAAGCCACGGGGTCCATGGAGACAAAATTGCCGTGGTTCCGGCTTAGCTATCGGATCACACCGCATATAACGGCCGGTGTGGCACCGGCAGAATCGCTGATGGGCCGAAGATTGAGAACCAGTCTTGGGCTGGCATTTCCCAATATTGGCGGGAAGGCGGAGACAAAGCAGGGGGCTGGATTCTCCTTTTCAGGGACTATGTCCCCATGCTGTTGTAAAAACTGTGGTCTTTCACCTCAAAAAAACGCGTGAAAAGACACCATATTCATAGCCCTGCAGGGGGCTGGCAGGGACCCGACCCGGACCGCCTGACAATAAAGGCCCTGCCCCCCCCCCCCATGGGGCACCCCGTGCCCTCCGATTCACCCGCCCCCCAACCATGGCGGCCGCCGACCGAGTCCGCGAGTATCCCGAAGGACAGGACCATGAGTGGTCCACGCCGTCGAGGCTTTGGCCAGTCGGGGGTGCAGAATAGCGGGGTGGGTCTCCAGCGCTGGCCACAGGTAGGCGATGTGTGGCGTGGCGGTGTTTCGGGGCCCAGAGAATCGGGGAACTCCCAATTCTGTGCGTGAAACTGGATTCTCCGCCCAGGCACCAGACGCGATTTTGGCGTCGGGGTTCAGAGAATCCAGCCCAGCATCTCCAGAAAAAGTTCCACAGCCAAGGGAAGCAGGACAGCGAGTTCAAGCGAGGGGACACCGCTAATGTTCGGAATTTCAGAGACGGTGCCCAGTGGGTACCAGGGACCATAGAGGTGAAATGAAATGAAAATGAAATGAAAATCGCTGAACATTTGTCACAAGTAGGCTTCAATTGTAGGTACTGTGAAAAGCCCCTAGTCACCACATTCCGGCACCTGTTCAGGGAGGCTGGTACGGGAATTGAACCGTGCTGCTGGCCTGCCTTGGTCTGCTTTCAAAGCCAGCGATTTAGGCCTGTGCTAAACCAGCCCCTTGAAGACTGGACCGGTCTCTTATACAGTAAAAACCAAGGAGCGGACCCTATGCAAACACATGGGTTACCTCAAAGGTAGGGAGCCCGCACCAGGAGCGGTCCCACCAGGTGTGTCAGCTCTTTGTCCTCTGTCCCATCCAGGGGATAAGGAGCAACACTCCCGAAGGGCCAGGATGCAGAGATACATGAGACGGAAGATTCAGGGTCAGGCATGGAGACATAAGCACCTCTAGCCTCAAAGGAGTTTGGCCAGGGAGACACCATTGACATCACCTGCAGACGATCGGCGCAGAAGCTTCGCTACCTGAAGCATTACACACCATTGGCAACTGCTGGAAACAGCCGCGGGTGAAGCGACGAAGGAGACCTCAATGACAGGATGACTTGTGGAGCACCGGGGGGTGGGGAGGGTGTAGTAAGCACCACGAGACCCACGGGGATTGATCTCCCATTGAGGCTCTAGGTGAGATGAGCATTTTCTTTGAGCTGTTTATTTTAGTTTTGCTGCCACTTCTTAGAATGATACAGCACAGGAGGCCATTTGACCCATCATGCCAGTGCTGGCTCCTTGATAGAGCTCTCCAACTAGTCTCTCTCCCCTGCTCCTTCCCCGGTTTCCCTTTCCAGGATTTATCCAATTCTCTTTTGAATCTGTCTCGGGCAGGTTTAGGGGCTGGTTTAGCTCACTCAGCTAAATCGCTGGCTTTTAAAGCAGACCAAGCAGGCCAGCAGCACGGTTCGATTCCCGTACCAGCTTCCCCGGACAGGTGCCGGAATGTGGCGACTAGGGGCTTTTCACAGTAACTTCATTGAAGCTTACCCGTGACAATAAGCGATTTTCATTTTCATTTTTCAGTGCATGGAAACACGCTGAGGAAGTGAGGCTATTCCAGCGCCCAAAGTCATTGCAAATAATTCAGGGACAAAAGAATGCATTTAACTCGTGGAGAAAATCTTACTGTACTTACAAAGCAGAGAGCTGCTAACCAGATGCCCCCCCCCCCCCCCCCCCCCCCCGGCTGACAACCACATTGTCAATGGTGTTAGAAACTCATTTGATGATCAGATTAGCTGCCTGTTTCAGCACGGGGAAGGACTCACTCCCATGGTTCGTATTGTCCAGCAGTTAGGTCTCAGCAGAGCCCAGCACTCGTGGACACTGGTATTGGATGACAATTGTAAAAAGAAGTTTGTTCAGCAGTTTTTGCGGGCAGCATAATCAAGGATCCCTCCCACCCGGCTTACTCACTTTTCCAACTTCTTCCATCGGGCAGGAGATTCAGAAGTCTGAGAACACGCACAAACAGACTCAAAAACAGCTTCTTCCCCACTGTCACCAGACTCCTAAATGACCCTCTTATTGACTGACCTCATTAACACTACACCCTGTATGCTTCAACCGATGCCAATGCTTATGTAGTTACATTGTATACATTGTGTTGCCCTATTATGTATCTTCTTGTATTTTCTTGAATTTTGTTTAATTCCCTTTTCTTCCCATGTACTGAATGATCTGTTGAGCTGCTCGCAGAAAAATACTTTTCACTGTACCTCGATACACGTGACAATAAACAAATCCAATCCAATCCAATTTTCGACAGCACCTTGGTAGACTGCTCTGCCTGTGCATTCCATTCATGTAGGATCTTGAAAAATGGTATTTCTGAATCTTGGCTGTTCTTTCCGAATAAAATATAAGAGCGTATCTTGACACTGACACAACATGGTAGGGAACCTGCTTGGGGGGGGGGGATGTTGCATCAGAGGTTAAAAGTGGAAGAGATGTGTTCTCCAACATGACCAAACAGTGGAGATGTACCAACAGGGTACACCTGTGGTGAGGCAGGCCGGGAGTGGGTTGCAGCCAGGGCAAGGGGCAAGGATAACACATGTCAGGTGGCTGGAGGCCAAGGTCACAATGGGTGCCACTGCGGAGGACTTAGAAGCACCTCAATAATAATCTTATAATAATCTTTATTGTAACAAGTAGGCTTACATTAACACTGCAATGAAGTTACTGTGAAAAGCCCCTAGTCACCACACTCTGGCGCCGGTTTGTATCTTGTCTGCACATGGGTCGTATGGTGGGGTATGCAGAGCAGGTGGATATCAATGTGGGGAAGAGCTGGAAATGCTACTTTGTGAGATACTGGGGACTAGCCTCTGAAACATTGGCATTCACACTCAATGTAAGGCAGGCAGCAAGCCAACTTCACAGTACCTGCTCCTTGGAAAGGTTGCTGTGTGTACCAGTACTAACCACTCTGTTCATTGGCTGTATACATCAGCACGGGGTCCAAAGTTGCAGCTTCCTAATGCCGCTAGCTTGCACTGCCTCAAGCGGAGGTTATATGTGGCTTGAGCAGGTACTGGACATCATACAGAGATTTAATGTGACCTTGGAAACACTGACACAACATGGTAGGGAACCTGCTTTGGGGGGGGGGGAGGAATGTTGCATCAGAGGTTAAAAGCGGAAGAGATGTGTTATATCTGCAGAGGCCCTCTAGACACACGATCAAAAGGAGCTGAAAGCTATAGAGGTCAATGACAGGAGTCAAGCCCCAAGGACCTGGATTCAGAGTCGCAAGAAGTTCCATGGCCTCAGGCAAGAGGCTAAAGTCAGTGAATGCATCTTCATATCCTACCAATTTTATTCACCACTAGCCTCACACACAGCTCAAAGCACCACACATCTATTCCTCACCTTCCAACAATCTCTCTCAGTCAAGGTTCGCATGCTTCACCTCACCCTTAAACAATTACCACTGCTGCCAGCGGGGGGGAATAGTGGTGATGGCACTGGCCATTGAATGAGGCTCGGGTAATTCTCCGGGCCATGGCTTCAAATCCCACCAATTTAAATTTACTTTAGACAGCCATTCTCAGGTACAACGAAAACTATCATTGATTCCTCCATAAACCCATCTGTTTCGCTATTATCCTCTCGGGAAGCAAATCTGCCGTCCTTATCCAGTCTCGACTACATGTGACTTTGAACCCACAGCAATGAGGTTGACTGTTATGTACCCCCTGAAATGGTCAAGCAACTAACTCCGTTCAGGGGCATGGGCAAATAGGGTTGGGCACCAAATGCTGACTTCCATGCCCACATCCCTTGGAAGAAGAAAGAAAATAAAAGCCTCACACCTACATCTCACAACCAGCTATTCAACCATGACAGTTTCACCACCCAAACATGTTGGAGTGCATGCACTAAAACATTTCCATTTCTGGCATGCTAGACTGATGCCTACATGTCCGAAACCTCAAGGAGGAGATGATGCTGACCATCACTGGGATGCGCATTGTTGAGGCCATGGCATACATTAGAACTGAAAGCAAAGGTAATGCTATCCTCATACCTACTCCTCCTTCTCACATGTCACTTCTCTCTTTCCACACTCCCTTCTGATTTATAAGCTACAGATAGTGTAAACATGTACTTCTTACTTTCCACCCCCCCCCCCCCTCCCCCGCCCCAAACGACAATCTTATCCTTGCGCTATTCTTGCTTCAGATGCCTATGAGCTCCAACATGACCAAACAGTGGAGATGTACCAACAGGGTACACCTGTGGTGAGGCAGGCCGGGAGTGGGTTGCAGCCAGGGCAAGGGGCAAGGATAACAAGTGTCAGGTGGCTGGAGGCCAAGGTCACAATGGGTGCCACTGCGGAGGACTCAGAAGCACTGCAATAATAATCTTATAATAATCTTTATTGTAACAAGTAGGCTTACATTAACACTGCAATGAAGTTACTGTGAAAAGCCCCTAGTCGCCACACTCTGGCGCCGGTTCGGATACACCTCGGGAGAATTCAGAATGTCCAATTCACCCAACAGTATGTCTTTCGGGACTTGTGGGAGGAAACCGGAGCACCCGGAGGAATCCCACGCAGACACGGGGAGAATGTGCAGACTGCGCACAGACAGTGACCCAAGCCGGGAATCGAACCTGGGGCCCTGGCGCTGTGAAGCAACAGTGCTAACCACTGTGCTACCGTGCCGCCCACAATGGGGCAACCTACAGAAAAGGACACTCGTGCATATGCACAATGAAATGCTTAGTAGATTGGGAAGGTGGGGGGGGGCAGAGTAAACCTGTGGTCAATGTCAAGAGGCATGGACGAGTCGAGCACCGACTTGGCACAGGATATTGTGCAAAGCTTAAAGCACATCCTCTCCAGCATGGCAGGGTGGCCAACCCTGATCCAATATCCGATCCCTAACCATGATGCAGCATCTAATTAATAGCTGATGCCTCAGTTCTATAGCAGCACAAACAGCAGCCACCCAAAGAAGAAGCTCAGATTTCTGCGATGGAAGCTAAGACCTACAGCCAACAAAGCTCTGACTACCAGTGTATCCCAAGGGACCGGGGAGGGCAGGCAGAAGCTCAGTTAATGTCTCACCTAAAAAATGCCACCTTTGACAAAGCATAACTTCCACCATACGTTTCAGCAATGATGAACATGCTAGTACCAATGTTTGCAAAAAATGCTTACCCGGGGAACCCAGTAGAAGTTTATCGTAAATACCAAAGCAGATTTTTAAAAATCTTATAATTATCGCATTAAGCGGCAACGCAGATGTAGGGTGGAGTCAAATTGGACCAGTGCAGGCAGCTCTGGAGAAATAAATGTTTACTTCTGGCAATGTGCTTTAGGGAATTCTGTCTCTATGGAGCTATTTATGTTTAATAGGAATGTACTCAGATGTCGAATGAAAAATAACACATTTCTTCCTTAGATTTTTAATATTTATTCTTTCACAAGACTTGGGTGTCATTGTCTATGACATTTATTGCTCATCCCGAATTGCCCTTGAGAGAATGGTGGTGAGCTGCCTTCTTGAACCATTGTGGGCTGTGTGTGTTGTTAGGGAGGGAGTTCCAGGATGCTGACCAGCGACAGTGAAGGAACGGTGATATATTTCCAAGTCTGGATGGTGAGCGGCTTGGAGGGGTACCTGCTGCTGGTGGGGTTCCTGTGCACCTGCTGCACTTGTCCTTCGAAGTGGTAGAGGTCCCGGGTTTGGAAGGTGCTGTTGAAGGAGGCTTGCTGAGTTACTGCGGTGCACCTTGTGGATGGCACACACAGCTGCCACTGTGTGTCGGTTGTGGAGGGAGTGAATATTTAGGGGGGTGGATGGGGTGTCAGTCAAACAGGCTGCTTTCTCTGAGATGGTGTTGAGCTTCTTGTGTGTTGGAACTGCACTCATCCAGGCAAGTGGAGTGTATTCCATTACGCTCCTGACCTTGTGCCTTGCAGATGGTGGACAGGCTTTAGGAGTCAGAAGGTGAATTTTCACCCTTATTTTTAAAAATGTTTTGCTATGAATCCCTTTAAAGTTTTATTACACAGCACAGTCCATTTCAGTTCATTTTAGCTCCACTGAAATACATTTGCTTTAAGAGGTTATCAGGGTAACTAGCAGACACTCCTTACCAATACCAGGCAACCAACAGTAACGACAAGAACAATCTGGCACCAGCTAGGGGGAGCTCAGGCTAAAGTGTCTAACAAAGATACTTTCTTATTTGAGAAAGGAGAGTAAGCAGGGCTATGGGGCTGAATGGCCTCTTTCAGTGCTGTAACCATTCTGTGCACACAGGCCAGACACTGAGTATAACCTAACAGGAGTTCAAAATAATCTGGAGGTGCAATTTTAATAAATGTTTAAAGGGATTTTAGCTATAACCTCATTTCAACAATGGAAGAGAAGTGGTTACGTTACTGACACATTTACTAACCTCTGTAAAATTCTGAAAAATAGCACCTCCCCCCCTTTAAAATGGGCCAAAACTCCAAACTTACTGGGTGGAGTATGTGTCCATACCCCATAGAAAATTTCCCTTCAGAAATCTCTAAATTCCTTCTTGATAAAAAGCTTGTGTACAATAGGCTCCCCTCCCTGACTCCCCTCCATTATAGAGTACAACCAATGGGCGATTTGCGACTGTTCTTTGGGACTTAAACATTTTTTTTAGAGTACCCAATTCATTTTTCCAATTAAGGGGCAATTTAGCCTGGCCAATCCACCAACTCTGCACATCTTTGGGTTGTGGGGGGCGAAACCCACGCAAACACGGGGAGAATGTGCAAACTCCTCGTGGACAGTGATCCAGAGCCGGGATGGAACCTGGGGACTCGGCGCCGTGACGCAGCAATGCTAACCACTGCGCCACCGTGCTGCCCATTCTTTGGGACTTTTGTGTGGTGCACACGATGCTGCCTGAGCTTCTTCCTGTTACGTGTGTATGTGTATGTGTGTTGTGGGGGGGGGGGGGGGGGGGGGGGGGTGTTCTGGCCTGTTTGCCAAAGCAACTGATGACCTGCCTGTTCATTCAGACACTCTAAGGTGCACTGTCACAACACACAGCTTTTGGTCGATTGACATTCCCCACGTACCAAATGACTGGACGGTTCCTCCAATTCACAAGGTCTGGAGACACTCAAGAAGCAGAACAATTTTTTTTTAAAAAAAGAGTTCCTGTTTAACGATCTATCTGAGGGTTGCTTATTACTCTGGGAATGCTTTTTAAGACAAGAGGTCATGCATTTCACAAGGATGGTCAAGAGGTTTCTTCCTGTGCATGTCAAGCTGCAAGCCATCACGTGCGGAAAGCCAGGGACATGTATTCTTCTTTCTCCTGAGAATAGATGGCTGCATGAAGAATTGTCGTTTTCTCATTTGTATCTTCAGTGTAAAACTACTTTTAAACAGCCAGCTGTAGTGTCCAATGATTCAATTGTCGTGTTTGGCTGTGTGAGTCTGCTTTCTATTGATGCTCACTGCGCTTGATTGGTTAAGCCTGGGCGTGCACTCAGAGAAAAGTAAACAAAGCAGAAGAAAGACCTGGAAGCCTGGAGTACAGATTTTGAAGCACGGTGTATAAATTCTGTTACATAATAATGGAAGCGTAAATGTTACATCTGATTTTCCATGTGCAGTTGATGACAGTTCTATGAATATATAAATGTTTATTTAAGCATCTTCTGTAATTGGTTATGAAATATTTGGCTTGTACTAAATGTATTTAATCTTATTCATGAGGTTAATGAAAATGCCCAATTTCATTCATGTGGCCCACGGACATGATGAAGGGTCATTCATGTGGCCCTCTCAACAGCCTAGGTTATCCATTACTGATTTACAAGAACTATGGTAGCAGATACCTGGGAACACCACTACTTGGAGGTTCCCCTCCAAGTCCCTCCAGAACTCCAGAACTAATGGGGAACAGGTACCTGCCGTGTCTGAGCCAGGTGAAGAGCCTCTGCAACCAGCCCTCCCACACATGCTGGAGATTCAAGGAGAAACAGGGCACCATCAGGCAGAAGAGGCCTTCAATAGAGTGAAAAGAGAGATAGAGGAGTGTGTCCATGTGCTCTCTCATGTCGTGGCTCGAAGATCTCAGAGGCAGCTGCTTCGGAGACCTAGGTCCAGCAGTGTTTGCTGGATATGCACTCAGTCAGGCATTCCATCACTGTAGCCATCAGTGGCTAGGTGAGAGGGGTATCCTCCAGGAGCCCCATGTACTTGTAAATAAATATATGCACTTGCCCTGTGTTGGTGTATCCTGGATTCCATCTTGCCACCAATCGCTTTTATGATCGCACGCACTCCACCCCTTCCAGGTGAAGAATATCCTGGAGGACCAAGGATGAGTTTTTCACCCACGCACGCATGCCTGTGCATGGAGATACTGCCCTGTAACAAGGTTGATGAGAGCCTCCCTCCTACACTATCTGCTTGGATCCACAGTCTTAGGACTCTACAGGGAGACTTTTGCCTTGTCATTATATCCACAAGCCACCAACAAGATTGCCCAGTGCTGAATCCTAGCCGCGGTCATGGATGAGATTGCCTTGTCCTCCATAAAAAGGCCCAACAGGGGTTTATGGTAAAGTGTCAGCGGTAGACATCTGGATAGATTTCTTCACGCCGAATGTCACGGTCAGATTTTTGATTTGTGCACAGCGTCGCTCCAGGGTTCGTGATGCATAAGCAATCGGTTGCTCAGTGTCAACATCCCAACAATGGGAGCAGACTGCCTGTACTCCCTAGGGAGAGGCATCACATGTTAGTCCCAGCGGTCTTGTGGGATTGTAGTGTGCCAAGATATTGGAGAACAGCAGCTGTTGCTTCATTTTTGTGAATGCTTCGTCCTGTGGCACTTGCCACGACCACTTCTGGTTTTTCCTTTTTTTTTTATAAATGTTTTTTATTCAGTTTTCATGTTTTATATTGAACAAATTATATTGAACAAATTACAAATTGTTAGAGAGAGAGAAAAAAAAAGAACACGCAAAAATTAACATATATATTTACAGGTGAGCATCTTCGTACTAATAACTGTGGCCTCCCCCTTTTCGCCGGCATACATATTTTACATTCCCCTTTTTTAAAGAATATTTTTATTAGGGTATTTGCAATTTTTTATAATAATAATAACAGCGATGTAAACATGGCACAATAAATATTTTCACCCCCATCACAAACTTCACACCCCCCAACAATAAAGCAACAGTCTGCACCCACCCCCCCCCCCCCCCCCCACCCCCCCACCCCCTGCCTTTGGAATACTGCATCTGCTGACATTTTAATTTTCCCCAAGAAAGTTGACGAACGGCTGCCACCTCTGGGAGAACCCTAACATTTACCCTCTTAAGGCGAACTTTATTTTCTCGAGACTGAGAAACCCAGCCATGTCACTAACCCAGGTCTCTACACTCGGGGGCTTCGAGTCCCTCCACATTAATAAGATTCGTCTCCAGGCGACCAGGGAGGCAAAGGCCAAGACATCGGCCTCTTTCGCCCCCTGAACTCCCAGCTCTTCCGACACTCCAAAGGTCGCCACCTCCAGACTCGGCACCACCCATGTTTTGAGTACCATCGACATTGCCTGAGCGAAACCCTGCCAAAACCCTCTAAGCTTCGGGCATGCCCAAAACATGTGGACATGATTTGCTGGACTTCCCGCACACCTTGCGCACCTGTCCTCTACCCCGAAAAACTTGCTCAACTGGGCCACCGTCATGTGTGCCCGGTGGACTACCTTGAATTGTATCAGGCTAAGCCTGGCACATGATGAGGATGCGTTAATCCTGCTTAGGGAACCCGCCCACAGATCCGCTTCTATCTCTCCTCCTCGCTCGTCTTCCAACTTGCCCTTTAGCTCCTCCACCAGAGTTTCCTCTGATTCCATAAGTTCCTGGTAGATGTCCGATACCTTCCCCTCTCCCACCAGGTACTGGAGACTACTCTGTCCTGTATCCCCCATGGCGGCAACAGCGGAAAGGTTGGAACCTGCCTTCTCAAAAAGTCTCATACCTGCAGATATCTAAACCCATTCCCTGCTGCCAATTTAAATTCATCCTCCAAGGCTTTCAAGCTGGGGAAGCTCCCGTCTATAAATAGGTACCCCATCCTCCTAATTCCTGCCCTCTGCCACCTCCGGAACCCACCATCCAGCCTGCCCGGTACAAACCGATGGTTATTACAAATTGGGGTCCAAAACTATACTTCCTCTATTCTCTTATATCTCCTCCACTGCCCCCAGATTATCAGAGCCACCACCACCACCGGACTTGTGGAGTATCGGGCCAGCGAGAACGGGAGGGGTGCCGTTATCAATGCTCCAAAACTTGTGTCTTTACGTGACGCCACCTTCATTTGCTCCCACACCAACCTCTCCCCCACTACCCACTTCCTAATTATGCCTATATTTGCCGCCCAGTAGCAATGACAAAAGTTCGGCAGCGCTAACCCTCCCTCCCCCTGACTGCACTGCAGCAGCACAGCCCCTTATTGCACATAACACTACTTATTCAAACCAGCACAAAAGTGATCAGCAACAAATCACCATTACAATACTCTCCCCAAGGCTCCAGTGTCTTTAGTTCACATCCAGTCTTTTTTCCTTGATGAAAGTCAATACATGGTCTGGTGTTTCAAAGTAGAATTCTCAGTCCTCATGTGTGACCCACAGACGTGCTGGGTACAGCATCCCGAACTTCACCCCCTTCTTAAAGAGGGTCGATTTTGTCAGATTAAACCCGGCTCGCCTCTTGGCCAACTCCGCGCCCAGGCCTTGATAAGTGTGCAGCTCACGATTCTCCCACTTGCTGCTCCGTTATTTCTTGGCCCACTGCAGAATGTGTTCTGTGTCCAGGAACCGGTGCAAACGTACCACCATCGCCCTCGGCGGCCCGTTCACTCGGGGCTTCTTCACGACAGCTCTATGCGCTCTATCCACTTCCAGGGAATGCCTCAGCCCCCATCACCTTCTCCAACATGTTTGTCACATAGGCCCTGGCATCCGATCCCTCACTGCCCTAGGGGAGGCTGACGATTCTCAGGTTCTGCCTCTTGGACCTGTTCTCCAAGTCCTCCAGTTTCTCCTGCATTTCATTTCTGGGGGTCATTCATCATCTCCACCTTGGTCTCCAGCACGGTTAGGTATTGCTCGTGCCCGGACATCTTTTTCTCCACCTCCTGGATCGCACGTCCATGGATTTCTTGATTCTGCACCACCTGATCAATCGAAGCCTTGATCGGGTCCAGTGTGTCCTTCTTAACCTTGGCAAAGCAATCTTCAAAAAACTTCACCAGCTGCTCCGTCGACCACTGTGCCGACTCCCTGTGGCCCTTGCTCTCCGCCATGCATTCCCGCGTTGCCAGCTCTGCTCGCGCCTTTCTTGTAAAACTTTGTCTTCTCACACGGCCACTTCTGGTCCAACTCTCCATGGAGGGGGATTTCTCCTCACTGTCTCACTCTTCACCGATTCATCCAATAAAATCTGGGGAAAAACGGGAGAAAAGGGTCCAAAAGTCCGTCACAGGCGGGAGCTATCAAATGTGCGACCTACTCCTCCGTGACCACCACCGGAATCCCACTTCTTTCTTTTGCAATGTTTTTGGTGTGTCAGTAAGGTGGCCAGGTTGGGGATAAATTTCCCATAAATTGATGAAGCCAAGGAACAACTTCAATTAAATCGTGTTTTGTGGGGGTCCATGGTCCTTTTATGGACTTCACATTGTCCTCTACAGGGTGCAGGCCACCTTTGTCAATTTGGTACCTGAGCTATATCACGTTGCTCGCCTGAAACATGCACTTTTCCTGTTTGAGATGGACGCCTACAGCTGAGTATCGTTGCAGGGCTTCCTCCAAGTTTGCCAGGTGTTCTTTGTCGGTGGCCCCTGTGGTTAACACACCTTTTAGGTACACTGCTACCTTGGGTAGCTCTTGAGGAATATTTTCCATTATACGCTGAAGAATGGCACACGCCGATCAGACTCCAAAAGGCATGCGGATATATTCATACAACCCCTCATGGGTGTTCCTGGTGACTAACTTCCTGGATGCTGTATCAAGCTCCAGCTGGAGGTATGCATGATTCAATGTCCACTTTGGTAAATGTGTGGCCTCCAGCCAGCTTTGAGTAGCGATCTTCAATGCTCGGCACGGGATACCGGTCAAGGAGGAAGGTTCTTTTGACAGTCAATTTATAGTCTTCCCAAAGACAGACTGACCTGTTGGATTTTACTACTGGAACTGCTGGTGTAGCCCATTCTGCAAACTATGCCGGGCGTATTATGCCAAGGCACTCCAGGTGCCCAGGTTTGGCCTATACTTTGGTGACCAAGGCACAGGGGACCGGTCGTGCCCTGAATATTTAGGCAGGGCCTCCAGGTCGACATAGATGTTTGCCCTTGCTCCTTTGATCTTCTCAAGGCAGTACTGAAACACCTTGGGATATATCATATTGGCCCTCGGTTTGCATCCTCAAGATTTGCTACCAGTCCAATTGGATATTTTGCAGCCAGTTGCTGCCCAGAAGACTGGGTCCTGGTCCTTGCATGGCCATTAGGGGAAGTCATACCATCTATTGCCCAAGGGTGACCGAGGTCACAGTGCTTTCTACGATTCGTAGGTGCTCCCCCCTGTACGTGGCCAACCTGGCCCTGGTGTCCCACAGGCATAACCGGATGCCGCTCAGAGGTACCTGAAGGTCTGTTTCCCACACTGGAGAAGGTGACTCCTGTGCCCACTTCCATTTCCAAGGGCTGATGGTTGACCCGCAGTTTAATTTTGACGGGGCAACTTTGGGGGTGGCGATGGATTTCAACTGCATTAGTTTATCCTGTTGGGGCGGGTGGATTTACAGGGATCCGGGTCTGAGGTGGCTTTGGCTTCCGGTCTGGGCGATACGCGTACTGTCAATTCTGGCGGCCTTGTCTTGGGCGTATCCTTTGATCTCAGGTACTACACTCTCATGACTGTTCCCCGTTCTGGGGAAGCTTCTCTAACAGTCCTGGAGTTTTGCAGTTATCAGCCTTGTGTTTGCTGTGGCTGAGTAGTGACCAGGTGATGGACCGGGTGCAGAGGCGTTATCTACATGGTGCTTGTTTTCTGATACGGAGGACGTCCGACACTGAGCACACCGCAGCCCATCGAACGTTGGAGTTCCTGAGCCCCTTTTCCAGCATTTTCCTGGGACAGTGCCAGTTCTATGGCTCTTTTAAGATACAGGGCGGGCTCTGCAAGCAGTTTTCTCTGTATTGCGATGTTGTTTATCTCAAGTACCAGCTGGTCCCGTAGCATTTCCAGCAGCGATGGTCCCTACTCACAGTACTCGGCCATTTTCCTGAACCTTGTTAGGAACTCCATTGCAGGCTCTCCGTGGGGCCTTCCGGTGTATTAAACCTGTCGAGCTGGACAATAACTGATGGTCTCGGGTCGTAGCGGTTTGCCATTAAGTTCTGAAACTCACTCGCCAAGATATTGGTGAGGACCTCGGCCATTAGTGGAGTGGCCAGAGAGAGAGAATCTGACTCCGCCACCTTACTTGCCGTTGAGCTACGAGAAGCTTCCGACTCCGTTGATGAGTTTCTGCGCGAAGCTTTCTTATCCTTGTTCTTTATGGCATTTCAGTAAAGCGGGAGCTCTTCCCCAATAACTCACACAAGTTGCCAAGGCATAAACAACCCGTGGCACCAGGAAAAAGGGCAGAAAGTTCAGTTCTCCAGCAGAAGCCACCTTGCCCACGTCTTCCTGCTAAATTTACCCCCGGAAGGCATTTTTACATTTCTAACTAGCTTCCCCTCATACTCTAATTTCTTGCTCCTGATTAACCTTTTAGTTATTCTCTGCCATTCTTTATATTTTTTACCAATCATCTAACCTCATCTTTGCACAGTTATATCCAAAGAAGTGCAGGTTAGGTAGATTGGCTATGCCAAGTTGCCCCTTGGTGTCCATGTTAGGTGGGGTTACGGGGATAGGGTAGGGGAGTGGACCTAGGCAGGATGCTCTTTCAGAGGGTTGGTGCAGACTTGATGGGTCAAATGGCTCCTTCTGCACTGTAGGGATTCTATGATTATATGCTTTTCCTTAAGTTTGATGCTTTCCTTCACTTCTTTAGTTAACCACAGATGGTGGGTCCTCTCCTTAGAATTGTTCTTAATAGTCGGAATATACTTATTCTGAGTATTTCGAAGTCTCCTTAAATGTCTGCCACTGCTTCCCTATTGACCTATCCTCTAGTCTAGTATCCCAGTTCACCTCAGCTCCCTGAGCTTCCGTGCCCCGAACCTTCTCTTCCTGTGTGTACCATCTCCCGGCATCCACGAGTGACCATCAGGAATGATGCAAACAGCTTCAGGTTCCTGGACGTTCTGGAAGTCTCCATCACGTGCATGCCATGTACGTTGAACCTGAGTCGCAAAACAGAACAGTCTAAACGCCGGCTGACATGGTGGAAAACCTTATGGGGAAACGTGATTCTGGTCAGCTGTGGTTTGGATGAACATTCATGAGATACGAAAGGGGTTTCCGACGTACATCAACCGGAAAGCCATTGACCTGTGATGAAAGTTGGGAGAAAAATTTTCCGATCTTGTTTTCCGAAAATGAGAAACCAATTTTTTTCCAACTCGCCATTACTTCCTCCCCTGCCTGCACGATTCCTGCCATTGGCAACAGGGGAAGATTCCGTTGTGTAGAAACTCGTGCCCTCTCTGCATAGATTCAAGGTACAAAATAAACAATACCAGCTTCAATGGATTCTTACGAGGGAGAGAAGAAAAATCACTTTCTTCCCTTCGACTCACTCCTGGATGTGGGAGGGTGAGCGAGCAATTGTTTGAAATATTTGAACAGACCTCGCAAAGATGTGCAGGTTAGGTGGATTGGCCATGATAAATTGCCCTTAGTGTCCAAAATTGCCCTTAGTGTTGGGTGGGGTTACTGGGTTACTGAGTTATTGGGATAGGGGGAAGTGTTGACCTTGGGTAGGATGCTCTTTCCAAGAGCCGGTGCAGACTCAATGGGCCGAATGGCCTCCTTCTGCACTGTAAATTCTATGATAACTATGATAACCCTCATTCAATTGGCCATCTTTATGCGTGGAATTAGATCTGCCAGCAGGCTATCTAGTCAAAGGGGCTGGAGTAGCAGCATAGCCAGCCTGATCCCGTACCCGCTCCCTGCCACATAACTTCCTCCTCAATGGATTCTTCCAACACGTGTCACTGGGTGAAGAATTAAAAACAGGTCAGTTAGAACGAAGAAGTTAACCAGAAAGTATCATGACCTCTAAAATTCCTTGGAAGGTTTCAAGAGTGGAATTTTCCAGGGCGGCAGAGGGGGATGGGTGGGGGAAAATTCAGAAGCCGAAGTGGGATGACACTCCTTGACGTCTCTGAGTGATCGCCAGGAAGAAAGATCGGCTTCCCACTGAGTGGAGGTAGGCAGTTCATTAGCGTAATGAAGGCCCCAATTGGAGGCCATTGAGAGGACCCGCTGGCGTTTCGTCGGTGGTGGACCATCCTGCCGCCATGTGAGGGGGCTGCCAGCCTCATGGAGCGGCTTCGCTGCAGTGGTTTGGAGGCATCTCCTAAACGTACCTTTCCATGAGTGGCTTCTTGATCCCCGACCTGCCTCAGCCATGCCCACCTCTGCTGCTAGGCTGGGGTGTCTACCACGGCTACAGAGCTGCTGGACCTCAGTTAGCAGCGGCATCATTAATTGGACGGTGGGGTGGCTAATCTGGAGACTGCCCCAGGGAAAATAAGCCCCCCCCCCCCCCCCCCCCACTCCCACATCTGTCCCCAGCAAATGCAGACTCAAGATCCCCCACTTGGTCCCAACACCAGTGTCAGGAAGGTTGTGGAAAAATCCGACCCTAAGATTCGAATAGGAATCAAAAATCGTACGATTGGATTCCACAGACCTTTCACGCAGGAACTAACTCCAAGTTGAGGTGAACCATTTAAAACTGAGGAAGGTTTGTTTCCGAGAACTGCGCTGCTCAATG
Source organism: Scyliorhinus canicula (assembly GCF_902713615.1). NCBI lineage: Eukaryota > Metazoa > Chordata > Chondrichthyes > Carcharhiniformes > Scyliorhinidae > Scyliorhinus > Scyliorhinus canicula. The sequence continues at coordinate 157,028,927 of NC_052156.1, read as the reverse complement.
GAAAGGGGGCTGAACCTTTCAAGCATTGCTCGACTTGCTTCCATTCCAGAGTTCAGCCTATAGTCACGCCGTTGTCTCGCCGTTGACTGCACTCTAAGAGATGAGTGGTCCCACCCACAATAACTGATTGCAGATCCTTAAAACCACCTGCACAATGTCACTCAGCATGCAACTCTGTCGGGTAATGACCCCACATCAGCGCAGGCCTGTATCATCACAGAGCCTCGCTGACAAACAATCCCAATCCCAAACTGGGAAGGTCATGCACGGGAGCCGTTCCTTGACGCTTAGAAAAAACAAACCAAAATACTCCAGTGACTCTGCAAAGTACTGACAGGCCATAAAGAAGATAAACATCTTCTCTTGCCAATTAGGCCACATGTATTATTGATTATTGCTGCTTGTAGAACTTGCAACGACAAAATCCTCCACTTGTGTGGACAAGAATCCTTTTGACTTTCCATTCTCAGATTTACTGGTTTATAATTTTGTTTGCTGAGGGGCCAGTGCATTATATTAGGATCACACCGCATGTGGCACAAGTGGGAGTTATGTAAAGTTTCTGGTTTGTGTAGCAATGTTGACAAAGGACCACAACTTAAACAGTTTACCAGAAGATCTTCAGCTCTTACATTCCGTACCTGTAACCACACTGGTAAGAACTCCCGTGCTACCAAAACGTCACTGCCAGTAGACATTGTGTGGCAATATATTCACAAATAAACAGCCTATGGGCACGATCTAATCGAAAAAAATGAGAGTCCATTCTGGGCGGGATTAGCGGGGTTGCTTGTAGAGACGGGAACGACCCGGCTATCTAATTCAGTCTGTTACTATTTTGGGCCCTAACTGGGAACGGCCCGCGAGGCAGCACTTTTAGCGTAATTTCCAACGAGATGAGCTACTCATTGCAGAAAGAGATTAGGACGCCTATTAAATGCCGCCCCGACCTCCCTACCCCTTGACCCCCCAACTCACCGATAAGATGGTCCTCGGGTACCCCCTCCACCCCACCTCACAGGGGCTGGTTTAGCTCACTCGGCTAAATCGCTGACTTTTAAAGCAGACCAAGCAGGCCAACAGCGTGGGTTCGATTCCCGTACCAGCCTCGCCGGACAGGCGCCGGAATGTGGCGACTAGGGGCTTTTCACAGACACTTCACTGAAGCCTACTCGTAACAATAAGCGATTTTCATTTCATTTCATTTCACACGAGCGAGGAAGCATCCCCGGGACCAATCCCTGGCACGGGCAAAATGCCAACCTGGCACCCTGTCAGTACACGTGCTGGCTTGGCACTGCCAGGCAGTGCAAGGGTGCCCAGGTGGCACCAGCGATGCCAGGCTGCCACCTACAATCCCTCCCCCCCCCACCCCGTAGTGCCATTCTGTCTGCTCCCCGATTGTGGGGACCTTTGCTGGATGGTGCCGGGCTGGGGTGTGTCAGTATTCTCTGTTTCTCTCCCTCTCTCTCCATTGACACATGCTGGGCAGGTTCCACAGATGCTGGAGTCCCAATAAGTGACTGTTAAAAAGCTGTTCAATGTCTGAGGAACAAATTAGATGAGCCTGTGCTGGCGTTAGCTGATTTCCACTGGTGTGGCAATGACTACTGGATTCTGGTCAGAAGTGGACAGATCTTTAGCCCATACATAGGCTTTGGGATGGATTGTAGCATCATGCTGTCACCCCATTGAGATCAACTGATTCTATTCTGAAGAACAATTCAACCTATCACTTCGCTTACAAAGTTGAGTATCAGTGCATGTGTATTACCTACAAAGTTACAAAGGGAGAACTTACCTGAATGTTTTCTTAAAGAGACGGAGAGAGGTGGAAATGGGGCACAAAAGCTCTGTTTGAATTTTCCACAACCTTGCCCTTATGGAACTGAAAATGTTGCTACTGAGGAAAACAATCCGCAGTTTAATGGCAACTGATCATTTACATAGAATAATAATCCTGGGGAAAGCAATTCAAGATAACAAAGAATACTAACCCAATCATCACTTAAGCAGTTGGAGTCTGGTTGTGCATTCTGTTTTATCCGAAGGTCTCTTGTGTAGATGCTGAAAACAGACTAGTAGGTAAAAAAAAGTTTGTTATTAACTCCATCACAAAGAAATTCATATAGATTAACATACTATCGTCATCTTTAGAATACGATCGATTTGTTTATATTTTTCATTATTTTAAAGAAACATCTTTCCATTTGTCCTCAATGAAGTGGGTTACCTGTGCCTAACACAGCACGGTGGCACAGTGGTTAGCACTACTGCCTCACAGCGCCAGGGACCCGGGTTCAATTCCTGCCTTGGACGAGTGCCTGTGTGGAGTCTGCACGCTCCCCCCGTGTCTGCGTGGGTTTCCTCCGGGTGCTCCGGCTTCCTCCCACAGTCCAAAGATGTGCAGGTAAGGTGGATTGGCCGTGATAAATTACCGCTTAGTGTCCAATGATGTGCAGGTTAGTTGGGGTTATGTGTTTACAGTGATAGGGTGGGAGCGTCGGCCTAGGTAGACACTCTTTCAGAGTGCAGTCTCGATGGGCCAAATGACTTCCTTCTGCACTGTAGGTATTCTACAGATCACAATCGATTGCAGCAGGACATAGATAGACTGATTGGTTGGGTGGGCAAATTGGCAGATGAATTTAACACAGAGAAGTGAGTGCTGATATGTTTTGGTAGAAGGCATGATATAACAATATAGGCTTAATTGAATGGCGGAGCACACTTGATAGGCCGAATGGCCGACTTCTGCTCCTATATCTTATGGTCTATTGTCTTAATGACACAGTTCTATAGAATGTACAGGGACAGAGGAGCCTGGTGGTTCCTGTGCGTAGATCTTTGAAGGTGGCAGTCAGAATGAGATGGTAGTTGGTAAAACACGCAGTACTTTGGTATTCATAAATAGAGGTTTTAAATACTAGAACAGAAGTTATTCTGAACCATCAAAGAGCTCTGGTTTTTAAAAATTAATTTACGGGATGTGGTTGTCACTGGTTAGGCCAGCATTTATTACCCATCCCTCATTGCTCTTCAGAAGGTGGTGGTGGTATGGATATGAGCACTGCCATTGGTGCAGAGCACTGGCTTCCCATTGGCTCTGGCTGGTCATGTGCCTCTCGTCCAATTGGTTGGGACTAGTCATGTGACTGCTCTCCAATTGGTCGAGGGGCAAGTAGGCCCCGCCTCCGAGGCGGGGTATAAGTACCCAGAGTTCCCGGCGGTCGGTCATTCTTTGTAGTCGACCACCGGGCTAAAAACTAGCTGATTAAAGCCACAGTTCGGATCCTAAATGTGTCTTGAGTCGAATTGATGGTACATCAGGTGGTGAGCTGCCTTCTTGAACCGCTGCAGTCCCCGAGGTGTAGGTACACCCACTGTGCTGTTTGACCCAGCGGCAGCGAATGAACAGCGACATATTTCCATGTTAGGGTGCTGGGTGACTTGGAGGGGAACCTCCAGGTGGGTGGGGCTCCCAGGTATCTGCTGTTCTTGACCTTCTAGTTCACAGTGATCAAGGGTTTGGAAGATGCTGCAGTAACCAGGGCCTTCAGTTGTTTCTTGATATCATGTGGAGTGAATTGTATTGGCTGAAGACTGACATTTGTGATGCTGGGGACCTCCGGAGGAGACCCAGATGGATCATCCACTCGGCACTTCTGGCTGAAGATTGTAGCAAATGCTACAGCCTTGTCTTTTGCACAGGGCCCCTCCATCATTGAGGATGGGGAAATTTGTGGGGCCTCCTCCTCCAGTGACTTGTTTAATTGTCCACCGCCATTCACGGCTGGATGTAGCAGGACTGCAGAGCTCAGATCAGATGTATTTGTTATGGAATCGCTTGGCTCTGTCTATTACTTGCTGCTTATGTTGATTGGCTCACAATTAGTCCTGTGTTGTAGCTTCACCAGGTTGACACCTCATTTTTTGGTGTGCCTGATGTTGCTCTTGGCATACCCTCCTGCACTCTTCATTGAACCAGGATTGATCTCCTGGCTTGGTGGTAATGGTAGAGTGGGGGATATGCCGGACCATGAGGTTGCAGATTGTGGTTGGGTACAATTTTGCTGCTGTTGATGGCCCACAATGCCTCATGGATGCCCGGTCTTGAGTTGCTCGATCTGTTAGAAAACTATCCCAGTTAGCACAGTGGTAGTGCCCCACACAACGCGATAGAGGGTTTCTTCAATGTGAAGAGCGGACTTTACCTCCACAAGGGCTGTGCGGTGGTCACTTCTACCGATATTGTCATGGACAGATCCGCAGTAGGCAAGTTGGTGAGGATGAGGTCAAGTACTTTTTCCCCTCTTGTTGGTTTCCTCATCACCTGCTGAAGCCTCAATCTTGCAGCTATCTCCTTTAGGACCCGGCCAGCTCCGTCTATGGTGGGACTACCGAGCCACTCTTGGTGATGGACATTGTAGTCCCCACCCAGAGGATATTCCGTGCCCTTGCCACCCTCAGTACTTCCTCCGAGTGGTATTCATCTTGGAGAAATACTGATTCACCAGCTGATGGTGGACGGTACGTGGCAATCAGCAGGAGATTTTCTTGCCCATATTTAACCTGAAGCCATGAGACTTCATGGCTTGGTAGCACAGTGGTTAGCATTGTTGCCTCACAGCGCCAGGGACCCGGGTTCCCAGCTTGGGTCACGTATTGCGCGGAGTCTGCACGTTCTTCCAATGTTTGTGTGGGTTTCCTCCGGGTGTTCCAGTTTCCTCCCGCAAGTCCCGAAAGACGTGCTTATTAGGTGAATTGGACATTCTGAATTCTCCCTCCGTGTACCCGAACAGGCGCCGGAATGTGGTGATTAGGGGCTTTTCACAGTAACTTCATTGCAGTGTTAATGTAAGCCTACTTAGAACATAGAACATAGAACAGTACAGCACAGCACAGAACAGGCCCTTCGGCCCTCGATGTTGTGCCGAGGAACGGTCACCCTACTCAAACCCACGTATCCACCCTATACCAGTAACCCAACAACCACCCCCCCCCCCCAACCTTACTTTTTAGGACACTACAGGCAATTTAGCATGGCCAATCCACCTAACCCGCACATCTTTGGACTGTGGGAGGAAACTGGAGCACCCAGAGGAAACCCACGCAGACACAGGGAGGACGTGCAGACTCCGCACAGACAGTGACCCAGCCAAGAATCGAACCTGGGACCCTGGAGCTGTGAAGCATTTATGCTAACCACCATGCTACCGTGCTGCTCTTGTGACAATAATAAATAAAGATTATTGATGGGGTCCAGAGTAGATATTGAGGACTCCCAGGGCAACTCCCTCCCGACTGTATTCCCCTGTGCCGCCATCTCTGGCTGAAATGCCTGGTTGGAACCTGCCACCACCACATGCTCAAGCCATGCACTCCAGCTCCCACCTACTCGCTATGCAAAAAGACCCTCCCCATCTCGGCACCGCTTCACGTGACAATCACCCCAAACCTGTGCCCTCACATTCCAAATCGCTCCAACAACGGGAACTGCCTCTCCCCAACCACTCTGGTTAGGCCACAACTGGAGTATTGTGTCCAGTTCTGGTCACTACACTTTAGGAAGGTTGTGAGGGTCTTTGAGAAGGTGCAGAGGAGATGCAGGTTAGGTGGATTGGCCAATCTAAATTGCCCCTTAGTGTCCAGGGGTGTGTAGGTTAGGTGGGGTTACAGGGATAGGGGTGGGGGAGTGGGCCCAGGTTGGGTGCTCTTTCAGAGGGTCGGTACACACTCGATGGCCCGAATGGCCTCCTTCTGCACAGGAGGGATTCTATGGATCTTAAACAAAATATTAGGAAGCTGCAACACTCCACCATCAGAAAGACTGCATTGGTTCAAGAAGAAGTAAATACAATTATCATTTCAGGGCAATAATGGTTGTGCAATAAATGTGAACTTGCCAACAACGCTCCATGTTCTTTCTACACATTTTAAATTGTCTTCAAAGATGGAGAAACACTTCCAGTGATGGCGGGCGGGAGGCAGCCGCACACTGGAGGGCTCCCGCTCGGGAATAGGAATTTTGGAGTTTTAACTCCCGGTCTCGGGGGCAACGGAGGCTGAAAAGGCCATAAGGCACAGGGAGGAGAAATGTCCATGTTTGGGAGAAAATCAGCCGTGAAAAAGGGAGTTAATGAAAGTCCGCCGGAGAGTGAAAAAGTCAGCGCAGGAACTGTAAGGAAATCGGAGGCTGGAGCACCAGGGGGAGGCCAAATCGCTCACAGCAGAAGAAATGACCAAGCTGATGGCCGTGGAATGTGAAAAACGGTTCACAAACCACATGGAAGCGATGAAGAAGGAGATGGGGGCGGTATTGAAAGTGCTGGTGGAGGAAGCGATTACCCCGGTGAGGACGGCGGTGGCAAGCACAGTGGCGGAGGTGCGGGAGCAAGGCGAGGCGCTGAAGGAAGTGGAAGAGGCATTATCGCAGCACAGTGATCAACTCACCTCCATGGGGAAGGAGCTGCGGATAGAGACCAACAAGGATCTGCGAGCCAAAATGGAAGACCTGGAAAACAGATCCAGGCGGCAGAATCTGAGGATTGTGGGTCTGCCCGAAGGGGTGGAAGTCGCGAGGCCAACGGAGTATTTTGCCACGATGTTGGCGGAGCTATTGGGGGAGGGGGACGATCTCTCCCGATATGAACTGGATCGCGCTCATCGGTCTTGGAGGTCTATACCAAAGGCGAGTGAGCCGCCAAGAGTAGTAACTGTGTTTCCGTAGGTATAGCGTGAAGGAGAAAGTCCTGTGCTGGACAAAGAAGAAGTGGGTGGTGCAATGGGCTGGAGCTGGTATACGCATACACCAGGACTTTACGGTGGAGATGGCGAGGAGGCAGGCTGCCTTCAGCCGGGTGAAGGAGGCACTGTACATCAGCCAGGTGCAGTGCGGCATAGTATATCCAGCTAAGTTGAGGATGATCTACAAATCCAAGGACTTTTATTTTGGGACGGCGGAAGCAGCGGAGGAGTTTGCGAAGGCAGAAGGACTGTGGCAGAATTGAGAAATGGTCGTGTAGCAATGTAGCCTCATGTAACTTTATATTTTCACTGCGTGTTGGTGTATGTACTAAATGAGTCGACGCTGTATATATTTGGACAAGGGAAGAGATGGGACTTTCATTTGGAAGGTTCTTTGGGACTTGGGTGTGTATGGGGGGGTTGTGTGCGAAAGGGGATCTCTTAGTTTTCCTGGGACCGGGCAAGGGGGAAGGAGACCCGGGCGGGGGCCTCCACGCTGGCTGGTTTAAGCCGGCCAGTGAACGGGAGTGAGGTGGGGGGAGGGGCTGCGGCCATCGGAGCCTGTTAGAACAGGTTTCGGTGAGTCTAGCCGGGGTGAAAAGTTGGGGGAAGGAACGAGGTTGGGGGGGGAGTTTACAAGAGGAGGTGGAGGGGAGGAATCTAGGAGGGGTGGGGGGGGGCTGTCTACAATTCATGGGTGTCATTCACAGTACTCTCTCGGGGATTGGTTGGCATTCAATATTAGGGGGGGGGGAATTGGGGAGGTGGACTGTATATGTCAATGGTGACCGGGGCGATTCCTGATTCCTTTTTCTTTTTCCTTTTTTTTTCCACCTCGGGAGGGTTTATTTTATTTGATGCTTACATTGTCAGGTGGGCCTTTGTTTGGGGGTCGTTGGAAGGGGGATTGACGTTGTATTTGTTACCGTTTACTGTTTGTTGGTGGGGGATCAAATTCTGAAGAAAATGTGAAAATAAAAATATTTATTTTATAAAAAGACGGAGAAACAATTCCCAGAACAAAGTGAACTTTATGGGCACACAAACTATTAACGTGCCAGCTCCATTCCTGCTTATTTTATCAAAGTGCTTCAACCTTCCCAAGAGTTCCTGTCCATTCTTATAGGAATACCACTTTAGCCTATAGTGGATTCCTACAAATTCATGCAGCCTCTTTTTGTACCAATCCCTTCTGTAATAAATGGGAAATACATTTAGCAAGAAGTAGTGTGCCAAAGGCATTCCGATAATAAGGTTTCTCCCACCGTTAAGCAAACACAAGAATTGCTGGGGCAGGTTAGTCCCAACAAGTCAGATCATGAGTTTCTTCCCATCGAGTGAATTTCGTACTGAATGGTTTTGTTTGATTTACTGGAAACTGGCATAGTAACATTTCACCTGTTTCACAATGTCCTACTCTAATTGCAGCACTGAAAAGTGTTCCAACACCCGGGGCCAGTGTGTGGTCAATTCCAGTCCCGCCTGCCCCGGATTCACAACACAAGTGAATTTACCAATAATTCTGATAAAAATCCCCAAAGTCTTTGGCCCAATAATTACAGTCACCAGGTTTGTAAATGTAAACACAATTACTGTTTATTTATAACAAGAACTATAATATGCAGCAGATACAACTGTTTAACTGTTAACTAATGCCTAACTCCCACGTTAACTTGCCCCCAAACTCTACACACCCACAAATACACACGACAGACAAACACAGAAGGTCGGAAAGGGGTAAAAAAAAACTTGTGTGAAAGGGAAAAGAGTCTTTGTTTTAGATGATGGTTCTTTGCAGACTGTCTTCACAATGAGATTGCAGATTAAATTATTTGTTGCAGCCTGTATTGGACTTCACTGTAGATTCATTCGATCAGTTTTTCTGTAGTTTAGAAATATCGTGTTCACAACCTTCCTGGAGAGGCAGAATCTTTCTCACCAAACTTTGTTTTCAGTTTGTGGTTTGTCTTCAGGCCTCTGTAGTTCCAGGAGCACAGCGCTCACAGGCCACTGGAGGGAGACACAGCCCTCACAGCAGGCCTTTCAGAAGACAGTTAGCTGGATCTTTCTGTAAAGAATTAGCTGTGTATGTTCACCGTGGTGCCATAATCAAAACTGAAACCTTCAGGTCTCTGAGAACCATTTCATTGGGATAAGATCCAATCACCACTTGTTACCAGGCAGAGCACAGCCTAATGGGCCAATTCATGGGCCACTAGCCAAATCATTCAACCCGAGTCTGAGTCTCACTGGTGCCAGCCAGTCTAGTCTGCAGCTCTCATTTAAACCAGCACAAGCTTATAGATTATTCTGCTTACATTAAAGATACAGGCTGCTTGTCTTAAAGACACATGTCCATTAATTATCCATGGATCAAAAACGTAATGACACAAATAAAAAGGAGAAATAAGGGAATAAACAGGAAAGTTTACATGGAAGAGGTCTTATGGCGTAGTGGGTAGCACCCTGCCTCTGTGCCAAAAGCTCAAGGTTTGGGCCCCTCCCCAGGACCTGATGGTCAAAGAAAATGCATTCATAACGCAACCCAACAGGGTCGCGTATCGTAATAATCTCATCAAGGGCAGTCTTCCGATACCATACCCTTTCATTTGCATTATGGAAAAGGCCATAGCCGCAGCTAAGTTCACACAATGTCCACGCCCAGGGACCTACAGAATACTAGCCCAGGTTGAAGCAGCAGTTAAACTTCCTCTGCTTCTGTCCCATCGGGCGAACCCCCACCAGCTCAATAGAGAAGCTCATATTCCATGAATATGAGGAATGATTCCCCCATATCCTTTGTTACACCAAACATCCCCCCCCTTAAGTCCGTTCTCCCCCAGTACCTTCGCTGTGGGAAAATCCCTCCCGCTGCTTTACGATCCGTCTGAGATCAGTCGGGAGTGGGACTGGATCTGAGGGAGCACTGAAGAGAGTTAATGACTTGAGTTTCTCTTTGGTAAGGGCACCCGCTACCTCTGTTTCCACCTTAGAGGCCGTGTCCCAGTTATCTGGGGTGTGGCTGCTGGGTTGGCTTTGAAGTGTTGCCCGGGTCTGGCGACGGCCATGGCCGTGAACAAAACATGCGGGAGGGCAGTGCCCCTGCTCCTGAGTTGGTCCAGGTCTTTATTTACCACCTTCGCTTTGTATGACACTGGTCCCGTTTTCTCCATCACAATCCCAGGGGCCCAGCTGGGACCATCTCCAAAGTTCCTCACGTAAACCTGATCACCTGTTTGAAACGTTCCTCCTGTCCCTGCAGAGTCGTAATTCCTTTTCTGGTTCCCTTGTTGAGACTCCACCCTCCCCGCCAGGTTTGGGAATAGTAGGGTTAATCTTGTACGATGCCACTGTTCCGTTAACAGTTCCGCTTGGGCAATTCCTGTTGTTGTGTGAAGCGTGGTCCTATAGTCGAATAACAATGTGCCAATTTGGTCTCTATGGATGCTGCAGTTTGTATTTTCGTGCTAATTTTAAAAGTCTGCACCGCCCATTCTGCCAACGAATCTGATGACGGGTGATAAAGGGTTGTTCTGATGTCTCTGATGGATGCCATTGGACAGCATGAAGCTTTGGAACGTATTACTGGTGAAAGCAGTGCCGTTATGGGAAAGCAGGACTTCTGTTATTCCCTCCGTGCCGCAATTTTCTGATTGTAGCGTAGGAGATGATAGCGTTCATGCGGTGCATCTCCAACCATTTGGAGTGTGTATCTACCAGGACCAAAAACATGGAACCATAAAAGGCCTGCCAAAGTCGGCATGCCCTTGCACCAGGGCCCGCCAGGCCCCTCCCATGTATGTAAGCATCTCTAATCAGAAGTTCCATGTGCTCCGTGGCTGAAACTTGGAGGCAGGTGCAATTCCTCCCCAGGACAGTGAGGGCCTGGTAAAAATCGTCTAATGACTCACCGGGGAGCTGTTGTCTGGTAGCCAGCAGATGTCGGGCGAATACTCTGTTTACCGGTTTAAGAAACTGTCCTTTCAGCTTATCCATGGCCGCGTCATAATCTTTTCCCTCCGCAATCATTGCGTAGGCCGTCTTGCCCACGCTGGAGTGGAGGATATGAAGCTTCTGTGCCATGGTGGGGGGGCTGTTTGCGGACACCAGGTAACCATCGAAACATGCCAGCCAATATTTAAAGATTTCTGAAGCGTTCTGAGTTTGCGGGCTGATTCGGAGGCATTCAGGTTTGATCCGGAGCTCCATCTTCAAAATTCTAGCTTATTAAATTGATGAACCATCAATTGAACGCGTGACGAGTTGCTGTACAAAAGTAGGCTTTAATAAGCCAGATGTTAGCCCTGCGGTCGACTACAGTAAATGGCCGACCGCCGGGCGTGCTGGGTATTTATACCTCGCCCTGGAGGCGGGGTTAACTCAGCCTCTCGACCAACCGGGGAGCCGTCACATGACTGGTCTCAGCCAATCGGTCGAGAGGCACATGACCGACCAGGGCCAATGGTAAGCCGGTGTTCTGCACCAATGGCAGGCAGCTATGTTAATCATACCACCACAGGGTCATTGCAACCTCTTCCAATGCTGGTAAAGGAGGAGGGCTTGTGGGCAGCGGGAGGTGACTCAAAGCATCGGCGTTAGCTATACGGGTTCTAGGACAGTGCTGGAAAAGTTGCAAGTAAGCTGCAAGTAACAGGGCCTAACGCTGTATCCGGCTGCAGGCAAAAGGGGGAATTGCATAATCTTCATTAAAAAGTCAAAATAAGGGCGTGTGGTCCATTACTATTACGAAGAGCCTATCATAGACGTATTGGTGGACCTTTTTCTTTTTACATCAAACACAACCGCCAAGCCCTCTTTCTCAATTTGAGAATAACTCTGCTTGGCATCCAAAATGGTGCTGGAAACGTTTATGACAGGCCTCCCTGTTCCTGCAGTGGAGTGAAAGTACCGTCTCAACCCCGGAAAAGGAAGCATCACATGTCAAAACGACAGTAAGAAGTCTTACAACATCAGGTTAAAGTCCAACATGTTTGTTTCAAACACTAGCTTTCGGAGCACTGCTCCTTCCTCAAGTGACCTGTGCTCACCCCAGTCCAACGCTGGCATCTCCACATCATGTCAAAACGAGTTCTTTCTTAGCGTCAAAATACGTTTTATGACTGCAATTATTGTTTAACTTCATTGAAAGCCTCTACCTGTGGTGCTTCCCAAGACCATTTCCGGTACTCCCTTAGTAGGGGATGTAAGTAAGGAGGCCAATTCTAGATACATTTCCCGTAATAATTTACTAATCCCGAGAAAGCTTTTAACTTCATGGTGTTTCTTGAAGTTGGTGTTTCCTTGTTGGCCTTTGCTTTATCCTCTACAAGACCTTTCTTACTCACCCGATAGCCCAAGCAGGTCACTTTATTTGCTTGAAAAACATTTTCTTCCTCTTCACGTGTACCTCAGCTCTGGGGCATCTCTGAAAGATTTCTTCTAGGGTTGCCAGCTACTCTTGTTCTGAAGTCTCCATGACCAGGACGTCATCCATGTACACCGCCATTTTGGGTGCCCCTTGGAGTATGTTCTCCATGATCCATTGGAATGTGGTGTATGCTGATGAGACCCTGAAAGACAAGCGAGTGCACTCGTCTAGGCCCTTGTGCGTGTCGATTGTAAAATACATCCAGGATGGCTCGTCTAATTCAAGTTGAAGGTCAGTGTGGCTCATATCCAACTTAGCGAATGTCTGGCCACCTGCTAACTTGTCGTACAGGTCGTTGATTCGAGGCATGGGGTGCCTATTTAGCTTGGAAACATGATTGACGTTTGGCTTATAATCTCCAGAGGCACACCAATTTGTCCGGTGTAAGGACTGGGATGACAGGCTTTGCCCACTCTGCAAACTATACGGGCCTTATTAGGCCGAGATTTTCCAGACGCCCAACTTCGGTTTCCACCTTTTCCAATAGGGAGTCAGGAACCGGTCTCGCTCTAAAATATTTGGGCGTAGCATCGGGGTCGACATAAATCTTGGCTTTGGCTCTTCTTATTTTCCCAAGTTTTTCCTGAGAAACTTCAGGGTATTGGCTGATGATTTCACACAGTCTTCCCACCTGGAAATCTCCAACCAGTTCAGCCTGCTCTGCTGGAGCCAATCTCTCCTCATTAAGCTTGGTCCTTGCCCCTACACAATGATGAGTGGGAGTCTGGCTGATTGCTGCCTGTAGGTCACTGGGATCATTGTGGTGCCCTGTGTTCGCAATGGTTTCCCCGTGTAGGTAGTTAGTCTGGCCTTCGTGTCGTCTATGTTCAAGAGTTGAAGACAAGTTTGGAGGTGATCTTATGTCTGCCCCCCCCCCCCCCCCCCCCCTCCCCGATAACAGAGACTGCAGCTGCCGTGTCCACCTCCATTTTCAATGGATGGCCATTTATTAGCAGTTCCACAATTATTGGGGTGGACCATGGCCATAATGATGTGGTTTAGTTGCATTGTCCCTGTTTGTGGTAGTAGGTATACCTGTGTAATGCAGGCCAGTATTGGCGACTTCCTTGAAAAGCACTTTTTTACCTATTCCTATATCTTGGCTGTGCTCTTTGGCAGTGTTTGCAATAGTCCATCGTCTGCAACCTTCCAGAACATGTTTCCGAGTCTTCTTGTGGCCATCATTGCATTTCCTTGACTGCCAGGTGATGCGAGTTCAGCTCCGATATTGTAATGGATTATCTGACATCTTACTTCCACAAGCACCGTCAGTTCAGGAATGACCACTGTCACACAAGACCCATCCCCCTAACCTTGCTGTCTGATATCCCGTGTATCTCCTGAGACCCTTTTCCTACATTTTCCAATGATGGAGCTGCTTCGATCATTTTTTAAAAATCCAGGCTGAGTACAGCCAATAACTTTTTTCGGTTGTCAAGTTGTGTATTCCACATACCAATCTGTCTCGCAACATTTTGTTCAGGGATGACCAAATTCACAATGTTCTGTCGATTTTCGTAATCTGGCCAAAAATTCAGTGACAGGTTCCGCCGGAGTTCTCTCTGCTGTGTTAAAGCAGTTTATCTGCAGTATAACATAGGGCTTCAGATGATAGTTTTTTTTAACCAAGTCTACTAACTCTTTAAAAGTCTTTGAGTCGGGGCATCTGGTTAGGTCAGACTTTTTATCACTCTGAATCATGCTGTCACAGTAAAATCACTTTCTGTTTCTCATCTCCCTCAATATTATTAGACTGAAAGAAGTAACATATATGCTCTGTGCATTGGGCCCTGTCTCCTCTACATAAACCATAGGTTTCAAGTTTACCAAAGAGAGGCATTTGTTTTCTTACTGGAGAAGCTGCTTGTTCTTGACAACAAAGGTTGTTCAGTGAAAAACAATTGTTTATTCCTCGTCGCCAATGTAATAATCTCTGTGATCCAAGACTAGAGAACATATGATCTTTGAATGGGTGCACCAGTGGTAATTGTAGCAACCACTGGGATTCTTGAAGAAAATATGCCGAAAATATGCACCACTTATCTTGTGTGTGTAGAGATGAGGTACAGCATGTTATAGGAAAAGTGAATCTTAGATTCTTCCTCAGATTCGCCGCTGTCATTAACGTAACTTCAGCTTGACAATGCCACAAATGCAAACTTGTCATTGGCTACAGAACATTGATAGTTTGAACATTGCTAAATAGATGGACATGTTGCTGAAGCTTTTCAGTTTACGTGCATCAGGACTAATGCAAGCATACCGGCTGGGATTCTCCGCCCATGCAATTGGAGGTGGCAGCCTGGCATTGCTGGTGCCACCTGGGCACCCTTGCACCGCCACATTTCTGCCCCGACCGACCGGCGGGATTCTCCGTTACGCCGGCCGGTCAATGGGGCGTCCCATTGTGGGGCAGCCCCACGCCGTCGGGAAACCCCCAGGCGCCGGCATAATGGAGAATCCTGTCGGCGGAGAATCCCGGCCACCAAATTTCAAACAACCACGACAATTCTCCGACAGGAGAAAAGGGTGCGGATTCGTTGGCAGATGAACTCTGATTGGTTGAGGCGTTGCCATGGAGGAAGAAACTGGGTATTATAGGCTCCCCAAGCTCCCAGGTAATTGAACAAATGTGCAAGGCTTGAACATATTCCTTTTGTTTGCAGAGAATAGATTTGTGCGTATGAATGTATGTGGCTTCAAGCAAGTATACATTAGCCACAATACAAGCTCGGCTGATTATCTTAAATACATAATTATCAATACATATAAATTATTAACATAAATATCAATATATAATTATATATATATATAACATTAATGCATAATTATAGATGCTTCTAAGGATGACAACTCAGTCATAGGTAAGGAAGGCATGCTCCCTTTTTTATGGCACTCTCTGCTTTAAATCAGGGAGGTTTAAAGGTTCTGCTTTAAGAAGCCAGGGAGAAGGTATGTGTATAAGCTAAGCTGTAGGATGGGGATTGGAGGAGGTGGTAGGGTGGGTCAGCGGGGTAGGTGGGGTCATGGGGGTTGATCAGTGGGGTGTGTGGTTAGTGGGATGTTGGTCAGTGGGGGGGGGGGGTGTCAATGAGAGTACTGGGAGGTTGGGGGTAGATAGAGGTGGGGAGGTTACTCGGGGGGGGGGTGGAGTGGCCACTTGGGGGATGGTGCGGGTAGTCAGGGGTAGTGGCGAGGTAGTAGGGTGTTCCCCTGGGGAGGAGGTTAGGTGGGGCAGTTGGGGGGGGGGGGTTTGGGGGCATTCAGGGAGTGGGGAAGCCAGTCAGGGATGGCTAAGGGGGTTGTGAGGATGGTTGGTAGCTCCCATGGACGTACGGGGGATCTGTAAGAGAAAATAGGGCTAGTTGGGATTGAAATTGGAGTATTGCAGGGCAATTGGCTAATGGAAATTTGAACTTTCTGAGCAATTACTGTGCAATCCTCACTTGAGGGGCGAAATTCTCCGACCCCCAGCAGGGTCGGAGAATCGCCTGGGGCCGCCGAAAATCCCGCCTCTGCCGTGGCAGAGATTCTCCGCCACCCGGGAATTGGCGGGGGCGGGAATCTCGCCACTCCGATTGGCGAGGCCCCTGCGCCGAATCTCCGGCCCGGATGGGCCGAAGTCCCGCCGCTGGGAGGCCTCTCCCGCCGCCGAGGTTTGAACCACCTCTGGTGGCGGCGGGATCGGCGCCGCAACCGGGCCCCCGGGGTCCTGGGGGGGGGGGGGGGGTGTCAGTGGCGATCGGACCCCGGGGGGTGCCCCCACGGTGGCCAGGCCCGCGATCGGGGCCCCTCCTCAGACTCCGGGCCAGTGCCCTGGGTGCACTCTTTCTCCACCGCCGCCGCCACGGCCTCCGCCATGGCGGAAGTGGAAGAGAAACCCACATCGCGCATGCGCCGACCGGCGAAAGCCTTTCGGCCAGCCCCGCTCCCGGGCGGCGGGCCTGAAAGGCCGCTGGCGCCGGTTTTTTGCGCCAGTCTTCTGGTGCCAACCGCTCCGGCGCGGGGCTGGCCCCCAAAGGTGCGGAGAATTCCCCACCTTTGGGGAGGCCCGACCCCGGAGTGGTTGGCGCCACTCCCCTACGCCGAGATTTCCACAGGGCCTCTTTGGGATTTCCCCTGGGAGTAAATGTCCCAGAGATCAGAAGTTACGGATGAAGTATTTATGCTTCAAATTCAATTTAAATTCCTCCCAGATGGATTAAGCAAATCACATAAATAATCCAGACAGGATGTGGTGGAGCTTCCAGACTTCCAAAAAGCACTGCATGAAAGATTAAATTCCAAGCAATCAAGATTCAGGCTACATTTTGCTCAGGGATAGAAATTGTCTGAGAATCAAAGAATAGAATCACGGCAGAGCAGGAGGAGGCCACTTGGCCCATTGAGTCTGCATCGACCCTCTGAAGGTGACCCACACCCCCACCCTATCCCCATAACCCAGTAACCCCACCGAACCGTTTGGGGCAACTTAGCCTGGCCAATCCACCTAACAGCACATCTTTGGACTGTGGGAGGAAACCGAAGCACTCAGAGGAAACCCACTCAGACACGGGGAGAACGTACAGACTCCGCACAGACAGTGACCCAAGGCCGGAATTGAACCCGGGTTCCTGGTGCTGTGAGGCTGCAGTGCTAACCACTGTGCCGCGGTGTCTGCATGGGTTTCCTCCAGGTTCTCTAGTTTCCTCGCACAGTCCTCAAGGATAGAGCGCAAAAGGCACTAATTGGATGCATTCTGCTGAGTGGTGCAGATGTGGTGGTGAGATATGCTGAGTGGAGTGTCTTCAGCATCAACATGGTGAATTCTGTCGTGGGAAGTAACTGAGGAGGATTCTGGGAGAAGTTGGCTCACTCACCACAACGAAGAAGGACTCCTCCTCAGAGGAAGAGAAATAGAGAGAGAGTGAGAGAGAGAGAGCGCGAGAGTGAGAGAGAGAGCGCGCAAGAGTGAGAGAGAGAGCGTGAGAGCGAGTGAGAGAGAGAGAGTTAGAGAGAAAGAGAGAGAAAACTTTGCCCGATAATAGGCCACTAAGCTAGCAAACCTCCCCCCCCCCCCACTCCCCGTCCTCCTCATAGACACGCAGACTCTCAAACCAACCAAGGGGCTGAAGAGATGGTCAAATTAGCAGAAAGCAGGAGAGGAAAACTGGGATGGCGGATACGCGGAGCGAGGTAGAGCTGGACATAGCTGACCGAGGCGGGTGGCCGAGGCTCACGTTGGACTACCCGCCAATGAGTCAGTGGATGGAGCTCCTCACGCAGGAGGATAAGGACGTGATCCAGCTGGAAACGATGGTGACGGTGAAAGGGACGGTCGCAGATGCCTGGCCCCCTTCAAGGAGGCGTTGGAAAATATAGAGCGGTGATTGGAGGCACAGGAGCTCGAAAAGGTGACGACTGACCAAGGGGACCGAATCGCCTCATTAGAAGCGGAGGTGGTATTGTTGGTGGCAACCCAGGGAACTCTCAAGGGAAAAATGGAGGACCAGGAAAACGGATTGTGCCGTCAGAATCTCTGCATTGTGGGCCTGCCGGAGAGTATCGAGGCAGAAACCCCATGGAGTACATAGCTCGGATACTGGGCAATCTGGCCGGGTGGGGCGGGGGGGGGGGGGGGGGGGGGGGGGAACTTACCCAAGCCCCCAGAAATAGACAGGGCCCACAGATCACTCTGGCCGAGGCCAAAAACAGGGGAGCAACCAATGCCCATCTTTGCCAAGCTACACAGGTTCCAAGATAGAGAGTGGATCCTGAACTGGGCAAGGCACACGGGGTCCTGTAACTGGGAAGGGCACTCGATCCACGTGTATCAGGACACTGGCGCAGAACTGACCAAACGCCAAGCCGAATTTGGCAGCCAAGGTAGCTCTGCACAAAAGCAAGGCGCGGTTTGGGATACTATACCCGGCCAAGATGTGGGTAACCTTCCAGGGCAAGAACAGCCAGAGCTCCTCATGGGGAGAGGGGCGGACGCCCCAGCCTTTGCCACCCTGATCGCCGGCCAGAGACTCCTGCACAGCAGGCGATCAGCAGCACCACCTCAGGCTGTGGACTGCCTTTCCTACCTTGGTAGAATTTCTCAAGCTAGAGAAATTAAAATACTGCGCTCAAGGGTCGACGGGTGGCTTCCACAAAATGGCTGTTCAACAACTTGTTCCAAGACCTGTTTGTAACCAGCGCCCGGGGTTGGGGGGGGGGGGACGGGGGGACGGACACAGGACAAGTCACAATAATGAAGAGAAGGGGAGGGGGGGAGCAGTACAGGAGGTGGGGGGGGGGGGGGGGGGGGATGGAAGCACCAAGGAAGAACGCAGGCCAAGAAGGAAAGGCAAGAACCACAAGGGACAACGGGCAACAAAAGAAAGAGTGTGTACGACTCATCCCACCCCCCCTGCCCCCTGGCATGGCTAAGCGCCAGGAGGCAACCAGGACAGGGGCGACGGCTGACCACCGGGGGGGCATTGTTATTATTATTGTTGCGGGTAGATCATTTTTGTTGGGTTGGCGGGAGTTATAAGATCGATTGGGATTTTTAAAATATATATGTATTGATATTATGACACTTTCTGGGCAGTTTGATGTTGCGTTTGTTTTCAGTGAAAAATCTTTAATAAAAATATTTTTAAAAAAACATGGTGAATTCCACTGTTCTTAACTCACATCAATAATTGGTGCAAACGGCACTAAACCTGCAGAAACAATTCATCTCTGGTGACAACTCCAGAGCTGCAAACTTAGTTGGACAAAGCACGCAAGTTAACTGAAACTTTCATGTGGGCAAAGTGCACCTGGAGAGTAAAAATGGGCCCCGTGGATAGTCTGATCACAGAGAATGAAGGTGAAAGAGATTTCCATTCCCCTTTGCCCGAACAAGTGTTTCCTGGCCTCAGCTCTGAATGGCCCTGTTATGAGGTATGTTGATAACACAGAATCCTGAACTCTCTTTGATTCAATGTATGAAAGCACAGTACTGTGGTCACTTGTGGCCGGCTTCTGCCATCTGTGCGCTGGGTCAAAGGTGATGCCCATGTTCTTTTAGCGCGTATACTTCTAACGCCTGAGCCATGCCAGTGATTACATTGGAGTATCTGAATACAGGTCACGTCCACAGTCTACAAAGATGCACAGCTACACTGCATCGGTAACAAAAGATCTCAGGGAATCAGCTGCAAGTGCTGCCTGAGATTGCTATTGTGATCATACATACTTTGAACGCCTTGGACATTTGTGCATCCAGCCGAGCGATCTTGGCTTCAGAATTTTCCCTGAGCAGACTCCACAATTCTGCGGAGCCAGGGTGACCTGTGGGGAGTAACCCAGTCAGTTAATTGGTGAATGAAGAATCGCGGAATCAAGAGAGGCAGACGACTAGGATCTGTAAATGCGTGACCGATGTTTGGGGATAGCAGAACCTCAGTCGACCGGTGTATGGAAACTGAGGCTTTGTCAACACCACCCTGTGCTGGGGACGTGGGTCTTGCCGTGTTGGGGCTTTCATGCAGCAATCTCAGCCACAACTTGAGCAAAGGTATCAACTTAGAAAACCAACAGCAGGCCAGAGGGATCAACAGAGCGGACAACTCAGAATAGGCCCTGGATGTAATCATGTGACATGTTACTGTGATGGGGACAAAATTATGTCGTGAAAGGATTTTGGCCAAATTGGGTATCTTTGCTCGTTTCTCCTGCACACAAGTGTCAGCTGTGGATGTTTCTCGGCACTCCTGCCACTGTGTCAGAAGGTTGTAGATTTAAGTAATCTCCAGGATTTGAGCGCAAAAGTCAAGCTAGCCCTTACGTTGCACCGAGGGAGTGCTGCACTGCTGGAGGTGCTGTCTTTCAGATGAGACGTTAAACTGAGGCCGTGTCTATTGTTTCATGTGGATGTAAAAGATCCCGCGGCACAATTTCAGGGGAAGCGCAGGTGTGTTACCATGGTGTCCAGATCAATATATCTCACTCAACATTAGATTATCTGATCATTATCACATTGCTGTTTGTAGGGGCTTGCTGTGTGCTTCAGTACTTCAAAAGTGTACTACATTGGCTCTAAGGCACTTTGGGCCATGCTGTGGCAACAAAAGGTGCTATATAAATGCAATCCATTGTAATATCGTAACAGTTCCTGGACTTTGTTCCATCATTAATCAGATCAAGGTTGGTCCGCACCCAAGCTTCATTGTTCCACCGTTACTCCATATCTCCTGATATCCCCACTAAACAAAAATCACAGTCTTGAAATCATTGTCTCCCAGTAGAGCTATCGGGAAGAAAATTCCAAGTTTCTATTCCCTCTAGTACCAGTGTTGGGGCTGCCCACTGACCAATTTCTGAAACACTCTCTGAATTAGTGTTTGAGAGGAGAATAGTTAATTTTTAAAAAAAAGTTTTAGGAGTACGCAATTCTTTCTTATTTATTTAGGGGCAATTTAGCGTGGCCAATCCACCTACCCTGCCCATCTTTGGATTGTGGGGGTGAGACCCACACAGACACGGGGAGAATGTGCAAACTCCACACGGACGGTGACCCGGGGCCGGGAACGAACCCGGGTCCTCGGGGCCGTGAAGCAGCAGTGCTAACCACTGCACCATCGTGTCGCCCCGGACACTAGTTAATTAACCCACACCAATGCTTAGCACTGTCCCCTTTCTTACTTTTATGGCGTAGAGATCAGTAAGGTTCCGTCATCAATGTTCCATGGTCAATGGCTCTGGTTTCCATAGAAGGCCAGTTTCTGGTGAGTCAACGCTTGCAGACACCCCGTTGCTCTGAACCTTTATAAAACTGACTCTTGCGGATCCACCTACGATTGGTGTAAACCTCCTCCAACTGATAGCCTCCCACGTTGCCACTTTGAGCTCCCAGTGACCATTGCTCCAGACCTCCCCGGTGAACAGGATTTTCAAACAGAATCTATACACTCCAAGCAGCCACCAGCTTTGCTGCCAACTATTCTTTTTGTTGTTGCCAGTTGTCTTAGGTTGTGTAAGCCCTAGCTGTGTGATATTCAAATTATCCCATTGTGTATGATTATGATTCAGGTGTTGTTGTCATCTGCTACATCATTACTGTATAAACACCAGGTCCTTCAACGTGAGATATGCTGCTTGTCTGTTAGCTGCATAATACTGTCTGCAGAGTCCGGGTCCTGCAATGCACTCGAAATGACAGCCACCATTCTGTTTTGATCAACACTGCATTACCTTTCAGAACAATGCCAGTTTCTGTCAAGGGCTCAGAGAGAGTATGAAAGCAATCTCCATGTAATAGCAATATAAAAGCAAAATTCTGCAGGTGCTAGAAACCCGAAATAAAAACAGGAAATGCTGGAAAACCTCAGGAGGTCCACCAGCATCTGTGGAGAGAGAAACTTTTCTTCAGGGATCTATGTTACAGTCATGAGCACAGTTATCTCTGCAGGCTAACTGATGGTCCTATTTATGGTTTTCCTTCAGTGAACCTCGAAGTTGAATGGCTTCCTGTGTGCTGCCAACTGTGCTGTCAGTCTCAGCTTTGAATGCTTCGTGTCAGCAGTAAGAAGTCTTACAACACCAGGTTAAAGTCCAACTGGTTTGTTTCGAATCACTAGCTTACGGAGCGCAGCTCCTTCATCAGGTGGATCAACATCCCACATTTTAGACATGGCTTAAGGCTGCCTCAGGATCCTTTATGTTTCAATCAAGTCGCCTCTTACTCTTCTAAGCTACAGCAGATACAAATCCAGCCTGTCCAACCTTTCCACAAAAAATAATGCATCTGTTCCAGGTATTGGTCTGGTAAATATTGTCCGAACTGCTTCCAAATCAATACTGTACACATTACACCAGATGTGGTCTCAACAATGCCCTGTACAACTGAAGCATAACCTCCCTACTTTTGTATTCAATCCCCTTGCAATAAATAATAACATTCTATTAACTTTTCTAATTACTTGTTGTACCTGCGTACTAACCTTTTGTGGTTCATGCACAAGGTCACCCAGATCCCTTTGTATCTCAGAGCTCTGCAATCTCTCGCTATTTAGATAATAAGCTTCATAGAACATAAAGTGCAGAAGGAGGACATTCGGCCCTTCAAGTCTGCACCAACCTACCTAAGCCTCACTTCCACCCCGCAACCCGTAACCCAATAACCCCTCCTAACCTTGTTTGGGCACTAAGGGCAATTTAGCATGGCCAATCCACCTAACCTGCACATCTTTGGGCTGTGGGAGGAAACCGGAGCACCCGGAGGAAACCCATGCAGAAACAGGGAGAACGTGTGGTCTCCGCACAGAAGTGTCCCAGCGGGGAATCGAACCTGGGATCCTGGCGCTGTGAAGCCACAGTGCTAGCCGCTTGTGCTACCGTGCTTACATTTTATTCTCCCTTCTAAAATGGACGATTGACATTTTCCCACATTTTACTCCATTTGCCAGGTGTTTGCCCACACATGTAACCTATCGATATCCCTTTGTAATCTCCTTTGTTCTCTTCACAACTTATCGTCCTACCTATCTTTGTATCATCTACAAATTTAGCAACCATACCTTTGGTCCCTTCATCCAAGTCATTTATATACATTGTAACAAAGTTGAGGGTCCAGCCCTGATTCCTGTGGCACACCACTCATTACATCCCGTCAATCAGAAAATGACTAATTTATGTTGGCTCTCTGTTTCCTGTTATTTAGTCAATATTCTATTCATGCCAATATGTTACCCCTGACACCACAGCTTTTATTTTCTACAGTAACCTTTGATGTGGCACCTTATCAACTGCCTTCTGGAAATCTAAGTACTGCGCATCCATCAGTTTTCCTTTATCCGCAGCACATGTCACTCCTTCAAAGAACTCCAATGAATTGGTTCAACATGATTTCCCTTTCACAAAACCATGTTGACACTGCCTGATTATCTTGAATTTATCTAAGTGCCCTGCTGTAATGTCTTAATAATAGTTTCTAACATTTTCCCTGTGACAGATGTTTGGGGCAGCACGGTAGCATGGTGGTTAGCATCAATGCTTCACAGCTCCAGGGTCCCAGGTTCGATTCCCGGCTGGGTCACTGTCTGTGCGGAGTCTGCACGTCCTCCCCGTGTGTGCGTGGGTTTCCTCCGGGTGCTCCGGTTTCCTCCCACAGTCCAAAGATGTGCGGGTTAGGTGGATTGGCCAGGCTAAATTGCCCTTAGTGTCCTAAAAAAAATAATGTTAATGGGGGGGTTGTTGGGTTACTGGTATAGGGTGGATACGTGGGCTTGAGTAGGGTGATCATTGCTCGGCACAACATTGAGGGCCGAAGGGCCTGTTCTGTGCTTTACTGTTCTAATTCTAATTCTAATTCTAAATCTAATTCTAACTGGCCGATAGTTATCAACTATAATAACTAGCTACTTCTTTCAAGACTCTAGGGTGAAGTCCATCAGGAGCCGGGAAGCTGTTAGCCCGCAGCACCAACAATTTGCTCAGTACCACTTCCCTGGTGATTGTAATTTTCTTGAATTCCTCCTTTCCTTCCATTTTCTGATTTACAGTTAGTTTGAGTTATTTCTATCCTCAATGGAACACATTTAATGTAATAAAGTATCCTAAGATGCTTCATTGAAGTATTATTTAAAAACCTTTTATGGTGACCAGATTTAGCCTATTCACCGAGTGACATTATACAGCATGTGAAGAGTTAATGACAGCAAGTAACATCAGGAAATAATTAAAAGAGGTGAGTTTTAAGGAATGTCTTGAAGGAGGAATGTTAGGTGGAGAGGCAGAAGTGTGAGGGGAGGTTATTCCAAAGCTTGGGGCCCAGGCACAGAGCCAATCAAATATGCTCAGAGGTCAGCATGAGAAGAACAAAAGATACCGCAGAGGGTTATGGGGCTGGGTTTGATGACAGAGATAGGGAAGGATGAGGCCATGGAGGAACTTGTAAACAGGAATGATATTTTTAAAGCAAGACATTGCTTGGCCAGGAATCAATGTAGATCAGTGAGTTTGAGGGTATAGGAGAATGGGGATTTGGTGTGAGTTAAACATCGGCAGCAGAGTTTTGGATGATCTCAAGTTTACTGAGGGTAGAATGTGGGGAGACCAGTCAGGAGGACATTGGAATAGTCAAGTTGTGAGGTAACAAAGGCCTGAATGAGGGTTTCACAGCAGATTAGCTGAGACGGGGGGGGGGGGGGGGGGGGGGGGAGTTGGACAATTATTTTTTGTATCAGATATCACAACTCTGTGATAAAGCGCCAGTGGATGGAGAGTACCATGGTGGCCAAGTTTCGAGATCAACAAATCATTGGACACAGATTTGGAAGACAAATAGATCCTTTGGAAGTTGCATAGTTTGCACATCTGGTGCCGCAGAAACAAAGCTTTATTGCTAGATGCTGGAGGGTTTGATAAGGAATAGGACAAACTTATTTAGCAAGTCATCGCTCAGTATGAAATTGATATCACCATGTCCTACTGTGAGCTTTCCAATAGCCAGGGAATTTAACGATGCTGTGGCAATATGGGGAAAAAGATAGTTTTTATCCCCCCCCCACCTTTTATGGTGACCAGATTTAGCCTATTCACTGAGTGACATTATAGAAATGTACAGCATGTGAAGCGTTAATGTCATGTTACAATTAGCCACTAGATGGAGCGAGAGACAGTACTATAAAAGGCACTGATTCTTAAGCTTCTGGGAGAGAGTGGAATAGAGGAGGGGAGGCTGGAGTAAAGTACATAGTAGAGCTAGAGAGGATAGAATATAGTCACAGTTAGAGTATAGAGATAGTGTTAGTGAGTGTAGTTTCATATAATCTATTTGTTTACTGCAGGAATAAGTGTTGAACTTTAATTTAAGTAGTGTAAATAAAATTAGCTTTGTTGATGAACATAGCTTCAATTGTCTTTGTGAACACTACACTTTACTTCCTGAAGTCAACCGCACAAACATCACCCCACACTATAATATATATATATATATATAATATATATATTTCTCGATACATGGAGAAATGGGTGGGAATAGGATTAGGAACAAATGGCGAGGAATTTGCAATGAGCAATTTTGAGAAGTGGGCATCATAGTTACGCACACTGCGCTGAGCACCTTCAGTTTGTGCGAGAGAAACAATGCCATGATGGATTACCTGTTACATCAAATATTGACCGATTAATCAGACTTTTAAAAATTATATGGGAGAAGAAGTTCATAGAATCACAGAATTTACAGTGCTGAAGGAGGCCATTCGGCCATCGAGTCTGCACCGGCTCTTGGAAAGAGCACCCTACCTAAGCCCACACCCCCACCTTATCCCCATAACCCAGTAACCCCACCCAACCTTTTTGGACACTAAGGGCAATTTATCATGGCCAATCCACCTAACCTCCACATCTTTGGACTGTGGGGGGAAACCGGAGCACCCGGAGGAAACCCACGCAGACACTGGGAGAACATGCAGACTCCGCACAGACAGTGACCCAAGCCGGGAATCGTACCTGGGAATCCTGGAGCTGTGAAGCAACTGTGCTAACCATTGTGCTACCCGCCCCCCCCCCCCCCCAAGTTCTGAGTAAACAAATAATTAAAGAAATTAAATTTAACCGGACGATATGAGGTTGGTCATCTTTAGTGATGCTTGGCAGGCCAGTTTTACAGATGGCTATTTGGATATTCTAGCACAGCAGGATTATTATAATTCTTGGTGAAATAGAATGATAAATGCTGTCTATTGTTCTGGGAAGCTGAGAAAATTTAAATGGTAATGAAGAGCACCTCAGCTGCTGAAACACTGGCATCAGTAAAAGCAATAGATATGGGATGGTGGCAGTGAAGATGGAGAAAAGGGTGGGGGTGATGACACTCCAGTCTTGACCACAAAATTTTGTCTTATTTCCATTGGTGAGGACCGTCACCAATATCCTGTTGTGGAGGAGCCTGAGGGTGTTTACAGCCAACCTTGGACAGGGGCTTCCATAGCACTTCCTGATTTGACTGAAAAGCCTTGGTCAGATTGATGAATACCATGTAGAGTGGTTGATGTTGCTCCTGGTATTTCTCTTGACATTGCGAGCAGTGAAACTCATGTGCGCTGTTCCAATGTTTGGTTGGAACCCACCCTGATTTTCCACAAGGAT
The DNA here is from genome assembly GCF_902713615.1 of Scyliorhinus canicula. NCBI lineage: Eukaryota > Metazoa > Chordata > Chondrichthyes > Carcharhiniformes > Scyliorhinidae > Scyliorhinus > Scyliorhinus canicula. The sequence goes on along the minus strand of NC_052156.1, from coordinate 157,002,646 downwards.
TTCTTCAGAGGCTGGGAGAAGGTGGCTAGTGAGGATTTGGCTGATGATCTTCCTGGCGAAGGAGAGTAGGGAGATTCCTCGGTAGTTCCAACAGTCCACTTTGTCTCCTTTCTTGAAGATGTTGGCGTCAACAGTTGATGAAGATGATGGGTGATCTCTGCTGTCCACACACACTAACCATTCCTACAGTCCACACATGCACACACGGTGCCTACAGTACTCCCACACATGCTCTCTACAGTTCCCCCACATACCCTACAATTTATACCCAAACACACTCCAGGTACTGTCCTGTTAATCCCCTTCCAGTCAGTAATGGTAGGAATCAGCAAGTTAGCTACTTTTTCCGTGGGACTTGATGCTACACCATGTGATGCCCTGGTCCACCACAGAAGTTTGATCAATAATCCTTTAACTGCTTTTTCCCCCTCTCAGACACTTTAGACAATAGATGGTCAGCGGTTCCTTACCTCCACACCTCTTCAGGACTAAACTGGCACATTGGGCAGCTCGTTCACTTGCGTCCTCCTTGGACATGACTGTCGACCCTCTGCAGAAAATCACATTGCAACTCATAAAAGCAAATTCCAAATGGTGCACGAGCGTGATTCGTTTTTAAACTACAATGGGCTGCCAAGGAATTTCATGCTGTAACTGATATGTAATGATATGTATAATGCCACTATCGTAAAGAGTTAATAGCTGAATCTATGTGTAAATCAAACACTAGAGGGTGTTACTAATTCACTGTATATAAGACAGCATCTCTAGGAATTCTGGGAGAAGCTGAAGAGAACATGAAGAGAGCAGAGTGCAAGTTGAATGGAGAATTATAGCACAAGGTCAAGTCATAGCGTAATTTAATAGATAGAATATTGAATACTGATGCTACAGATTCAGTATCATTAGTTTATTATCTGTAACTCAGTAGAGTGTGTGAACTTCATTTTAGTAAGTTGTGTAAAATAAATTAGTTTTTGATTCAATCTTCTTATTTGTACATTCTTTGTCAACACTACATAGCTGGCTATCTGGGAGGAAAAGGCAAGGAATATAACTGTAACACAGACAGCGGAGTCACTCAGCACAGTCACTCAGGCAACTGTTTAATTTAATCACTGTTTCTGAGACAGAGTTTAGCTTTCACTGAGTTTCATTGGCCGAGTTGACTGGACACTAGCAGTGAGTTCCAAAGCTTTTTCGACAATTTGATCTCCTGTTGCCAGAACAGCTATCTTTTTGCTGTATCTAGTTGCTTCTTGTCCAGTGTCCTGTTGTTAAACCGTTCCTGGCAACCAGTGCCATCAGCTGGTCACTCACTGTGGGAAGAAAGACTCGCTCGCGTTTTTCCTAAAATTACCTTCACAGCTCCTGCTCTGCCATCTTGTCACATTTATTTTCAAATCTACAGGGAACTGGTGCATACTCAAGGGACCAAGTGGTCTCCTTCTGTGTAGTAACAACTCTGGATAAATCTATTTCTAAATATCCTGTATAGCTCAGTTAGCTTTGGGGGCAGCACGGTAGCACAGTGGTTAACACTGTGGCTTCACAGCACCAGGGTTCCAGGTTCGATTCCCCGCTGGGTCACTGTCTGTGTGGAGTCTGCACATCCTCCCCGTGTCTGTATGGGTTTCCTCCGGGTGCTCCGGTTTCCTCCCACAGTCCAAAGATGTGAAGGTTAGGTGGATTGGCCATGCTAAATTGCCCTTAATGTCCAAAAAAGGTTAGAAGGGATAATTGGGTTATGGGGATAGGGTGGAAGTGAGTGCTTAAGTGGGTCGGTGCAGACTCGATGGGCCAAATGGCCTCCTTCTGCACTGTAAGTTCTTTGTTCTATGAGCCGTAAGAGTCTTGAATGATCTGTGGTCATTGCTCAAACTTCATCTCTCGAAAGAAACCTTGTTCCCCTCTCCATGGCCTCCTAACATCACAGCAACCAAAGGGGTATCTCATTGAAACCTACAAAATACCGAAAGGAATAGACAGGGTAGGTGCAGGTACGATGTTTCCCTTGGTGGGGGAGTCGAGAACCAGGGCACACAATTTCAAAATGTGGGGGGATGCTACTGAGAACAGCGCTGAGGAGAAATGTTTTTACTCCGAGGGTGATGAAAGTTAGGAATTCGCTACCCCAGAGGACAGTGAAAGCTCAGTCAATTGAGTATGTTTAAGGTAGAGGTGGACTGACTGATTAACGGTAATGTTATGGGGATAGTCTGTGCAAAAGGCATTGAAGGCATCAGCCGTGACTGCATTAAATTTAAATTGAGGAGCAGTCTTGATGGGCTGAATGGCCTAGTCCTATTCCGATGGCACCCAGGAACCCATTGTCATGAAATAATTGAGGCACTCAGTACACTGGAGGGATACAGTGACAAACCGGTTATGGCAGGGGAGATACGGAGATGTTAAGCACGATTCAACGGGAACAAAAAGCATCCAGTTTCGGATACATTTAGCGTTATTCAATGGCACCTTGCCAGTTTTGCTTTGGCCTCATTGAGGAACGCACTTGCATCATTTCCTGTCCTGATGCGCTTAACTCACCATTGCCTGGATCGGGACAGATCTTTTAACCCCCACCCCAGCAGCCCCACCACAGCTTCCAGACCCCCCACAGCACCCAGGTTGTCTCTTCGGGGATCCTCGAGCCCCCCCCCCCCCTCCCCCATTCCACATTTTAAAGGTAAGGTGCCCTGGCACGGGCACCTTGGCACTCACATCGTGGCAGTGCCAGGGTACCAAGCTGGCAATGCCAAGGCGCCTGGGTACCAGGACTGCCAGGGTACCACCATGCCCAGAGCCTGACCACCCGGGGGTCTTCAATGGGCAGGGAGACCCCCACCAGATGCTGTTAACCCCCCCCCCCCCCTCCCCAGAAGCTGTTTGTTTGGACCAGCACTAAAACGCGGCCAGTTGAGGACTCACTGGGGAGGCCATTAATTCCCGTGCTCCGGGAGAAAACGGTGTAGACATATTTGAATGAGCCATTAGAAATAGAAATAGAAAATCGCTTATTGTCACGAGTAGGCTTCAATGAAGTTACTGTGAAAAGTTGCTAGTCACCACATTCCGGTGCCTGTTCGGGGAGGCTGGTACGGGAATCGAACCGTGCTGCTGGCCTGCTTGGTCTGCTTTAAAAGCCAACGATTTAGCCCAGTGAGCTAAACCAGCCCCATTAAATATGCTGATTTGGATCTCGCCAGTCAAGTCGCGACATCTCGCCAGGTTCAATGTCCTTGTTCTGTCACCAAGCCTGGCGTGACGAGGAGTAAATCCTGCCCCTCATCGCCCGTGGCTGGACAATTTGGAACAACGGGGCGCAGTCTCGGGTTAAGGGGCCAATCATTTACGACTGAGGCGAGGAGAAATTTCTTTTTTCGGAGGGGTTGTGAGTCTTTTTAAATTGTTTACCCCAAAGGATTGTGGATGCTCCAACATTAAATATATTTCACACTTGGAGCGGCAGATTTCTGTTGCCTCAGAGAATGGAGGGGGCAGGAAAGTGGGATTGAACGCCACATCAGCCTGATGGGTGGCAGAGCAGGCTCGATGGGCCGAATGGCCTTCTCCTGGTCCTATTTCTTCTTGTGCCATTACACCAATAATCAGGAAGCCTGGACGGATTTAATTTAAAAATGCAATTACTAAATCTGGAATAAAACTAGCCTCAGTAATGGGGAGCGTCAGATTAACGGATTGCCATAAAAATCCAAACTGGTTCATTACCATGCTTTCGGGAAGGGGGTCTGCCACCCTTATACGGCCTGGCCTATGTGACTGGAAAGCTGAGTCCAGCGGTGTTCTCCAGGGATTGGTGCTGAGGTCGCCTGTTGTTTGTAATGTACATTCATCTGACTGTGAATGTAGGAGGTGTGATAAGTAAGTTCGCAGATGACACCAAAATTGGTGGTGTGGTAAAAAGTGAGGAGCTAGGCCTCAGATTACAGGATGATGTAGACGGGCTGGTGAGGTGGGCAGAAGAGTGGCTAATGGAATTTAACCATGAAAAGTGCGGTAATGCATTTTGGGAAGAATATACAACGTATGGTCGGACTTCAGGAAGTACAGAGGATCAAAGGGACCCTTGGTGTGCAGGTTCACAGATCTCTGAAGACAACAGGACAGGTAGTGAAGGTGGTTAAGAAGGCCTATGGAATTCTTTCCTTTATTAACCAAGGTATTGAATATAAGAGCAGGGAGGTTATGCTGGAGCTGCACAAAAAGCTGGCTGGGCCCCAGCTGGAGTACTGAGTGCAGCTCTGGTTACCACACTATAGAAAGGAAGTGATTGCATGGGAGAGGGTGCAGAGGAGATTCACCCGGGTGTTGCCTGGGCTGGAGCGTTTCAGCAATCGGGAGAGACTGGTTAGGCTGGGGTTGTTTTCGCTGGAGCAGAGAAGGCTGAGGGGGGACATGACTGAGGTATAAAATTATGAGGGACGTAGAAGGGTGGATAGGAAGGTACATTTCCCCTTGGTGGAGGGGTCAATGACCAAGGGCATAGATTTAAGGTAAGGGGCAGGAGGTTTAGAGGGCATGTGAGGAAAATCTTCACCCAGAAGGTGGTGGGAATCTGGAACTCGCTGCCTGAAAGAGAGGTAGAGGTGGAACCCTCAACATTTAAGAAGCTTTTACATGAGCATGTGAAACGCCACAGCATACAAGGCTATGGACCGTGTGCTGGAAAATGGGATTATAACAGTTAGGTGCTTGATGGTCAGTATGGATGTGATCGGCTGAAGGGCCTCTTTCCTTGCTGTAAAACTCTAAAGACGCAAAATGCCACCTTTGTGGCCAGGGGGAAATACACTTCTTTAGCGCCTGCTACCCCACTTAGCCCAATTCAGGAAAAGCACCATGTCTAAATTTAACCAGGGGAACAGTTTGCCTATTCAACTGTGGGAACCATCCATCCAGTCCTTACTTCACCTGACTACCCCATACACACAACTACCAGCAAAGGGTCAGTGGATACCAGTCAGGAGGAGAAGCCCGGGCAACATTCGGCTCTTTCCTCTTAGGCTGCTGAGGTCAATTACAGCACTGGGCTAAAGTAATCCAGCACAGCCCACATCAGAAATGAACGTGGGATCTTGCTGTGCTGTATGGCTCAGCTACGCCCTGACCTCTACAGGTAATCAATGGGGGGGGGGGGGGGGGACCCTACCCTCAAAAGGGTTCCCGTCTTGCTTTTGAGAGCATTTGTTACATACATAAAAGATAAAACTCATGAAAAGTTCTTGCGATCATGCCATCTCTTGCAGCGGCCTGAATTCTTAAACTTACTTGGTACTAATACAAGCATTCCACAGGTCTCTGAAGTACACATTCGGTCCCAACATTCTGCCGAGGATTAATTTGCACGTTATCAGGAAGAGTGTACAGTAGCAACTTGAATGGGCCTTTCTCTTGCTGATTTCCTAACCCACCCCCAGTCCTTGTATTGACGTGCAGTTCTTGCCCAGGGCTGTTGCAGAAATGGTGGTTTAATGAGCAGCCTCCATTCCTCTGTTATAGCGACAATGATACATAATGATGGAACACCGTGTGCATTCCGAAACTTACCAACATTCCAGCACCAGGAGGAGATTTCACCTCTGCTTGCTTTACGTTCAACACTTTAGGATGTTGCAGGTGCTTTATCTTTACCTGTGTTGACTCTCTGAAGGGGCTGTCCAATTTGTCCCATAACCTCATTTTCACACGATCCGAAGGGGCGGGGGGCAGTGGTAAAACGCCCTTTACACATCACTTAACATGTTGTACAAACTCCTGAACCAACTATCTTTTTACGATGAAGTTATCCACACACTTGCCGTATATCTACTGTTAAATAGAACAGTACAGCACAGAACAGGCCCTTCGGCCCTCAATGTTGTGCAGAGCAATGATCATCCTACTCAAACCCACGTATCCACCCTATACCGTAACCCAACAACCCCCCCCCCTTACTTTTTAGGACACTACGGGCAATTTAGCATGGCCAATCCACCTAACCCGCACATCTTTGGACTGTGGGAGGAAACCCACGCACACACACGGGGAGGACGTGCAGACTCCGCACAGACAGTGACCCAGCCGGGAATCGAACCTGGGACCCTGGAGCTGTGAAGCATGCATGCTAACCACCATGCTACCGTGCTGCCCGTGTTGTTCACCTCCCCTCTTTGCTTTGCCAATGCTGTGAAGGTGCTCTTAGATCGGACAGGATTCGGGATTAGTGATGGGCCCTGCCCTAAACATTAGCATTTAACCTCGTTTAAAAACTAACCCCAACCCAGTGGTGTTCAAAGGTAGGAGGGGGTTTTCGGGGGGGGGGGGGGGGGGGGGGGGGTGAAGGTAGGAGGGGGAGTCGGGGGTTGGGTGAACTGGGCCAACACTAACTTTACAAGGAAAACCATGGCAGAAACCCTGACATAGACTTCCGCCGACTGATTGAAAATCGCTTATTGTCACAAGTAGGCTTCAAATAAAGTTACTGTGAAAAGCCCCTAGTCTCCACATTCCGGCGCCTGTTCGGGGAGGCTGGTACGGGAATTGAACCCGGGCTGCTGGCCTGGTTCTGCTTTACACGCCAGTTGTTTAGCCCACTGTGCTAAACCAGCCCCTGCTGGTTATGGGCGGGGCAGGGGGGGGGGGGGGTGATACTTCCAACTATGTACAGGACGCACAGATCCAGCCTCAAATCAAGAAACAGCCAAACATGGCGAGAGAACTAAGTGCCTCCTTGGAACAGATGGGGGCGGTGGACCCATGGCGGTTCACACACCCAAGGTAGAAGGAGTTCTCATTTTCCCAGATCCACAAGATCCAACAAGAATTGACTTCTTCGTACTGGGGAAAATCGGTGCTTCCAGGACTGATACGAGCGGAATACTCTGCAACCTCCGACCACGCTCCACGTGGATTAGGCTCGCTTTGTCAAAGGGAGCAGAGCTGGGGAGGCTGCCGTTCTAGCTGGCCCAGACCAGATTCCGATACCTATCATTATAACTATAAATTGCCGGGGCAGCACGGTGGCCTAGTGGTTAGCACAACCGCCTCACGGCGCTGAGGTCCCAGGTTCGATCCCGGCTCTGGGTCACTGTCCGTGTGGAGTTTGCACATTCTCCCTGTGTCTGCGTGGGTTTCGCCCCCACAACCCAAAAAAAATGCGCAGAGTAGGTGGATTGGCCACGCTAAATTGCCCCTTAATTGGAAAAAATAATTGGGTAATCTAAATTTACAAAAAAAAAATAACTATAAATTGCCCAAATAGATTGTTGTTAGCAAATCTTGTCTTTAAATTGCACCCAATCCTTTGCATTTTAATTAAGGGGCAATTTAGTGTGGCCAATCCACCTCCACTGAAAATCTTTGGGTTTTGGGGGTGAGACCCAAGCAAACACGGGGAGAATGTGCAAACTCCACACGGACAGTGACCCAGAGCTGGGATCTTACCTGGGCCCTCGGTGCTGTGAAGCAGCAGTGCTAACCACTGCGCCACCGTGCTGCCTCTTTGTTAGCAAGTCTTAATCATTTGCCTCCCCTGAACAGTTATTTTATTATCTGGACATTTGTAACACGGCATGCTTTCATCACATAAAATGGATCAGTGTTGTTTATTCCCTATCTCACAATAGTATCATCAGCAGTTGGACCGACTGAATAGTGTATTCACTTGTTTCGCTTCAATTTTTTAATCTAATCCTAACCTGAAGCTACTGTGTATCTTTTTTTTTAATAAATGTTTTTTATTGGGTTTTTGAACAAAGTATATTTACCGTTATGTACACAGGATAAGAGACATACACACACACATATAGAAGAGAAGGGCACACCCAAACATACCAAAGAAAAGAAAATAGTAAATAATTTTTTTAAAATACAATAAAAAATAAAATAGAATAACTGGTAGGGTATTGTGCACCAGCTCAACAGCAGCAACTCTGTACACCTGGCAAAATTATTTACAACACATAAGTGGGCGACTGTTGGTGGGGGGTTGGGGGGGGGGGGGGGTGGAGACTGGGGAGGTAAATATACATTTGGGTGCCAGAGAAACAATTACAGTGGGCAATGGTCGAATGGGTTTGGTGTTGGTGTTGTCACTTGCTTCTCCTGGACGGATCTCGCTGCCGTCTCGCGCTCACCACCGCTTCTGCCATTCCTCCTGTCTTCCGTCTTCATTCTCCTCATTCCCTGCTCCTGGAGATGCCATGTTCGTTATTGTATCCCGTGCCTTCCTTCCGGCTCTCATTTTCCCTGCCTCCCCCCCACCTCCCTGGTTCCCCTCTCTTGTTCCCTGTCTCTTCCCTCATCCCCCCCTCTCCTCCTGTGATTTGCCTTTCTTTCCTCTTAGGTTTAGCTGTTGCCCCCCCCCCCCCCCCCCCCCCCCCCACTCCCGGTCTGTCTCTCCCTCTCATGCTTTGGCGACTTTCCCCTGATTCTTGGCTACCTGGTTATTTTTCCGCTTGTTCGTTGGCCACAAACAGGACCCGGAACAATTGCGTGAATGGCTCCCATGTTCTGTAGAAGCCGTCGTCTGACCCTCGCATGGCGAATTTGATTTTCTCCATTTGGAGAGATTCCGAGAGGTCAGACAGCCAGTCTGCAGCTCTGGGTGGTGCTGCTGACTGCCAGCCGAACAGGATTCTACGGCGGGCGATCAGGGGGGCAAAGGCAAGGGCGTCCACCCTCCTCCCCAGGAATCTTAAGAATTTTTTTCGCTAAAGTCCTCAATTTTGTGTTTGGTCTGGCCTTTGGCTTAGTCCAGATTGGTCCAGTAATGTCGATTTGTTATCCATGGTTGCTTAAAGTTCAGGCGAGTGCAACTTAAATGCTGTGCAGGTTCTAAAGATGTCGCTGCAGTAACCTCTTTATCAGAGAGTCTTTCTGCACTTGTCGTGTTTGGGTGGCTCCCATGGGCCCGACCTCTTTGGGGTTTAGTTTTTTTTTGTTGCAATTTGTTGGGACTTTCCCTGTGATAGCGGAGGATTTTCGGGCCTTTTACAATCAATTCCTGCCTTTAGCCGAGGTTTCTAAACCTTCCACTTCTTCTTTTTCTTCCTTAAAACAAGCTCGGTTGTCACATGGTATGACGCCGATTCTGAATCCGCACTGGCTGTTCTGACTTTTTTCCTTTAGTACCGCACTGAAGCTTCAGAAGTGAATCTTTCTTTTTACTCACCCAGGCTGGATCCTTTGACTCTGTGCTCTGAGCATTCACAACCAACTTTCGCAAGGTCTTGTGGAGTCCTCAGCAGCACAGTGGAGATTTTTGTTCTGCCTTTCTGCTTCCTATTTTGGAATGAAACTTCTCTCACACGATCTCCGTCTGTGTCGCCACTTCAGGCGCTTTGTCTGCTCAGAATGCCGCTCCTTTCATTTTCCAGCTTTTGAATTTCTCTTCCAGCTTTTCCGAAGCCCTACATTTTTCTAACAGCTGCCACCATGTTGTATGCTCAGGTCACACAAAGAGGTTCCAAATCTTGAATAGTTGAATATTACATTCATTTATAACCCATAAATGCTGGCTGTAGCCCAAACTATGCCCTAGCTCCATGCTTGTTTCAACACAGATCTCTGTCCAGTCCACAACTGACTCTAATCTCAGCTCTTGTGTGTCTTTACATCACACCGTGGGCAGTATGGTTTCCCAGTCCCCCATTAACCCTGGGTTTACCTGATACCTGTAATACTACATATACTGACTGACTGACTCTTTTATGGTTAAGGAACACGTATGCTTGCCTTTTCTGGAATTTACCTTTCCGGGGTTGAATAAGATTGGAGTTTAATTCCTAGGAGTTGGGTAAAATAGAAGGTTGCAAAAGGAATTTATTTAGCAATTGCAGAATGAATATGCTCGGAGTGCATACACAATATTGGGCAAATATAGAATGGGGCTCCTCCTAGTCTATATTATCACAAAATAATCTCTGATAGTTATCTGTGAATGTATTGAATGTGTCAGGAAACTACATGTGAGCTTCTAAAAGATACAGCGGCATAATTTCCGTGCATCAGATGCTCTGAGTGCCACTTGCACATTAACTGCAATCGACAATTGTTTGAGAGCTTGTGTTAAAAGCTTTCTTGCAGTGAAGAGTCAGCAATTTGCAGAATAGATTGCCACCTACTGGATTAAACTCAAACATCAAATAATGAGGTGCCCATTCAGCCTCTTTTTGAAAAGAAATGGTATTTTATTCCAAACGTATATAAAAAGTTACAACGCATACACAATTCGGAAACAAACTTCCCAACACACACTATACAGTTTGTACAAATTTTCCCCCTTTATAATAATAAAAATAATCGCTTATTGTCACAAGTAGGCTTCAATGAAGTTACTGTGAAAAGCCCCTAGTCGCCACATTCCGGCGCCTGTTCGGGGAGGCTGGTACGGGAATCGAACCTGCGCTGCTGGCCTTGTTCTGCATTACAAGCCAGCTGTTTAGCCCACTGAGCTAAACCAGCCCCTCCCTCTCCCTCAACCCTCCCGTCCCACCCCCGTGACGAACAACTCCTCAAACACAGTCACGAACAACCCCCACTTTGCCTCGAAATCCTCCGCTGTACCACTTAACTCATGTTTAATCTTTTCCAGCTGGAAAAAGTCATGCAAGTCCCCCAGCCAGGCCGCTAACCCCGGTGGAAATGCTGACCGCCACTCCAATAACATCCGTCGCCCGGCAAACAGAGAGGCGAAGGCTACAGCATCGGCCTTCCTCTGCTCCATGAGCTCCGGCTTCTCTGAAACCCCAAATATCGCAACCAAAGGTTCCGGGTCCACCTCCTCCTCCACTATCCTTGCTCGGGCTGCAAACACTCCCGACCAGAATCTCGCCAACTTTTCGCAGCCCAGAACATGTGCGTGATTCGCTGGTCCCTGCCCACACTTCTCACACTCGTCTGCCGCCCTCTGAAAGAACCCACTCATCCTCACCTGAGTCATGTGCACCCTGCGTACCACCTTGAATTGTATCACTCTCATCCTTGCACATGAGGAGGTCACATTTACCCTTCGTAACGCCTCACTCAATACTCCCCAGTTTATCTCCGCTCACAGCTCCCCCTTCCACTTCTCCTTAATCTTCACCACCCACTCACCTCCCTGTCCTCCCAGCTACCTAGTAATATAATAATCGCTTATTGTCACAAGTAGGCTTCAATTAAGTTTTTGTGAAAAGCCCCTCGTCGCCACATGTAGCCCCTAGTCGCCCCTAAAAGCCCCTGTTCGGGGAGGTCGGTACGGCAATTGAACCCGTGCTGCTGGCATTGTTCTGCATTACAAGCCAGCTGTTTAACCCACTGTGCTAAACCAGCCCCTGGAAAGAGCACCCCACTTAAGCCCACGCCTCCACCCTATCCCCGTAACCCAGTAACCCCACCCAACCTTTTTGTATACCAAGGGCAATTTAGCATGGCCAATCCACCTAACCTGCACATCTTTGGACTGAGAGAGGAAACCGGAGCACCCGGAGGCAACCCACGCAGACACGGGGGGAACGTGCAGACTCCGCACAGACAGTGACCCAAGCCGTGAATCGAACCTGGAAACCTGGGACCCTGGAGCTGTGAAGCAACTGTGCTAACCACTGTGCCGCCCTAGTAAATCGTCTGCATATAGCAACACCCGATGCTCTCTTCCTCCCCCCATAATCCTTCGCCATTCTGCCGACCCCCTCTGAGCCCTGCCAAAGGCTCTGTAGTCAGCGCAAACAGCAGCAGCGACAGCGGGCATCCCTGCCTTGTTCCCCTGTGTACGTCAAAGTTCTGTGAACCCTTGTCATTGATCCACTCGCTCTTGGTGCCACATGTAACAGGCGCACCCATGCCACAAACTTCAACCCAAACCCGAATCATCCCAGGACCTCAAACAGGTACCGCCACTCCACCCGGTCAAATGCCTTCTCCGCATCCATCGACACCACTACCTCCGGTACCTGAGCTCTCGATGGGGGTCATGATCACATTTAACAGCCTCCTTATATTACTGTAGCAAGCTGCCGAGCTGGAGACATTCCTGGACGTGGTGGAGGAGAGGCGGACCATTCTGTGCCCCTGCTCGGGAGGGAGGCTGCCAGCTGCGCTATTCGCCGTGCCTGGGTGTAGGTGGCAGAGGCGATCAGCGCCACCAGCAACACCGTCCAGACCGGCCAGCAGCCCTGAATAAAACTGCACGACCTCCTCAGGGCAGCCAGGGTGAGTAAGCAACACTGTGCCCCTGGCATTAACCCCATCCCACACACTAGTAACCCCGACCACCCCACCACCACATGGATGGCGGCCGAACCCCCCACCCTGCACCACATGTCGGTACCCATACCGGCGGCCATGGCCGGGACCCTGGCCACTGAGGCCACCAGCTACCCACCCCCTGGGCTGCATGCGTCGGACTGTCTAACACTGTCGTTTTCTGTTCCCCCCCCTCCCCTCCCACAGGAAAAGGCCGCCCATAACCCCTGGGAGCGGGAGAAAACTGGAGGGGGACCCACCGGACATGCAGCCCCTGACCATGGCAGAGCAGAGGACCCCGGACGTGGTCAGCGGCTCGGAGGAAAGGGAGGTTACCAGAGTGGAGTTCGACCACGGGCGAGGAACTGAGACCATGCTGAGTTGCGGTTCCCATGCCAATTGTGTCAACAACCCCCCAACACCACCCTCAACCCCACCCTCCACCACCCTCACCATGTTGGCGCGGATTCACCTGTGCACCGAGGTCTGTGAGATCGTGGCCGGGTCCCCACTTGGCGCCTGGAAGGACCCTATGGTGTAAAGGTTCAGGACACCCATCACCTTGACGGCCACCGGGTGCGGGTGTCCTCCCCCATTGCCCTGCGGTGCCAGGCGTGCCAAGATCTGGCAGGTATGTCGCACGGTCTCCCTGCTCAAACGGAGTCTTCGGTCTGGCAGGTTATTGAATGGCGGGCACTGCCGGTACTCATGCGGCGCCTCCTTGGACTTCCTCCTTCTCGGTCTGTTGGGCGGTCGGCTCTCCATCCTGGGTGACTGCCTCTGGGGCAGGCTCTGCTGCTGCCCGCTTCGCTTCCTCCTACTCGAGCAGCTCCAGGGCATCCCCCAGGGCTGCGGCGGCCAGCAGGAAGGCCACCATTGCTGGCTGAATTCCAACATCCATTGTCCTCAGGGGGTGAAAGGCCAACATGTTAGCATGGTGGGTACCACTGTGCCCAACCAGGACCGCGGTTGGCACTGTGGGCTCTGCACCCATGTGTGTGTCCCCCATCCCTGCAGCCCTGGCCCCGTCGGTGCCCGCCACCGTGGGGGCCACAGCCCTGGTGTCTGTCCCTGATGCCAGGGGCATCATCGGCTGACACCGCCCTTGCCAGCGGTATGCTCCGTGACCCTCACCGGGCCCCCTGTAGGGGCTACTGTGGGCATTGCCCTGGTGGGCCGTCTGATGCCCCGCCGGCGGGTGGGGGCCGTGTGGGGGGGGTGGGGGGTTATGGCGGAGGGTGGTGTGCGGGGGTTTGGGCACCCATCAGGCCGGAGTCACTCTGCAGAACCAGGGGCCGAAGTGGGTGGTCAGTGAGATGCGCAGCATGATTGCTACCTTGCAGTCCGTGCCTGGACACTGCCCCAGTCCTGTGGAGAGGGTCATCCCGGCCACTAAACTTGTTCCCCCGTTACCCACCCCCCTCCCATCTGACCCTGGCAGGGCCCCCCCCCCCCCCCCCAGCCAGCCGGGCCAGTTTCCGACCCGGCAGCCCACAGTTACGCCTCTCCCTGTCCATCCCACTCTCTCTCCCTCATCAGCCGTAAGGCCGGTTTCACAATGTATAAAAGCACAAGTGCACCGCGCTGTCGGGAATTCGGCCCATCGGAGGCAGAGAATCATGGAGGTCCTGGAGAATACCGGGTCAGGCCCGCTAATGATATGCAAATGTTGCTTACTGTACGTGCGTTCCAGACCGAATCGACGCTGCTGTTGAGGTGACAGAGAATTGCGATTTGGCATCAAATCTACACCCGCCGCAATTTTGCCATCGGAACCTATTCTCCGCCCAATGGCGTTTCCTAGTTTCAGTGTCAGCAAACAGAGAATCCCGAACCGTGTCTTTGGTCCCTGTCATGTGAATGTCACTTTAAGAAATGTTTGTAAATCAAGAGGGATTCCAATTGGAGGAAAAAGAACTAAAATGGACTAGGTTATTATAAATATTTGCATGTTTTGTTTTGTTAAACAACAAAAATATAGATACTGTCAATGTTGTTTAAAAGAAAGTGAAAAGGTGAAAAATGAAACCTTCTTGAAGTTGATAGTTTAATTTTTTTTCTTGGGGGGAGGTGTCATGTGAATGTCCCTTTAAGAAATGTTTATCTTCTTAAGTGGCTGCAGTGATGTCATTGTGTGGGTGGAGCTGGGCTCTGCTCTGCTTTTGACTTTTGTTTTGTGCTGAAAGCTGGTTTTGGCTCTGTGTTTAGTTTCGCTTTCAGTTGGAGAGCTGCATGTGAACCAAGCAGATGTGTGTATTGATCTTTCCCTCTACAAGCTAAAGAATGTCTTCAGCTCATTGATGATTTCAAAGTAATACCTGTTTCTTTAGAGAATTTAAACCTGCTGTCTTTGTTAAAAATTGTTTTGGGCTTATGGACGTTGTTAGGAAAGTTACTAAGGGTTACCCATAGAATATTGTATTTGGGAAAGTATCAGTTGATAAGGTGTTTACCATGCGTTTACAAAGTGTTAATTGAATTCATAGAATAAACATTGTTTTGTTTTAAAAATACTTTAGATCGCTGTTGCATAACACCTGTAAAGTGGGTCCTTGTGCTCCCCGTAACCAAAATCTATTAAAGGTTGAGGGTCAGGTGAACCCCATGATATACTTTGGAGTTTTCTAAACTCTGGTCCATAACACCCTCCATAACCTCCACTCCCTAACCAATGACATCATTCCTCTTCATGGCCACTGGCTGAGGCGTAACCCAACTCTTTACAAGCATGGGATCACATTTCACCCCGAGATGAACATCCTAATGTGCAGCAACACCAAGGTTAACGTTGTCTCGTTCCGCCTCTACATCGTTTCTTGACGCCATCCTTGCCTCAGCTCACCTGCTGCTGAAACCCTGACCTAGACATTTGTGACCTCTACACCTGACTGCACCAAAACAATCCTCACACATTCTCACTCCATAAACCTGAGCTGATCCAACATTCCGCTGCCCGTGTCCTGGTTAAGCATCTCTGTAATCACCTCCAGCTCGGCAATCCATCTCGATCTGTGTGTCCCTCTAATACTGGCCTCCTGCGAGTCCCTGGATTTCGATTGTTCCCCCAGTGGCGGCTCTGCCGTCAGCTACCTCGGCCTGAAGTTCTGGAAATCTACCTCTGCACCTTTGGACCTCTTCTAAAATTTTCCTTGAAGCCAACCCCTACGATTGTCAGCTGCCCGAGCTCTCCTCAATTGGCCCGTCGTCTAGTTTTGTTTCGCAAAGCTCCTGTGAGGAGCCTTGGGACATTTTATTACATGAGAGGTGCTACATAGGGGCTGTTTAGCTCAGGGCTAAATCGCTGGCTTTTAAAGCAGACCAAGTAGGCCAGCAGCACGGTTAAATTCCCGTAACAGCCTCCCCGAACAGGCGCCGGAATGTGGCGACTAGGGGCTTTTCACAGTAACTTCATTGAAGCCTACTCGTAACAATAAGCGATTTTCATTTTTCACATAAATAAAAGTTGCAGTTGTTGGTGAGAGTGCTACCCACTAAGCCGCAGCTGACACAGCAAACAGGAATGGCGGTTGCTGCGGAAACGGTCAACAGCAATGCTGCAAACAGCAAGCGAAGTGATTGTAACAGGAAATGTATAATTGCGCACTGCAGGAGGCAGAGAAAAGCCACCTCTGTGATCAAAAGAGTACAGCGCACTCCGCCACCGTCAAGGCATTGGGCTATTTGGGCAAGGTCACCGACTGACCTTCACTCCTGTGTGGCTGCTGATTCCTCTGTTCGCCGCAGTTTGAAAATAAAATCAATTATTGCTTCTGCGTCTCTTCCCCACCCTCCCCGAAAAAACATCTTTTATTTTCTAATTAGCGAGCAAATCAGTTTTCGAATGGAATTCAAGCTTGGAATGTCAAGTTGTTCTGCCGCCTGTATTGTGGAGCTCCGCAACACTGCCACAGCCAGATGGCATCGACAGATTGCCAGCATCTCTCAAACCGGCTTAAAAGTTGCTTTTTTTTAAAAAACCCGTGGCTGATAACTCATGATGGGGTTGTATCTGGGAGATGTTCTGATGTTTTTTTTCTACAGTTGTAAAGATGGGCATGGAATTTCATCTTTAATCTTTATTATTGTCACAAGTAGGCTAACATTAACACTGCAATGAAGTTACTGTGAAAAGCCCCTAGTCACCACATTCCGGTGCCTGTTCGGGTACACAGAGGGAGAATTCAGAATGTCCAATTCACCTGACAAGCACGTCTTTTGGGACTTGTGGGAGGGAACCGGAGCACCCGGAGGAAACCCACGCAGACATAGGGAGAACGCACAGACAGTGACCCAAGGCGGAAATCAAACCTGGGACCCTGGTGCTGTGAAGCAACAGTGCTAACCACTGTGCTACCGTGCCGCCCAATTCACCCCGGCAAAACAGAATAAAAATCATTTACATTAATTTTGGCAAGGCCCATCTTGCCATCTCCCCCTCATTGTCCTGTTCTGGTTGTTTTGTTCAACTGAAGTTGCAGTATGCAGGGTAATGATTTAGAAATCTCACACACACACACTGATACAACTAATGGGGCAATCGATGAACCCAATCACTTATTTGGGATGTTGATGAAGTATGTGTTCAAAGTTCATTTTTGAATTAATTGATGATAAGGTTTTTAAAAGAGCAAATGGGAGAAACAGAAAACACAGCATTTGCATCTGAAGTAATTACTGATCTGGAATATCTACTCTCAGTGGGATTTATATAAATATATTTTTAAGCAAGGCCTACCCAGGCCTCTGTGATTTAGGACGTTTTGTACATCATTGCTACAATTTCTCCCACACATCATAACAAGGTGGCTTCATTAACAATCCATACATTTAGTCATCTTCCATTTAATTAATCCTAAAGTCTAGAATTAAAGATTGATTCTGTTATGTTGAGTGAAGTGAATTGTTTCCATGCAGGTACCGGATAGCCTGGGCAATAACTTTTGAAAGCTGGTCTTGGAAGGGAAAGGACAACTGGAATAAGGAAATGAAATGAGGGCAATCCAAGAGAAGGCTGCTGTTCCATTTCAGGCCGCACTAAAATCCAATGCAACGAATGGTTAAAGAGTGTTGCATTTCCTCTGCAATCGGGTAAACACGCCTGTTAAATTATGCACCGACACTGGGTGAACGTAATTATTTATTTTAAACCATGGACCTACTTATGCGAAACCCAAACAGTCAGGCACTTGTCATAATAAGAATAACCTTTATTTTGGCACGAGTAGGTTTGCATTGACACTGCAATGAAGTTACTGTGAAAATTCCCTAGCTGCCACATTCCGGCGCCTGTTCGGGTACATCGAGGGGGAATTCAGACCGTCCAATTCACCTAACAAGCACGTCTTTCTGGACTTGTGGGAGGAAACCGGAGGAAACCCACGCAGTCACGGGTAGGACGTGCAGACTCCGCACAGGCAGTGACCCAAGCTGGGAATCGAACCTGGGACCCTGGCGCTGCGAAGCAACAGTGCTAACCACTGTGATACCGGGTCGCCCGTAAACATGTCTTTGTACAGAAAATAGTCTGTTGCAAATATTTACAGTGGCCTCTGATGCAAGCTCCACCAGAAAGAGCTGAGCATAAACTTCCATTTTGAAATCTCGCGACGTACATTTGACATTTTCTCCCTTCACAGAATTACACAAAATAGAAGGAGACCATTCAGCCATTGTGTCTTACTACCCCTTTGGTGGTGCTATCCAATCAGCTGCCACTTTTTGCTCAGATCCTTGGGTTTGTTTTTCCTTTTAATGAACATATCCACTTTCCTTTAGACAATTGAACACCCATTCCCCATCAATAATCCATAATTATATGACAGAATGCAGAATCCTAAAACAGTTTGCTAACCATTATGAAACTGCAATGAACACGTCAATCTAACAGCCAAAATGCACACATTGGGTTAAAATGTGCAGTGAGCCGCCTCCAACAGCATCTTTAGCCTTTAGTTAGTCCCTCAGTTACTGAAAGTGCAAACTAATAGCATTGATAGGGAACCGTCAGCAGAGATCTAAGTGAACAAGGCAAGCGACTGTGCAACTTAACCAATCAGATTAAAAGCTTGAGAAATATGAGCACCAGGAAATGTAAATCACAGCGGGTGCATTCAACATCAAGCCAGACACAGAAAAAGAAATTAAAGGGAGGATAGAAAAGATTGGATTCAGGGAAAGAATCAAAGAAACAAGGGAAAGTTAAAAATCTATATTTAAATTAAAAAGTCCAACTATAATTAAGACCTGAAGGAACGAGGCGCCACACTGGCAATGGTTACTTTTCACTGCCAGAGTGGTTGGCTGGTGCTAATGAAGACTTGCCATCGGGTTAAAACATCCCTTAGGCTGGAATGGACTCTCTCCATTCGCTGTGTATCTCCTGTGCAACATTTGAGTGGTGAGGCAAGCAGCGAGGTGTTGAATTCCTGAAGCAAGTCAGACATCTGCCCCTCGCATGAAGTTGTTGTGAATAAATAAAGTTGAGCGCCATTAACCTGGCCATTATTTGGACAGCAAACTAGAGCCTGTCCAAACACGATGATACTTCAAACATGAAGAAATTGCTTCGGCAGACTACCTGACTCACATTCCTCCCCCAAATAAATAAAATGTAAGTGCACTGGAACAGCCATTGAAAACAGGTAAACCCAATCTGGAGTCAGCAGTTCATTAACTTCATTGGTGCACTGAGTTCATTAAAAATGCCTTCCAGTGTAGCATAATAAACGGATCCGTAGGTCAATTCTGGGGCCGCTGACTGGCTTATTGCACAGGTTTCCCTGATGCCACCCCTGGCTGTGACTTGGCATCTATTCTACACAGTCAAGAACAAAAAGAGTGAATGAGTTGGAGGTGAGGCAAAAACTTTTAGTTTTAATTTACCAGGTCTCTGAACATATGGTAAAACCTACAGCAAACCAACACCCCCCCCCAAACCCGTGTCCAACAGGATGACTTCTCCAGCAGATTACAGTGGAGGATGGTTACATAGGGCATGGTCTACCGGCCACGCATCGCCCGAAAAGCAGTGCAAGGTAGCCAATAACTGCCTGGAGATCCACTCCCGAGATCTACCCGGCTCGCTATGCCTCGCGGGATCTATCGAGAAGTCGCGATGTGAAGCCCACCCATTGTTGGCAGGATTACCTTTTGGCAAATCTGCATATTATAGCGAGTTAACTAATCTAACCGGATGGGCATTAGATAGCGGGGTGTTTCTTGACACTGCGAGCGCCAGGAATCATGCTCGCTGTGGGACTCTGTTCCCATTTGGTTAGATCAGGCCCATAATATCATTTAAATGTCTGAATTGAATTCGAGTCCCTTACACAAGTGTCGCCTCCAAGCGGGATTGACAGGAGAATTATCCGATCATCTTCATTCTGACCAGGGCCTGTTGTGTCATTATAAACAACTGCAAATAAATCGTTCCAGTCTCATGCCACCTTGAAGGTTGCTTTTTGTGTTTGTTCTCTAGTTCCTTGCTCACTGTCTAAGCTAATAATTTACTTGTCCTTCACCAATAATTTATAAATGTCTGGCATGACTCGTGTCTAGTTACAGTTCAAATGCCGTTTGTGCTGCTTCTCGTGACTAATTCACCTAATTGATATCAGCTTCTATTGACTGCATACAATAGTCAATAACTGCACATATGGATTATTAATCTTTATCTTTGAGGAGTCCACACGGACGGAGAAAAATTATTTTCCGCCTCAACACTGGATTTATTTACAAAATAAAATATCCTCCGGTAAAGATGGTCAGATCACGCCCGGAGTCGGAGGCCTCTCACAAGATTGATCTGGCTCAGTTTGCTTCGTGAGACCTAACAGGATCTCGCAAATTTCGCAATCTGGGGATCGGGACCTACATTTGCATATTTAAGCGTGCAATTAGGCACACTTGAATATGCACTCGCCGGATCTAACCAGCGCCCAGGATCGAATCCCCTCACTGAGTTTAGCACTGGTCTCCACAAATGGGGCCGGGTGGAACAGCACTCATAGGGGCCACCCAGGTGATCAGACACCACTGGGTGGTTGGAATCTGGGCAGTGTGGCACCTTGGCACTGATGATGCCACCCGGGCACCTTGTCACTGCCACTTGGGCACCCTGGCAGTGCCACCTGGAAGAGTCATCTGGGTGCCAGCCTGGCACTTCCAGGGTGCCCAGGTGACACTGTGCCATGGTGGCATTTTGCCCGCGCTGGGTATCTGGCCCAGTGGTGCCCTTTTAAGGTTGGGTGCGAGGGGTACGATGACCCCCCTACAGGTAAGTTGTGGCCTTGGAGGTGGGGGGGGGGGGGGGGGGTTCCAGGGGTAACGTTGGGGGAATCAAGAGATGGGGTTGCCATTTACAATTGGCCTCTTCCTGTTCTGGCGAGTACAGCTCCATAGTGCAGGAAATGAAGGTAAGTGCGGCCTTCCCCGCCAAGTCTCGAAATAAATAACAAAGCTCTGTTCAATAGTGGGGAAGCACCACGCCCACAATGGAACTCTTTCTCCACCCCCCTCCCCCCCGCTAAATCGTGCCTGATCTCACCAATGCACATTAGTACCAGGGTTGGTAGCAGGGCCTGGAGGACCAGAGTTCAAAAATTTGTGTGGTGGCAAAATCTGAATAAACTGTTTGTGAAACCACGTAAATGTATGAACAGGCTTCAGCAGTGGGAATGAAAGGCTGGATATACCGATATACATCCTCATAGCCACTCCTCACAGTAACTCTCAGTTTCTGTGAAGGACCTGTTGATTCCTGCAGCCAGCTGGCTTACTTTCTGTAAACCTTGCATGTGAATTAACTGTGTGGAGTTCAGTGTTTATTGGCACTTTATGATTTATAATGGATAAATACCTTTTCTTTAATCTCACAGCTGGAGATTTTTAAAGACATACATGTATGTAGAGAGTATTTTATCATGTGGTTTATTTTAAGTTTCCTTAATTCTTAATTATGCAATTATCTGATTTCAAATCAACCCAAATAAATGTTTTGGTTCAAACAAGACAAGATGGAAAGTTCACATCGAAAAGGAAAAGCTAAACTTCACAACACAAAATATACTTTACAGCTTCCAATGTGTAATCAGGTCACTGAAAAGTTCAGCTTGTCTTTCGGTTCTTTCAGTGACAGCAGTTCTTTCAAATTCTGCATTGGGAGCATCCAGTACGTAACTAACTCGCAAAGATGTCTTTACTTTAATCCCCTGAATCAAGGTTTTTCAAAGCGCGGGTTGCGACCTGTGGATGGGTATGGGCAGATGTCGGGAGGGCCGCACTGTTCCTGTGATGGTCCCGGTCGCAGGAGAAGAGACAAACGGCCGCGACTGGCATTTATACTGAGGACGATGGCTGCTGCCAGCTTTTAGATGAGAAGGAAATGAGGCTGTGTGAAGTCTTCCAGCCAGAGGTGGCAGCAGTGAGCAGGTCAAGGGCCCTGCACGTACACCTGACGTCAAGTACCCTCTACGTACGTGCTTTTGGCGCCAGATGACAGAGGAGAGCTTCTTCCTTTTTCTAGCTGCTGGCAAGCAAGGCAAGAGGACTGTGAAGATGAATCATTTTCTTACAAGTAAGAGAAGACAGAGACAAATATAGGCAGTTTACCTGCTGGCCAGGGTCTCCCATCTGAGTCTGCTGGAGAGAGCTGCTCAGGAGAATCCATGGCAGGACAGGGCAGTGCTAGTGTTAGCTCTGTACACAGCTCCAGGGCGTCTGGTGAACAGGCTACAAAGAAGAAATGCAGGAACAAAGCAGCATAAAGATGATTTCTTGAGGTTTGGTTTTGTCAATTGTGCCAATGCAAATAAGGATGCAGAGAAGTACTGGCAAATAGATGTTTCAGATTTTGAAAGAGAAGTGGTGGGTGAAAAATTCCTTTTTAAGGTTGAGACCCTGGCGTCAGTTACTAACTTACAGCTGAATCCAAAAAAGACGACACTGCTGAACCTGGCCAGTAACAGCACCTTAAACACGCCAAAAGCCTGTGAGGCTGTCAGCATTCCGGAGTAGTATTTCTCTGGCGTATCCAGTGCTCAGCAAAATAAACATATTGTTGCTATTGCCCTTCATGACAACCTATATGTGTAAGGTTGGATTTTCCGTTCTCACAAAGATGAAGCCGGCAAATAGGAGTTGACTGAAGTCTGCACCTGATATGTGCATTGCCCTCTCCTCCTGTGAACCTGATTGGAGTGAGATCATGAAGACCAAGCAGACTGCCCTTTCGCATTAAAGGTAAAAGAACATCGGGTTGTGTCGCTAAGTTTGGCCGGTGTGGGTCACAAACGTCAGCCAGCGCCGGTCCTGAAGGACGGCCGATTGGCAAAAGCGGATCCCGGGAAAAAAGGTTTTTGAAAACCACTGACCAAAATCATCAATACATCATCCAGACCGTATCTGCATAATTTCATAATTGGTCAATGTAATTATTGCCTTGTTTTAATTGCCGTTTGACTGCCTATGTGATTTGTCCTTTCCAAGGGACAATGTTTCTTTTGCAGTATCTTTCGTTATCTGACTTTGCAATAATTGTCTATTGTCCATTTTATCCAAGGCATTTGAAATGCAATGAAAATGAAAATCGCTTATTGTCACAAGTAGGCTTCGATTAAGTTACTGTGAAAAGCCCCTAGTCGCCACATTCCGGCGCCTGTCCGGGGAGGCTGGTACGGGGATGCTGAGTTTAGCACAAAATGTCTCCATAAGACATAGAACATACAGTGCAGAAGGAGGCCATTCGGCCCATCGAGTCTGCACCAGCCCACTTAAGCCCTCACTTCCACCCTATCCCCATAACCCAATAACCTCTCCTAACCTTTTTGGACATTAAGGGCAATTTTTCATGGCCAATCCACCCAACCTGCACATCTTTGGACTGTGGGAAGAAACCGGAGCACCCGGAGGAAACCCACGCAGACACGGGGAGAACGTGCAGACTCCGCACAGACAGTGACCCAGCGGGGAAATCGAACCTGGGACCCTGGCGCTGTGAAGCCACAGTGCTAGCCACTTGTGCTACCGTGCTGTCTCATTTGATGCTTATCGAAAGCAGTATCTGTTTAGCAGCATAAGCTTTAAATCCTAACACAACTATTTAAGTAATTACTACTTCTTTAATTACAGCTTAACTGAGGTACACAATCTAGTAAATACCTGTTTCTGGCTGGTTCCTAATTATGTAATAACCCTTAATTAATATGAGTGATTGTAAAGTACATAACATAAAATGGTTTCTTCGCAGTGTTTGCACAAAATGGCTTTTTGACCATATTTGCTTATTACAATGAATATAACAGGCATTCAATCCATAAAGAACAGATAGATTTTTAAGAAACTTTCCTATCTTTAGTGTAAAACTTTAATAAAAGGTGAAATAATGCTTATAAACTTGAAAGTCTGAATGTTCAGTGTCAGTAAGGGTTAATTGTTCCGTTTGCTGCCAAGATACAAGCTTGAAGACACCAGAGCTGTGTGCATGCTCCGCTCATAGCAAAAGTGAAACTAAGACTGGGCCACTTGACACATTTCCCTTCATGTCGTGCTGATATCCCTCAAAGGGATATTACAGAACAAACCAAAATGTTTCTCACCATCCTGCTCCCTCTCCATGGCCTGGACCCTCTTCTGCTTTAAATATTTATTCAATCTACTCTTAAAAGATGCAATCTGTAAAGAATTGACAATCCACCAAGACCGAACCTTGCACACATAAAATTGCACAACATAAATGGAGTGCTGTTTTGCTTTTAGTGCCTTGTCCATCTCTTTGAAAGAGCTACCTAATTTGTTCCTTTGCTCTTTTGGCTCATCCCTGCAGATTTTTATTCACAAGTACACATCCAGGAATACACAAATATATCTCATTGTCGATAACCTATCCCACCATAGACTCTACCTAACCCATTTAATTTCTCGAGGGCAGATTCTACGTAAATAAACCTGAAAACATGATGGGTACGCAGGCAGGAAGTTCCCCGACTCCGCAAAATCACCTTGTGAGAAATTGCACAGGTCCACTGGGCTCCTGTGAGGACGGGCGTTAACTGGAGACATACCCACCTGCCCCAGAAACAGTGCAGGGGCAGCCACATTCACTGACGGGTGAAAGGCCTGCCCAGGTGCTCTGGGACATCGTCCCAGTTGTAATAAAAAGTGAAAACAAATGTTTTAAAAACAGCTTTCTACCCTTCACCCCTCGCACCCCCCTCCCCATGCTCCATCCATGCCAACTCATGCCATATATTAGCCCACCAACCCTCATAATATCTATGTCAACCTATGTCCCTCTACCCACTGCCACAACCCTTTATAGCCCGTGTCAACCAGTGCCAATCCATGCAACCCTGCACACCCTCTATGCCAACTTGCCAAGCATCCATCATGGGCAGATCTCAGTAGCCATGCTGAGATGAAATTAAATAAATTTCTAAATATTGATTGCAGATCATTGTGTTAAAAAAAACCCCTCTTTTTGTGATGTTCTCCCCCCCAACCCCCCAATCAGATCTCTTTGGCTGAGGAAATACACTGGTGGTTCTGTGATTCACCAAGGTCCCAGGTTTCCCATTCCCTTTAGGAATGCCATTGAACAGCTCACCCTTCCAACAGGGTACAGATGGAATATGCTGTGAGATGCCCCACTCTGGCAAGATTTGGGAAAATGCATTCCCCTTTTAAAATGCGAAACGATGTTCCAAACTCCAGTCCGAATTGCGGGTCTCTGTGCCCTCTTTAGTGAAAATGCCATGGGCTGGTCACTGGGGGTAATGTGCTGAGAAGACCCACTTTCAATCTCCCGTGCCAACATACTTTTTTTTGCTTTGTTGGTTTAATTTGGAACAGCCATTTCCAGCAAGGCTCAGTATCCTATCCCTCCAGAGCATACTAGAACAGTTCCAACACTCACAAAGAGTAATCTCCATGACAATGGCCGGCAAAGTTCTTTAATCCTTGTGCACAAACCACCTATTCATCCCAGTTTAATGAATCAAGGAGCAGGGCAGAGGAGGGGCAGTGGCCCAGTCCGATCTCTGGTACAATTAGTTTCAGGAATCTAAAACCGGCTGAATAATGATAACACAACACATCGGCGTAACAAGACCTGCCAGAGTGCTTCTTCTGAATGCCAATAGCTATAGATAGCAGTCACAGCAGATGTGTCAACTTCTGCTTAATCTTTATTGTCACAAGTACATGGGGGCAGCACGGTAGCACATTGGTTAGCATAGTTGCTTCGAAGCTCCAGGGTCCCAGGTTCAATTCCCGGCTGGGTCACTGTCTGTGTGGAGTCTGCACGTTCTCCTCGTGTCTGAGTGGGTTTCCTCCGGATGCTCCAGTTTCCTCCCACAGTCCAAAGATGTGCAGGTTAGGTGGATTGGCCATGCTAAATTGCCCTTACTGTCCAAAAAAGTTAGGTGGGGTTGCTGGGTTACGGGGATAAAGTGGAGATGTGGGGATAGGGTGGAGGTGTGAGCGAAGGTAGGGTGCTCTTTCCAAGGGCCGGTGCAGACTCGATGGGCTGAATGGCCTCCTTATGCACTGTAAATTCAATGAAATTCTATTAGTAGGCTTACATTAACACTGCAATTAAGTTACTGTGAAAAGCCCCTGTTCGGGTATACAGAGGGAGAATTCAGAATGTTCAAATTACCTAACATCACGTCTTTTGGGACTTGTGGGAGGAACCGGAGCACCCGGAGGAAACCCACGCACACACGGGCAGAACGTACAGACACCGCACAGACAGTGACCCAAGCCGGGAATCGAACCTGGGCCCTTGGCATTGTGAAGCCACAGTGCTAACCTGTTCAGTGATTATTTGCACAGCTCAGTGGCTTGTTGCAAAGGGCATCAAAACTACCGGTCAAAGCAGTTTGAGATCCGAATGCCGAGGTTTTCTAACAATTTTACAATGATCACTTAAGCATGTCAGACAAAGTTTTAAAAAAAATTTAGATTACCCAATTAATTTTTTCCAATTAAGGGGCAATTTAGCAATGGCCAATCCACCCAGCGTGCACATCTTTGGGTTGTGGGGGCGAAACCTACGCAAACACGGGGAGAATGTGCAAACTCCACACGGACAGTGACCCAGATCCGGGATCGAACCTGAGATCTCAGCGCCGTGAGGCTGCAGGGCTAACCCACTGCGCCACCGTGCCGCCCTATGTCAGACAAAGTTATGTAATATAATCCAGGTTTCAATAGTTTCATAGGCTTAAAACAAATAACAAAACTTATATTTACTTTGAAATAATCTCCTTTAATAACAAACAAATATTAAAAATTACTTTAAAAGACCCAATAACAACAGTAATGCCTGTATAAAAGAGCAAAAAAACTGTTTAAAAATCTTCTACATACAAAGAAAAGTACAGCACAGGAACAGGCCCTTCGGCCCTCCAAGCCTGTGCCGATCCTGATGCTCTAACTAAAAAGAAAACCTTTTCCCTTACTCGGTCCGTATCCCTCTATTTCCTCCCTATTCATGTTCCCATCCAGATGCCTCCTAAATGTTGCTAATGTGCCTGCTTCCACCACATCCCCCAGCAGCACGTTCCAGGCATCCACCACTCTCTGCATGAAAAACCTACCCCACACATCTCCCTTAAACTTCCCCCCTCTCACCTTGAACCTGTGCCCCCTTGTAATTGACACTTCCACCCTTGGGAAAAGCCTCTGACTATCCACCCTGTCTATGCCTCACATAATTTTGTGGAACTCTATCTGGTCTCCCCTCAGCCTCTGTCATTCCAGTGAAAACATTCCTAGTTTATTCAACCTCTCCTCATGGGCAACAGCCCCGAGACCAGGCAACGTCCTGGTGAATCTTCTTTGCACTCTCTCCAAAGCTGCCACATCCTTCTGATAATGTGGTGAACAGAACTGCACGCAATACTCCAAGGTTTTATATAGCTGCAAAATGATTTCCCATCTCCTGTACTCAATGCCCCGGCTGATGAAGGCAAGCATGTCACATGATTTGTCCCGGACAAATTACCACCTGTTACCTGGCCATTTGGGCCAATTTGTTGGCCAAATCCAATTCGCTGGATGCTGTCAACTGTCTATCAAAGAGCACGTGGCTACAGTAATAATACTGTTAAAATCCTCTAGTCGCCACGTTCCGGCACCTGTTTGGGTACACAGAGGGAGAATTCAGAATATCCAAGTAACCTAACACCACGTCTTTTGGGACTTGTGGGAGGAAACCGGAGCACCCGGAGGTAACCCACGCAGACACGGGGCGAACGTACAGACTCCGCACAGACAGTGACCCAAGCCGGGAATCAAACCTGGGACCCTGGCGCTGTGAAGCAACTGTGCTAACAATAGTGCACAGTATAGGTAACTGGGAGGATTGGCAAAACAAGGTGCTCTCTCAACCTCTTCTTAAAACCTTTGATAAGAATAAACAGCCTGACCACCACCATGGGGTGGGTGGGGGGGAGAGAGAGCCTCTGCAGGGTAGTCGACTCTTGCAAACCAGACCTGTAAGTCCATCTGAATCACTGGCACTCTCGGCTGCCTCTAGATGCCTACCTCCAGGGAGTTGATCTTCCCTTGTTACGTCAGGAAACTAAAGGCCGACTGGGAAATGTAACTCTCAAAAGGCTTTTCGCGAGCCTATCCGCATCTCCATCGTGCGGAGGCAGGTGGCCTTCCCAGGCCCCCATAGGCACCTCTCCCCAAAATGGCGGGCAGGGGGAAGAGAGATTCTGAGACCGGCTTGCCTGCCGGCCCCTGCCTCGCCGTTTCCCGACGTTCGGGAGGTGGGTCGGAAATTAAGGCCACAAGGTGAGGCAGGCAGTGGTGTTCTGTACTCAGCAGCCCGTTTATCTCCATTTGGGGGGTGGGGCGGGAGAACCTCTTTTCTGCTGCAGAGGGTTTTGGACTTGCGTCCCAGAATGCATTGCATACCTGTTACCATGGCGCCTCTGACGTTGCCAACTGTCACTTGGCCATCCACTTAACTCGGGATGACAACAATCGACCGATTAATTATTCTAATCAAGTGCTAATCTGGCACTTGAGCTTCTGACCAGTTTAAGTGCTGCCGAATAAATATAGGCCTGTGACTGAGGCATTGAGCTGACAAGAATAAACAAGAGTGTGACCAGTAGGTCCTGACAGCGAGAACTGACACTGAATAAGTGTCAGGATGATGGAATGTTTTAAGCAGGTTAATTTGCTCCATTTATTTTCCCTGTTGCGAGGAGGCGCTGGCTGGTGGTGGCAGTTTCGAACACTCTAACGCTGTTACCCGTAGCAACTATGAACATCGGCACATTGAAGGCGGTATTAATCAGACAAGCTGTTACGGTGAAGCTCCCATCATTTCTCTTCCTCTCTTCTGACTAGCTGCCGGCTAATGTTGGCAGGGCTGAACTTTGCCCTTGGCACCAAGGTGTGCTGGCCGTTAACTCCACGCAGTGGCGATTGCCGCGCGTTTACCCTTATAATCAAAGGCCGGGGTTCATTATTCCGCGCTGACTTCACTGAATGGCTGACAGCCCTGCCAAGATGGTAGGTGTGTAATGATCAGTATTAACACTTGAAATTTACTGCCTGTGAAGCGATGAGAAACCTGACAAGGTGGTGTATAAATCAAAATTTTCTTTTCAAAGGGAGATGCATGATCTGATGAGTTTAATCAGAGAGATTATCGCTCTGTTTAAACTGTTCCAAATCCAGTGTCATTGAAGGCTGAATAGCATCCTCCTCGTGACTGAATTTGCTGCATTGAATTTTTAAGGCAGACCTATTTTGTTTACAGTCGCTATTTTCTGTCCTTCCTCTTTTTTGAAGGATGCCCATATATGTGACACGTCCTTCAGGTGACATGTCGTAAGAGAACCGGCCATGACAGCACCGCTCCATCACAGCCCCAGGGATCCGGGTTTGATTCCGGCCTCGGGTGACTCCCTGTGAGGAGTTTGCACTTTCTCCCCGTGTCTGCGTGGGTTCCCTCCGGTTTCCTCCCACAGTCCAAAGACGTGCAGGTTAGGTGGGGTTATGGGGATGGGGTGGGGGAGTGGGCCTAGGTAGGGAGCTCTTTTGCTGCAGACTCGATGGGCCGAATGGCCTCCTCCTGCACTGAATTCTACGGTTTCCATGATTTCTGTAAAAGGATCGTTTAGATCCAAAACGTTAACCGTTTCTCTCCCTCCAGAGCTGCTGCCAGACCTGCTGAGTTTACCC
This sequence comes from Scyliorhinus canicula, assembly GCF_902713615.1. NCBI lineage: Eukaryota > Metazoa > Chordata > Chondrichthyes > Carcharhiniformes > Scyliorhinidae > Scyliorhinus > Scyliorhinus canicula. Next base: position 156,973,213 of record NC_052156.1, on the reverse strand, counting down.
AGCATTTGTATTGCATGGTTATGTTTGGCAAGTACTGCAGTGGTTTGCTGTTGCTGGTTTGCAATATGGCTGATCGGGAAACCCTTCCACTCATGACACTATTTTGGGGTTAAAACAATTAACCAAGTAAAATCAATCAAACAAACTGAGGGACAAATTAAAGGGGCAGCCCCTTAAAGGGATACCACCCTGGGCACCTTGGGAATATCTGCAGGCTGGTAATCCAGCTCTTTGTCTTCATTATGAATCTAACTCCTTCGGCCAGCCAGTCTTGAACTGGAATAGATGAACCTGTGAATTAGGAGCAGGATTAGGCCACTCGGCCCCTCGAGCCTGCTCCGCTATTCAATAAGATCGGGGTTGATCGGGTTGTAACGTCAAACCCACATTCCTGCCCGATGACCTTTCACCCACTTGCTCGCCAAGAATCTACCCGGCTCTGCCTTAAAAATACTCAAAGATACACTTTGAGGAAAAGAGTTCTAAACACTCACAACCCTCAAGAGAAAAAAAAATATTCTCCTCATCTCGGTCTTAAATGGGTGACTCCTTATTTTTTTTTAAAACAGCGGCGCCTCGTTCTAGATTCTCCTACAAGAGGAAACCTCCTCTCCACATCCACCCTGTCAATGCCCCTCAGGATCTTGTATGTTTCAATCAAGGACCTGGACCAGGATCTTCAGGCCCAGAGGCAAGGACACCATCACTGGGCCAAAAGGTCTCCACTACTGTCCTCTTACCAAATCCAAACCAGGGTAAGACCAGAGCAGTTTTTGGGAACATGCAAATTGCTTCTCTTGTTTCTCATTTCCAGTCCTTTTTATTCATTTAACATTGATTTTACATTCCTCTTAATTCTTTATTTATTTTATGAAATAATTTCCAATTAAGGGGCAATTTAGCGCGGCCAATCCGCCTCCCCTGGGTTGTGGGGGTGAGACCCACGCAGACACGGGGAGAATGTGCAAACTCCACATGGACAGTGACCCGGGATCGGGATCAAACCCGGGTCTTCGGCGCCGTGAGGCAGCAGTGCTAACCACTGCGCCACCGTGCCGCTCCTTACACCCCCCTAATTCTTCCCTGCACGTGAAAAACAAAATAACATTGCAATGAACAAACGCTTTGGGCGCGATTCACGTTGCCGAATCGCTCGAAGTGGCCGGTGAATCCCGGGACCTCTCCCAGGCTTCTCGGCAGCCTTCACACCTCACGGGATTCACCCAAGTCCCTCGAGGCTTTGGAATCTGAATCATGCCCACAAGGGGCGTGACCAAATGGTGCTCGGCGAAGCCAGGTTTAAACCAACTTCGCAAGTTCACCCGGGATCCACCAGCCTCGCGGAATCAACCGGCCTCCCCAGTCAGGCTGCAGCTGGGGGCCATTCAGCACTGGCCCACAATAACATGGACCAGACGGAATGGCGCACGCGGGGGGGGGGGGGGGGGGGGGGTCTCCCAGGCCATTAGAGACCCCTGGGTGGTCAGGGATAGTGCAGGGTGGCTTCCTGGCCCTCTCCCTGGAACATGGGCACCTCAGCTCTGCCCAGCTGTCACCATGGCACTGCCAAGGTGCCTGGATGGCACTGCCAAGTTGGCAGGAGCACTGCCCAGGTGTCAGTCCAAGGGTACCCAGGTTCCAGGATGGCATTGCCAACGACCGAGGGGGGGCCATGCCCATGAAAGGAGGGTGGTGTGCAGGATGTAAGCAGGGGCCTCTGGGAGAATGGGGGTGAATGGCTGGGAGTCCTGGAAGGGGGGGGGGGGGTGCTGTAAGTGGGAATGGGGGAGGGGGCTGAAGAGGGGGGGGGGGGGCAGGGACCCCATAGCAGGATGTCCTCATCTGGGAAGCTGTGGGGAACCCACAATCTCACTTGGAGATTGGGGTACCCTTTCAAAATGGTGGCCCAATCTCGCAGTTCAGCACCCCAGTGCTTGAAACAATTCTAAGTGTGGGTTAAACACCCCAGGGCCCCGAACCGTGTCATTGGATAGCGGTGGGGCACGCACCGGCGGGAAATCCCTGAAAAACCTACCACAAATGAACTTAGAATTTTTTGGGGTGAATCGCGCCCTTGAAATTGACAAAAGAGTCAGATGTGACGAGGGGCAAATCGGGAGTTGAAATGCGCGGCTGGGATTGCAGATTCAATGGCAACTTGCAAACAGAAATTGTTTAGAGGGGAAAGATTAGCGAGGTTATGGAGTAAGAGGAGACGGCTTGGGAGTGGATATTCTTGAATAAAAATCTGGAATGACAACCATTGTCGCAAAAACCCCTCCTGGTTGACCAATATCCTTCAGGGAAGGAAATCTGCCGTCCTTACCCGGTCTGGCCTACATGTGACTCCAGACCCCACAGCAACATGGCCGACTCTTAAATGCCTTCTGAACTTGCCGAGCGAGCTACTCAGTCCCAAAGCAATTAGGGATGGGCAATGAATGTCGATCCAGTCAGCCACACCCACATTCTGAATTTGTTAGCAAAAATGCCGGCTATTGTTTTTAAAAAAATATTTCTGAATGATCCCACTTTTCCTGCTGGCTGTAGGTAGGAAGCCATTGATGTGGGTCTGAGTCGCATGTAGGCCAGACCGGGTAAGGATGGCAGATTTCCTTCCCTAAAGGATATTGGTGAACCAGATGGGGTTTAACCACAATCGGCAATGGCTGTGATTCCAGATTTTCTGTTGGGTTCCATCAATAGTAACAAGTAATAATCCAGATCTAACATAGAATCAAAAGTGAATTTGCTCCTTCCCATTGGCTTACACTTTGGATTTTTTGTGTAGAGGCCATTCCCAGTTTGCTGACACAAGGGCCGGGATTCTCCCGGAATTGGCGGGGCGGCTCGTACCAGCGCCAAAGAGCGCCATGAACCACTCCGTGCCCCCACGGCACAGGCCCGCCGCAGATCGGTGGGTCCCGATCGCGGGCCAGGCCCCCTCCCCCCCCCCCCCCCCCCCCCGGAGCCGGACCCCCCCGCGCTCACCCGAGGACCCCGCTAACCACCCTCCAAGCCAGGTCCCGCCTGTATGGACCATGTCTAATCCACGGGACTGGCCGAAAACGGGCGGCTGCTCGGCCCATCGGAGCCCGGAGAATTGCCAGGGGGGGCCACTGCCAACGGCCCCTGACCTGCGCGCCGTGATCCCTACCCCTGCCCGAAAACCAGCGGCCAGGAATTCGGCAGCCGGCTTCAGAGCGGCGGGGTGGGATTCACGCCGCCCACGGGCGATTCTCCAACCCGGCAGGGGGCGTCGGAACATCCCGCCCCTCAAGGATTCTGAATCCATGTTATTATTTTGTGTTGGAACCTATTGGAAGGGTAGCTGTTGGCTCAGAGAAGTTACAAATATTCTCAATGGAAAAAATGGATGGAAATTCGGAATCAAGGCCAATTTTGATATCCTTGTGTATATATATATTTTAAAAAGTTTATATCATGTTCATGGAACGACAAAATCTCAATTATAAACCAGGCAAAAAAGTCACGAAGGTCAACTTCCTCAAAGACGTCTTTGTTGAATCTCATTTTAATGAAATCTGTTGTTTGCACAGTGTGAAATATTTATCAGTTCAGTTAAACTCTGATCCGACACTCCCACGGAAGCCAGGGCAGAGTGCAGAGCACTGTGCTTCCTTCAATGAGGGACCAACCACTGAAACAAAAACATGGCTCCTGATGAGGGAATGCAAAGTGGACCCATCCTCAGCATCCTTGTAAGGGAGGCCTGTGGGGCAGGGTTGGAGGTTTGGATGGGGCCTATAGACTGCTTATAGGGCAGAAGGAGGCCATTCGGCCCACTGATCCTCCAAAATGACACTCCCATGCCCACTCCCTCGCCCTATCCCCGCACATTGATCATGACCAATCCACCTAACGTGCACATTTTTGGACTGTGGGAGGAAACCCACGCGGACACGGGGAGAAAGAGCAAATTCCACACAATGACCCGAGGCCGGAATTGAACCCGGCCCCTTGGCACAGTGAGGCAGCAGTGCTAACCACTCTGCCCGAGGACTGGGATCGATCCATTTTCTCAGTCAATTACGTAGTGCTGCTTCATAAACCCTTGGTGTTGACAATGGAGGGCTTTCCCCAGCGGTCTTCCCAGTGGCTAAATGTAGTTCTATTGCTAGCAGCGCACCCCCCCCCCCTCAATGGGAAATGCTGCACGAGTAGAGAATCCCGCCATCAGCGAACGCCAGGATACACGCGGCTGGGGGAATCCAGCCCACTATCGAGTCATTATCATATTGCTGTTTGAGGGAGCCTACTGTGCGTAAATTGGCTGCCACTTTTCCTACATTAAGACAGAGGCTACATTTTTTAAAAAAATGCTTCATTGGTTGCAAAGCAATTCCCGAAACCTTGAAAGGGGCTATATAAATGCAAGTCATTCTTTCCGTCCATTTTGCCCAACGGGACAGAATTGCCCGTCGGGAGGGTTGCTATTTCCTTTGTACACACGCGGCAGTGTCTTTGCGGAGTGATGTAGGTAACTTTCTTTCGGGTGGAAAGCTGAAGAGCAGAAGCCCAGTGAATAATGTTTTCCACGCACAAGTTTCTGACCATCGATTCACTGACTCACGGCCAGCTCGCCAGCAAATCCAAGTTTTCCTGGTTAACAAAAAGTCTTTCAACCAGTTCCCAGATGTAGCCTGATTAACTGAGAACACAGTCTGCTGCTGCTGCTTCAAACCGCAGCTAATCAGACAGGAAACTCTGTATCCCTTCGCAATTTCAGGGTTATTAGTAACCACTTTATAAATAAAAACTGTGCAAGGTTTTTCCACCCACTAGAGGGCAGCAGTCCCCTAAACAGTGTAACCAGGACACCTCCACCCATTTCTTTTCTGCGTCACAGCCTGGGCGAGTGAGTGGGCCGCAGGAGTGTCTCTCCTTCCTCTCACTGGGCCGCAAGATTGAAATTGGGCTTGTTCGCTCGCCCTGACCCGAGGAATAAGATTAAATACATTTAACAGACGCTGAATATTTCATAACGAATTGTGGAAAATGCTTATAATCACATATATATTAATCGAAGTATCATCAACTCCAAATTGTAAAAAGAAAATAAATCTTTGGAAGCGGGGGAGCAGGCAGCTCTCAAAGTCAATGCTGCGAACAATCAGCATGCCCCTCACTTCACTTGCCCTTGCAAATCGCTTCAAACGGGTAGAAAAGAAAAATCTACCGGGGTGGAAACCGATGGCGGCCCTGCATGTGGGTTATGGTCAACAAAATGTTCGTGGGCTGCACTCGGAATCCCGATGGGCCCCAAACCACAGGTTGCCCTTCGCCAGTCCAGATCACGCAGGAGCATGTCTCGGGTTTGGACAATTAAGGGTTCACAATGACCGGGGGCCAGACTTCAGCCGGGGGGGGGGGGCGACGACTAGCAGGGCCAACCCAGAAACAAGTGGGCCAGTCCCTCAAACACTGGGCCTAGAGGTTAGAATGAGTGAGAATAACAGCTCCAGTCATGCGCCCCATCGCCCGCTGTTACGGCCCATTTGGTAACCATGCTGGGTTCACGTCTCACTCCAGCACAGGAGCTGGAGAAGTCCAGGCCGACACTCCAGCTCCGCATTGAGGGGGTGCTCCTCGGGGATGAGATGTTAGAACCCAAGCCCCCCCCCCCCCCCCCTGTCCTCTCAGGTAGATGTAAAAGACCCCATGGCATTATTTCAAAGAAGAGTTCTCCTGGCTTATTTATCCCTCAGTCGACATCACCAAATCACATTGCTGTTTGCGGTGTGCAAATTGGCTGCCACATTACTAAAGCATTTCACTGGCTGTAAAACACCGAGACATCTCAGTGATTATAAATAAAGTGTATTTAATCGGAAATAAATTTTCAACTCAGTACTGCTGTTGAAAATTGGCACGCACATCGGGCACCCGCTACATAAACCAATTCTCCCCAGCCAGTAGGATCCCGGCAGGTAATAACGCAGTTCAAGACGGGAAACGGGAAAACACGGCAAAATCGAGACCGACACCCACCCAACACAGATCATCTACCACATGGCAAGTTGACAATTATGATTTAAGATCTCACACAGATGCTTAATCAAGACCAGATTTTGTTGTCCAGAAGGGAAGTTACGCAAGCTCTTCCTCACAAGTGCCAATTTTCAAGAGCGTCTGGATGTGCATAGCACTTTCCACAACCCCAGGAGGTCCAAAGTATTTTACAGTCTTGAACTGTGTTATCACCTGCCGGGATCCTATTGGCTGGGGAGAATTGGTTACCCCATGTTCCTTGGGGAATGTGAGCTCGGTGTTTGGGGGTGGGGGGGTGGGGGGGGGGGGGGGTGCAATCATTAGCAGTGTGGCTGTATAAATAAACTGGTCAGTGTGGTATCAGCTGGAAGGGGAACCAGTAGTGAATTATTCGCCCTGTGCATATATTGTAAATAAAGTTACTTTCTGTTTGACTCTCCCAACCCGTGCTGCATTCTTCGTGACCCTCTCAAAACAATGCTTTCGAAGTGTGATGGAAGAAATGTGGCAGCCATTTTGCACAGCAAGCTCCCACAAACAACAATGTGAAAATGGTCAGAGGACCGGTTGGCTGTGGGACAAACATTGTCCAGGACACTCAGCAGAACTTGCCCGCACTTCCTCCAAATCTGATCATGGCACCTTTTCTGTCACCCGCCAGGGCAGACGGTTTTTAATGCTTCATCCGCAAGTTAGCAGCTCCGATCCTGCCGCTCTCTCGGTGCTGCACTGAACACAATGGAATTACAGACAGAGCAACATTCAGGCTTCTTGTGACATTGTCATCACTCCATGATAGAGCAGAATGAAGTAGGGCGAGGACACTCAACTCCACTCTCGCCAAAGATTAAATTTAACATTCGATAAATGGTCATAAACATCAAGCCGAGTTGAGTTGTAAAATAATGATCTTGGGTGTTGTACACATCTCTAGTTTCATATCCCTCTTCAAATGTTTGCATTAAAGATTCATATTAAAGGACATAGTAAAAGACAATGCATTCAAACAGGCAGGCATTGACGTTCATCCCCATTTAGGATTGCACTTTATTGTTGATTAAACATCCTCCTGTTACTCTGGCACCAGTCAGAGAATCACTGATCCAGAGGTTTGCTGGGGTGAGGTATCCAGTGGTGGGGCCAACGACAGAACGGCACAGATCACTCAGAATTTATGGTTCCTTGCAACAAATGGCTATCTCTTTCTTCTCCCCTCCCCCCTGCCAACACCACCAATAATGGTGGGTGTATTAAGATCACCATTATTTTCCCAGCACGTTCTGGCCTGTAATCAATAGAAATTTGAAAAGACTTACAACCCTGATCGATAACAGTATGCCAAGGTTCGTATGGTATAATTCTGCACAACACTGTTCGATCTTTCAGTGCTGTGATCTATGTATTGAGGGCATGCGTATCTTGCACAACACAGCACCACCTTCTCAAGGGCATTTAGGTATGGGAAACGAAAGGCCTGCCAAGCCAGCAAGGCCCACATCCCATGAACGAATACATTTAAAAAAACTCCCTCTGCAACATCAAGTCAGTGTGCAGGTAGCAGACAGCAACTTTCCTAAACCTGCCGACTCTGCAATGCAACAGGTTAGCTCAAGCCTCAGACTCATTGCATTTAGTGAAAAGCAATTGGGTAAACTGACCACAGGATAAGTGGAACTCAAGACTGCATTGACAATGAGGGCCGGGCTGTTCTCTCATGGCTCGAACAAACACAGAATTGTTACAGCGCAGGCTATTCGGCCCATCGCCAAACGAGCCTCATGAGTTGGTGCCATTCCCTTCTCTTTTCCCCCATAACCCTGCAAGTTGTTTTTATTCAAGAACTCATCTAATGCCCTCTTGGATGCCTCGATTAATAATAATATTATTATTGAACCCGCCTTCACCAGACCCCTTTTCTCACATCACATTCGGTTCATTTCCAAAGAAAACTCGGGCCACGAGTGATGCCGGCTCTGTTTCAAAACACTAACTCTGCCCCTCATTCCACACGTGCTGTGGAGTGCTTCCGACTTTCTCGGTTTCTATTTCACCAAGTGCATTATCGCCCAGCAGTGAGAATTCAGCAACCTAATGGAATGCCCTTACCAAGCATTTTTACATCAGCCAGTCTCCCATCTCTACTGCGTGGAGGAAGCAACCTCAACATGCTGCTGTTCCTCTTTTACTGTCAAGCCTGGTCCCACTGGATTCTCCTGTACGACCAGAGACATAATTGCTTCTTTCACTGGGGGCATTGAACAGCCAACTCAGTTTGTTTCTCTGTCAAAGAGCGGCAGGTGTAAACGCGCACGCTGGCGGACTGAGGGTACCAGTATGTGAGGGACACCCTCTCCAGCGTTTTAATACTCAAGTCACTATCTCTTCAGCTGTGCTCATGACAAGGAATAGGCACACATCTCAAAAATCATGGATCTGACCCTACTGGGCAGGAGGCGGCCATTCAACCCATCGAGTCTTCACCCAACCTCAGCCCACTCCCCCACCCTATCCTTGCAACCCCGTAACTCCACCTAACCGTTGGACACGGAATATTTAGCATGGCCAATCCACCTAACCTGAACATCTTTGGACTGTGGAGGAAACCGGAGCAAACCCACTCAGACACGGGGAGAAAGTGCAAACTCCACACAATCACCCAAGGCCGGAATTGAACCCGGGTCCCTGGTGCTGTGAGGCAGCAGTGCTAACCACTGTGCCACCGTAATGGTGATTAAACATTTATTTAAAAGGTGCATAACCCTCAATAAAAATTGATCCATCGGTCAGTAATGGTGAACCCAGCAACGAATCAGAGCGGGGGGGGGGGGGGGGGGGGGGGGGGGGAGAGGACCAAAGATATGCTGCATCAGATTGTATACTCCTGCTCTTTGTTTGAAGGATGTTGCAACGTCTGGTTTATGTCTCATTAGAACCTAACTCTGCCTTCAAGTCACAATTCTCCGCCTGACTCGAGGGTCAGAACACCTCTGCCAGTTCTGTACATTTCTATGTTCTGAAATGGTGGATTCGACCAGCTCCATGGTAACAGCACAGCCAAAGCAGCAACACCTTGCATTCATGTAGCACCCTTAAGGTCGTGAAACGTCCCACCGCACTTCACAGGAGATTCACCAAATAAAACCTCACCTTGGGTCAGCGGCGTGAGGAGATAGCAGGACAGATGGGCAAAAGAGGCAAGTTTTAAGGAGCAACTTCAAGGAGCAAGGAACAGAGTTAGAAGAGCAAAGCGTGGGATTATCACTGTCAGTGGGATGTGAAGTGCCAGAATTACAAGTGTTTGCCATGACAACTCACTCTTTAGCTTGGGTGGGGATGTGCTAGAAAAAATATTCACGTCTGTTCAACAATATTTAGATTGTTACATGGAGTAACCTGGCGCCCGCCAGTTCCGCTGTGATGGAGAAATTTACAAAATCTAACATAAAAACAGCAAATGCTGGAAGTGCTCAAGTGGCTCTGGGAGGATCTGTGGAGATTGGCTTTCAGGGTCGGTGACCTTTCTGCACAACGCTTGGCCAGTTCCTCATTCTGGGTTTCCCCTCTGATTTTCTGAAGTGTTGGGTTTGTGCTGATGCAGGTTCTGCTCTCCTGATAGTTAAGTCACTCTGCAGTTGCGAGACCCGTGAGTTGCAACAGATGTTGGGTCGTGTAAGGATTACAAATCTAACTGCTGGGCTTGTCGGCAGGTATATCGAGATCGGGAGGCGACAATTTGACGTCCTACTCCACGCCTTGTTTATAAAGCTCTGGCCAGCACATCCTTTACCCCAGGGACATGCAAAAATGAAAAATATTTCTAAAGTCCACACGGTTTCCGAGTTCAACGCTGGGCACTTACATTTTATATTTTCTTCCAGGTTTCCTCCAAATCCTTCATGAGGACGTTAATGATAATCGTTCAGCCGTTGATTTCTCCATCATTTTAGCCTGACATCTGATCTCTACATACATGACTGAGACGTGGGATCTTATCATGCGGCCACCCTCATGCCAGTTTCCCTTCTACCCCTCTCCCCAAAGGAAAGTGAGGAGAGCCGTCTCCCTACACGCTTGATACGAAACTGAACTCGAGGGAACTCCTGCAGTATTATCCACTAGAATATTAACAATACATTTATCCTCAGAATGGATCAACTTTCAGTCACTTTTATTCAAACCACCTGATCCCATCGGATATTCATTCATGCCCAGTAAATAGGCTATTCAGCCCATGTCGTATTAAAGGCGCGATATAAAGGCAAGTTGTTGTCAGCACAGCGGGACAGCAATGGCGGTCGTTTCTGAAATTCCTTGTGTTACTGGTTACAGCCGCCACTGTTGCAGAGGGAGAGAGAAAACTGGGACTTGATCCACCTGGAATACCCAGCAAGCTGCCAATCAAAGAGCAGCCTCAGAGAAGCTGGGAGACCGCGTCTTATTGAAGACTCTCTCAGCTGAGGACCCTTACAAAGTACATGCAATCCTGCAAATGGAGCTCCCCTCTTTTAGGCTACCTGTGCAAGGACTTCAATGGCACTACCATCGCTGAATCTCCCACAGTCAACAACCTGGGGGTTAGCATTGATCAGAAACTGAACTAGACTAGCCACATTAATACCGTGGCTACCAGGGCAGGTCAAAGGCTAGGAATCCTACGGTGAGTAACTCATCTCCTGACCCACCCAAAGCCTGTCAACCATCTACAAGGAACAAGGTTGGAGTGTAATGGCATACTCTCCACTTGCCTGGATGAGTGCAGCTCCAACAACACTCAAGAAGCTCAACATCAGCCAGGACAAAGCAGCCCCACTTGATTGCTCCCCCTTCCACAAACATTCAAACCCTCCACCACCAACAAACAGTGGCAGCCGTGTGTATCATCTGCAAGATGCACTGCAGTAACGCACCAATGGTTCCTTCGACAGCACCTTCCAAACCCACGGCCACTACCATCTAGAAGGACAAGAGCAGCAGATACCTGGGAACCACCACCTGGAGGTTCTCCTCCAAGTCACTCACTACCCTGACTTGGAAATATATCTCTGTTCCTTCACTGTCACTGGGGCAACATCCTGGAACTACCTCCCTAACAGCACAGTGGGTGTACCTACACATGAAGGACTGCAGCGGTTCAAGAAGGCAGCTCACCACCACCTTCTGAAGAGCAACTAGGGATGGGCAATAAATGCTGGCCTAACCAGCGACGCCCACATTCCATAGATGAATTAAACAAACTACATTTCCCATGCAAACGCTGTCACAAACACACCCAAGGGATTTTGAAATAGTTTTTTTGCATAAACACAATTTGACATAAAAGATGTTGCTCAGTAAGAAACCGGCGGTGGGGTCCAGCAAGATGGACTGGATCCGATTTGTACATTTCTGTCCCTTTCACTTCCCTCAGCCTCACATAGTGCAACAGAATCCAGGGTGGACATGAGGCAAGGATTAGCACTATTGCAACCAGCCCCAGGTGAATTTCCCCAAGTGTCTCTGCTCTGGGCGAGACCCTTCGATTTGTCACCGTCTGACTGGAGTACCCCCAAATTGTTACAAGCCCCCCCGGGGGAGGAGGGGGACTGGCTCTGTGTCTTTATTCAACCCTCCCTCTGCTGGGAGCAACAAAGGTTTGATCTAAAAGGTTCCCTTTCCTCTTGGGTACTTTTCCCAGACCAAATACCTCTTTCATAACAGAGCCAATTTAACTAGGCTTTTTTTGAGTTCAGACCGAGTAAGTTCATCAACTATTAAAATGGCAAGGAGAAATAGTAAAACCTCTGCGTCTACATTCATATGGAACAGAGGTAAGAATGGAGTCCAATAGTAAGTAAATATCAATTAAAAAGTTATCTGGAACTGCCCTTGAGATGCGGGGAGTAGATGATGATGATGCATTGCAGCCTTTACAAATTGATTCCAGTATAGTTGATTTGTGCAGGAGAATGGTTTATTCTTTGATTCAGGTGTTCTGTGGCTTGGGAGAGAGATTTCAGTTCTTTTTCCAGTTGCGATCTTTCTGCTGGCCAATGGTTTCCACAGTCAGAGAGAGATTTCCGATATTCCTTTCTGTAAGGGCACTGCACTGTATCACATAGCTCCCACTTGTTCATTGGTGCTGGAGGGTCTGAATGAGCAATCAAGCAGGCTGCTTTGCCTGGATGGTGTCGAGCTTTATAATACCCAATTCTTATTTTTTTCCCCAATTAAGGGGCAATTTAATGTGATCGATCCACCTAGTTCACACATCTTTGGGTTTTGGGGGCGAGACCCACGCAGACACGAGGAGAACATGCAAACTCCACACGGACAGCGACCCGGGTCCTCGGTGCCATGAGTCAGAAGTGCTAAGCACTCCGCCACCGTGCCGCCCCGGTGTCAAGCTTCTTGAGTGTTGTTGGAGCTGCACTCATCCAGGCAAGTGGAGAATATTCCATTACACTCCTGACTTGTGCCTTGTAGATGGTGGACAGGCTTTTGGGGGGGGGGGGGTGTGGTCAGGAGGTGTGTTACTCGCTGTAGGATTCCTAGCCTTTGACCTGCCATGCTAATCACAGTATTAATGTGGCTAGTCCAGTTCAGGTTCTGATCAATGGCAACCCCCAGGACGCTACGACATGGCTAAAGAAAGAAATCCACTGACAAGCGTAAAAAAAATTTTTATTGCATTTTATTTATTGCCATTTCTACTCAGGATGTTTTGAAATGTTTTATAGCCAGCTTGCTAATCAGCCCTGCAACAAATCGACAAGATTTGTACGGCAGTGTGATATTCAATTTGCCCACAGCATGGCCTCTCAAAGACGACCACAGAAACTAGCATGAAGCTCTTTGTGTTGGTTGATGATGAAATGTTGTTCAGGACTCTCCAGCTCGTCTTTATAGTGTCAGAGAAACATAAAAACTAGGAGCAGGAGGACGCCATTCGGCCTTTTGAGCCTGCTCCACCATTCATTATGATCATCCAACTCAATAGCGTGACCCCGCCTTACCCCCAAATTCTTTGATCCCGTTGGCCCCAAGTGCCACTTCTAACTGCACTCCCTAAACTCTACACTGAAGAGTTACCGTACGTTTGAATCCATAACCTTCTGTCTGAAGACAAAAATGCTACTCACAGTCATGAACAGAGCGCAGCAACACGCACATGCCCACAGTTGTTTAATACCAATACAATAGACTTGTGCATCTCAAACCATCATCAACATGAGCGGCTTAAACAAATCCGAGCTTCCAAAGGTCCAGACAAGTGAAAGGCTGAAGCAGAAAAGTTCATCTTCCGCATGGTACATATCATCCAATTGCATCGCAGAGTAGTTCTCGGCTGGATGGAGACCATTCAGCCCGTCAGGTCTTACTGAAGACAGGTGTTGTTCCCCAATCATTATAACCGATTTCAAATGGTGCTAGATAAATATATAGACTCTAAACACCAAGAGAAATCAGTCATCCTCTAAGGGGGGGGGGGGGTGCGTGATGTCCAGGTGGAAGATGAGGCGAGGCAGTCCGTCAACTTGGCGGTCCTAAAGCAAAAATGTTATTTCAAGCAGCAACAATCATACAAAGTAAAAAGCCATGAATATTCGTAATATTGAACCATCACCCAAATTCACTGACCATGTGCCACATCCAGGTTATATGATTAAGGGCAACTACACTTTAAATTGCTAGAATACCAATGGCGGCCTTTCAACCCATAAATATCTGGGTGATTTCACAATAACCAGATTCCTTGAAGATGATACGTGTAAGGCCCTTCACCCGTTACCTATCAGAAGCCAACCAAGTGAATGCATTGAAACCCTTACCCCCGAGTGTCAAAGAACACATCTACAAGGGTGCATACCTGGTTTGGATCTCCCTTGGACCTTGCCAAGTGGTTATTGGCCATGGTTATTGTCAACTGTCTGCACGTACAGGTAGGATAGAATCTGTTGAAGTACTAGAGCAAGCAATAAAGTTATACATGCTCAGAGAAATGACAAGAGCTTTTCTCTTACGCAACTTGCACAAGTGTTAAAATCAGACCCGCCCATTACCGCGTGCAGCACATTGTCACCACAGACCTTCCGTCAAAACACGAAAATACACCTCTTGCTAATACATTGGGGCAGCACGGTAGCATTGTGGATAGCACAAATGCTTCACAGCTCCAGGTTCCCAGGTTCGATTCCGGCTTGGGTCACTGTCTGTGCGGAGTCTGCACATCCTCCCTGTGTGCACGTGGGTTTCCTCCGGGTGCTCCGGTTTCCTGCCACAGTCCAAAGATGTGCAGGTTAGGTGGATTGGCCATGATAAATTGCCCTTAGTGTCCAAAATTGCCCTTAGTGTTGGGTGGGGTTACTGGGTTATGGGGATAGAGTGGAGGTGTTGACCTTGGGTAGGGTGCTCTTTCCAAGAGCCGGTGCAGACCCGATGGGCCAAATGGCCTCCTTCTGCACTGTAAATTCTATGAAATCTATAAGTGGGCAGCCTCTGTATTGACACAAGGGGCTGGATTCTCCGTCCCCGCCGCGCCACATTTCTGGTTCAGCACGCTGGCGAGATGCTCCGTTACGCCAGCCGGTCAATGTGGTTTCCCATTGTGGGGCAGCCCCACACCAGCGGGACACCCCCGGGCTGGCGGCAAAACGGAGCATCCGGCCGGCGGAGAATCCAGCCCCCGAAATCCAATTATCCCGCCTGCTTGTGCTCCCAGAAAAGGGATCGCCCTGAAATGCTCAGCAACGTATGTGGGTCTCGAGGCAGAAATGACAAAAGAGGACGAAAGACGATATCGCGCATGCTTCATGAGCGAATAAAAAGAACAAAAAGATTCCCCTCGGGGTTCCTCAGTCCATGAGCCGGCAAATGTAGGTCAAGTTCTTTCCTGCACACGCAAACATGCCGCCCTATTACCTTGGAGTAAAACCCAGAGCCGAGAATCCAGACTAAATTTCGCCACAAGAAATATGTCTTGAAATGCACAGACGGAATCAAAAGCCATCACTACATATCCACAGATTAAGTCAGGAAAAATAGGGAGGGAAATGCAGAGCAGTACACTGGCGCACACAAACCCCGACATTCCAAACCACACAGATGGCTCAATAGGCAGCCGAAAGCAATCAGTTCAATCTGTCGTCGCTGTGGGTCAGTCTTGCAAGGCAGCGGGGGAGCCATTCAGACATCACATAAATGCACTGGGTGTAACACTCTGGGGACTGGTGTCTCAGCTGATAAATCAATCACGAGCATAGGCCACAAACACGCAGGGACATCTGACCAGAGTCAGGGACACCGGCTTTTGATGCGGCCGCTACCTCCAACCTGTTTTGTGTTTGAACTTGCACATTTCGCCTGCCACACACTGTTCTAATTGAGCACTTCCACGGCACTGTGATTGCAGAGGTAACCCTGCTTTCAAACGGTATTTACTTCATGGTTCTTTTGCTCTCACGAGCAAGGGAAAGAATGTAACAGAGAGAGAGAGAGAGCGCACACAAGCCGTGAGAGCAAGTCATGTCTGATCTTGAAAACCAGGAGCCACAGGCACAATTCACACGAGCAGACGAACAGTTATTTGCCACCAAGGTACGAGTCCGTGTCATTGTGAAGTCAGTAACATGAGATGGGTGGTTTTTGGAGGAGGTGGGGGGGTACAAGAGATCTACAAATTTGGAAAAAAATACAGATTTTCAGAACAAATTCACCAGCATTTTTGCTTCCCCAATTTGACGATGCTTTTGGTAAATTTCAGCAGCCTTAGCCATGAACGCAAAAATCACAGGTTTTCAAAATAAAAAAAATGACTAAACCGGTGTCGCTAAGCGTTCATTTGTGTCAGCTCTGTTGATCTGGATCTTCAGCCTGAGCGGATGCGAGTGTGATGCAAGCCTTTCTCCAAGAACACTGATTTCAAATGGTGCTAGACACATCTCAGTTAAATCTAAACCACCATATGGAACCAGGCTCCTGGAGAAGTTACACCGCCTTCTTCAAGCACCAATCAAGGCTGCAGGTGGCTGCTCCATCAAGCGACGTCCACGACCAACAACTGAAGGGTTACCAAGGGCCAGTTGGGCAGGAGGTTGCAACAACGGTAGGAGGCCCTGAGAAGTAGCAAATCTCTCCTCTGTAATGGAAAGGAGAAGTGAAAACTGTAAACACCAGTGCCAATTTGGAACACATCCTACTGAACAAATTATTAATATCTCGCCCCCAATATACATTACTAGAAACACACATTTTATGCGAGGGACTAGGGCTCAACCTGGTCCTGTCCCTAAACTTAAATCTACAAGGCTCACTTAAAGCAGGGGCTCCTGGATCAGACCTCAAACGTTACTGATTGAGACACCACACACAAGGCAATTTGCAGATCTCTTGGTGTAATGGGTAACTCGGCTGAATTAAAAAGCTCCAGGTTCCAAGTCCCACCCCAAGACTTAACGGCCATGGAATGAGTCTTTGTAATGTGGCCAAAAAGGTCGCTCATCCACCTTTAAATCCGATAAAAGTACACTTAAGACAGACAGGAATAACAGCAGCATCTTCTAGTCAGCCAGAACCGCGTGGTAACAGTAGCACAACAGCCTCCTCACGTTAAAAGACCCCACACACAGGTAAGCTCCTGCTGAAATCATTTCCATGATAAATCTGTACAGCTCCATGGAGATTTCAAAATAAAGACAAAAAGGTTTTCAGAGTGGAAAATCAACTCTACTCTCTTCTGTAAATCATTCATTCTGTCTCAGTATGCCTCACACAGCGCTCTGGTCATTTTTAGAAAAAAAATCTTTCTGAAAGACCCTCTCAAACATTTCCGTCCCCTCCTGCCAGTGAATTTCCCAGTTCCACCCAAGTAGAGGGGGGTTTTGGGGGGGGGGGGGGGAAATGATGTAGGGCTACAAACATTTAGAAAGATGTAGAAAGGGCAACGTTGACGGAAGGCACTCAAGGAGCCAGTTAGCTTTGCTGCCTTCATGTGAGGGAAGTGAAAGCGAAACTATAATCCGAGGATGGGGGTCAGACACAAATGGGACGTTGGGGTTTTGCTCGAGTGGAAATTCGAGGACTTGGTTACTGTGCCATAGGCTGGCAGGTCTGTGCGGCTCACTATGCAGTGAGCACAAACCAAGTTCATAGATTTCATAGAATTTAAAGTGCAGGAGGCCATTCAGCCCATCGAGTCTGCCCGGCCCTTGGAAAGAGCACCCTGCTTAAGCCGACCTCTCCACCCTATCCCGGTAACCCCACCTAACCTTTTTGGACACTAAGGGACAATTTAGCATGGCCAATCCACCTCACCTGCACATCTTTAGACTGTGGGAGGAAACAGGAGTACCCGGAGGAAACCCACGCAGACACGGGGAGAACGTGCAGACTCCGCAGTGACCCAAGCCAGGAATTGAACCCGCGACCCTGGAGCTGTGAAGCAACAGCGCTAACCACTGGGGAACAGAACAATAATACTTTCATAGTCAAACACATGGATAGAGGAGTTATATTCCATTAGAAGTTACTACAAAAACCCGTCCAATCATTTTAATGCTCAAGTTGATTAGTAGATCAGCAAACTCATTCACAACAAATTACATAATGGCAAAAGTGCAGATGGACCTCTATTTTAAACAGCACTCGTCACGTGTACATCCAATGTCTTCACAGACCTTGAAAGTCGGCGGGAGCAGGGAGGCTGGCTGAACCTGGGGCCTGTCAAGCTTCTTCACTGTGCACATGCTGAGGGCGTCTTGGGGAAGTTCTCTCTGGCTGCAGCACAGGAGGGTACAAAACCAAGTGGTAAAACACCCACTCAATGAAGAGTCGCCAACGTGAAACACTGGGCAGGATTCTCAGGCCACGCCCCCCCCCCCCGCGACCGGAGAATCCCACCCGAGGTCGATGGACTTCTCCATTGCCCACGTCTTGTGGCTGGCGGGGCGGAAGAATCCAGCCCATTAACTCTTATGTCTCTCCACAGATGCTGCCCGTCCTGGAGGGTATTTCCAGCATTTCCTGATTTGAGTTCAGATTTCAAGCACCTGCATTATTTGTGGTTTCTCAAAAGGGAGGACCCAGGGACCCCATCACATCTTTGAAGAATAGGCTGATTGTCCTCCGGCTTTCAAGTGGCAGGTTTGGTGCACGGTATTACATGAAATGAAATGAAAATGAAAATCGCTTATTGTCACAAGCAGGCTTCAAATGAAGTTACTGTGAAAAGCCCCTAATCGCCACATTCCGGCGCCTGTTCGGGGAGGCTGGTATGGGAATTGAATCGTGCTGCTGGCCTGCCTTGGTCTGCTTTAAAAGCCAGCGATTTAGACCTGTGCTAAACCAGCCCCTAACATCATGTGAGATGTTTATTACGATGGGTGCTATTATAGCAGTTGATACATGTTTATGCCCACTGTAGCTTCCTTGTACTACATGTTAACCATGGACGAGCAGTTCGAACTATCTGTTCCATAGCAACCAGCCCCAACGAAAGGTTCGACCTAAATCCACATTTCCCTTCCAGGTGCAGAATGGCATCCTGTGTATTTTCAGAATATTGTCACGGTGTAAACCTCCATCAACTCCTTCACATTGGGAACCCTTGCTCCTACGATTCCCAAAGTTGGATCTCGAATGTCAATATGTACAGCGATGGAGGCAGACGCAAAGAAGCAACATAACAATGTTAAGCCTTTTGAAATTATTACGTGCAAACATTGGGAAGTGAATGTTCAACACGCGTTTAGGCGATTCCTTCACCCACATACTTAAAAGGAGGCATTAAATCATTCAGCATAAATATGTTAGTAGCACTTGTTAAAACGGCACATGGAAGAATTGCGCACAAATAACTCCACATAAAATTCAGATAGTGTGGGCTTAATCACTAGGGACAGAAGAAATGATGAAACAACAAAAAAAGCTATTTTCTTACATGAAGGTTTTACCTGACAAGAAAAAGTTTGAATAAAGGAAGTTCCACTTTGTTCCCCAGTTGTCCATCATTGGGATTTTTGAACAGCATTTTGTTCATTGGTTAACTTCAAGGGGGAGTGGTGGGAAAAATGAAAGGGGTGGTTAAGAATTTAACGCTATGTACGTGCACGAGGGAGAAAGCAACAGAAGGGAATAAAAGAAGCAAATGTAATTGGGACGAAACTGAGGCAAACGATTAACACTAACATAGGGCCCCGATAACCCGCTTCTGTGTAAATCCCTTGAAGTGAGAGAAATGAAGCAATGAAAATGGACAAGTTCCCTGTGGCATTTCCCGTATTTTCACTGCCAAGGCAGAAGCTAATTCCAGGATATTCCTGAACTCTCGCGCAGCAGGTTCTGCTTTCTCCTCCTCCATCGTGGAATTTGGGGCAAGCTGTAACAATCCTCTGCCTCACACACCCAACCCTGCGGTTTCAACCTAAACAAAAAACCCATCCTGTTAAAAATGTGAACGCTCACAGATGTGGGTGATGTTATCTACAATTCACAGGTTGTGACTGCAGGGGTGAATGGCGCACGCAGCAAAACACTTGTACTTACAACACCCAAATTTGGGGAAAATCCCATGGGCCAGATATTTTAGCTCTGAGCAAAAACACCACCGAGAGAATGCAAGGTGTGGCTATAGATCGAGACCGTCCTTCGCAACATATTTGCACCTGGGCGCCTGCGCAGCCAGGTTCTTTTTTGTTAAAGGGATGGTTGTATTCAGTGCTTCTGTGGCCCGGATCACTGGGGAACGAGATGTGCAGATGGGGGTCTCCATGGTTATATTTCCAAGGCCAGCTCCTCCCTCCTGGCTGAAACACAGATCCATAACTTCTGCAACAGCGGGGACACGGCACACAAACATCACTTGCCTAAAACCCAATGACAGAAGCACCACACTTAAAACGCCTGTAATGAGGCAAAGCCTGCGCTGTCCCAGGGCGGAACTTCCACCTGAAAAACTGATGCAACCTGGCTGTGGAACCCTCATTCACATATCTTCCGCACATACTCATGGTCCTGCCCTGCGTTCAAAGTTCAAACGCAAAGTAATTTTCCACAGCTTTCCTTAAATCCAAAACAAAACAAAAAAAAAAATCCATTTTAAGGTGAAGTACTGATTAAAGAGGGGTAGGTACCTGAAGACAGCAGTGAGTGGTCTGCTGTCATCTTCGCCGATGACGTTCCTCAGGACACCTTCCACGCGGACACCTGGCATGGCAAAAAAAAAACTCAACTCAGTATTCCCCAAGTCAGCAATTTGTGCATTTGCTGCCATAAAATACCAGAGATCTCCTGAGATTTTCATGTAAGTAAACCAAATAACATTTACCAAGCGAAAAATAAAACACAGGCCACAAATAGGTCGCTTTATGTTGTGTCAGTAATTCTTTGTCCTCCGAGAATTAATTACCAGCCTAGTGTGTGCTTGACTGGGATAGATCCCGGCGTAAAGATATGTCGAAAAACACCATTCCATGCCCACGCCTTGCAGAGACAGGCATCGAATACAAGCTCAGACAAGAGAAACTTAAAATGCCAGTGTGCCAACAAGTGAGCTCCTGATAATATAATTGTTATTTACGTAATAGTTTGGCATTGAAAATTAAAGTGGAGGTCTTCTACAGTGACCTTCGCAAATTAAGTTTGCCGTATTTGGAATACAGCTAATTAAAACCCTCTACCTCACGAGGTGGACTCATCTTCAGAAGCCGCCCAGTTGTAAACGTGGAACCACGTCAACAGAAAACGCTGCTGATGCTCGGCCAGGCCAGGCAGCATCTGCGGAGCCAGAAACAATGCCTGACGCTTCACATCGACGACCTTGTGCCAGAACTAGAAAAGAGTAGAGACGCAGCCGGTTTGAAGCCAGTGGAGCGGTACGGGGAGAGGAGGGCAACACCTGTGACAGCTCTCTGTTTGCGCCAGTTCAGAGCTGGCCAAGCCCGGGACGTGCGTGGGACAAGATGTGGATGCTTTCATGCGGTTTAGGAGAGGTGGAACTGGGGAGGACAAGGAGGAGAATGTTAAGAGTAAATTGAGCCACGGGTCCGGGATGGTGCGGCTAAAGGCCTCGGTGGCCATGAGCTTGTCACACGATTGGAGGAAGGCGATGCAAAGGATTTTGAACTGGGCAACTTGGATGTGAGACTTGACAAAGTGAAGTGTCAAATCACGGCAAAATGCTCAGGGTTGCGTCCAGCCAGAGTGAGGGGTCAGGGCAGGACATTGAACCCCCAGCCCTGGGGGCAGAGCTTTCAATGGGGATCTGAAAGCATCGGCTTTGGCATTGCTGGCGTTTAGTTTGAGAATTCTTCTTCAGCGATGTCGGCGTCAAGTGAGCAGACAGACAGCACAGCGTGGCCATAATGACTGGTCAAGAACAGTGTGCCAGAAATTGCCATTTTGAGCTGACAGACTGGCAACGGAATGTTCACGCTGCTGGTGTTCTGGCCTCCGCTAGAATCTGGGCACATTTGGAACACGGAGCCAGTTGCTGACTGAACGCACATGCAAGAAACGGATTGTACTTCCCGTGCAAGTCAGTGAGAATGTTGTAATCTTTCAATTTCTCTCACTGCAGGTTTGCTCCTTTATAAAGCAATTCCTTTTGCGTTAATCAGCGTGGGCCCTTGTTTCCACAGACACGCTGCACCAGTCGACACTCCACTCTGACGCAAGGTTGCATTGTCTCCAGCCGTCTTGTGAAATGACATATCACAACACCATCAGCAGATTCTATAAAACATCCCTCGCCCGAGCTAAATTCTCCCGTCCAGGTTCAAGGTCTGCAGTTTAAAGAGAGGCCGAGCCAGAAATCCATTAATAACATCTTTCTGAACACCTACACTCCCACCCCCAGGCAATCGCAGCGAACAGAGACTGCCAGGTTCATTCTAATGCCATCCACTGCTCTCTGCTATGTGCCAAGACACACTGTGGATAATATATCAAAAGTGCAATGTGCTGTGAATACAGTATTTTGCTTTGACGAACAGCTTTTGTAGAAATCTTGTGAAACAAAAAGCTAACATCCTTTTTTTTCATCCGTAGACAACACAAATACCGCCGACATCGTGCATTGGCCATTTTGGCACATCCACAATTCCATCGGATAATTCACAGCAATGTGTTGCGAGAGCATAAAAATGAAATTTAAAACAAGATCCTATCTCGTCCCTCTGTCACGAAAATGGCAGAAGATACGGGCGACCATTGCAAACTGCTGATTCCAAGCGATTTGTGACGCTGTCAAAACGGAGAGACCACATCTGTTAATGCCACAAAACACTGCAGGGACAAAAAGAGGCACAATTATACCTCAGTTCGAATCACAGTTCGATCATGTGCCAGTGATGTGATCTCATCTTGTTTTAACTGCGCCTGTAAATCAAACCATTTGGTTCCCATGCTGTCATGTTATTATAACGAGGCAGAGACAAAAAAAAGAGAAAATCAGGGCAAGGGACTCACAAGAGTGCCAGAGAAGAAGGGAAAAGACACAGAGAGAGAAAGAGCAAGGAGAGGGAGAGAATGGGGAGAGTATGGAGAAGAGGAAGGAAGGGCAGAGAAAGGCCATGAGCTAAGAGGCAAATAAAGGGAGGGGAGAGGAATAAAAAGGGAAGGGAAAAAAATAAACAAAAAGGGCTGGAAGAATGCACAAAAAAGCGAAAGAAAAAGTGCAAAGAGAGAAATAGATGATGGCCGGAATTCTCTGTCTTTTTCCTGCTGGCAGCGCACCCCCATCCGTAGGTTTCCCAGCGACATGGGGTGGTTACAATGGGAAATCCCATTGACAAACAGCGGGAAGATAGAATTCCATCGGACAGCGAACGACGGGCTGGGAAAGCGGAGAATCCAGCCCCATATTATCATGAAGCATAATTGTTTAGAGGAGGAAGCGGAAGTCAGTTATAAGATGGAGTATAAGATTAATTTCTTGCTAGTTTTAAAACACAGCATATGCCGTACTCTCTCAACCACAGCACAATGTTAAGGGAGGAGCAGGTTTTTTTTTTTTAAACGTTACTCCTTTAACTAATTTTTGTTTTCAAAATGTGAGCTGGTTATCACAGTGTCGTTATGTGGTCTCTTGGCATGAAGTGACATACACGAAGCCTTATGCGGTCCAATTAAATGTTTCTCATATCCTCTTTCCATATGTTAGCAGTGAATGACTGGAGTGAAAGTTGAAAATGAAATGAAATGAAAATCGCTTATTGTCACAAGTAGGCTTCAAATTAATTTACTGTGAAAAGTCACCTAGTCGCCGCATTCTGGCACCTGTTCAGGGAGGCTAGTACAGGAATTGAACCCGCGCTGCTGGCCTGCTTTAAAAGCCAGCTATTTAGCCCTGTGCTAAACCCAGCCTTTTGGCACTTTGAACTGAATTTTAAAGTTTAAAGAAAACAAGGCCTAACTCAGGCTGCCTACAGCATTATCCTTAATAATTCACACTGCAGTCAATCCTGTTCTCAATCCATTTTCACACAACTCATTGAATTGCTCTCAAGAGTGGGAATACTGACTGACTTGCTCACTCCCTAGCCCAGTAGTGGAGAGACTAATGGAAGCTCCTACATTGGGACTCTGGCTGACGTCAGCTAACCCTGTACAAAGCTGGCATCAAATAGGAGACCTCACCCACTTGTACAACCCAGGGTCTCTGAAACGTTTTCTCTGTACACTCCTGGAAGGTTGTCCATCTGAGAGAACATGACCTGGTGCCTCCTTGAGGTGTGGTGGCATTGAACTCAACGACTGGAGGAGCTTGCTACCAATCGTTGAGAACGGCGACGACTTTACCATCAAGCTGCGTCATATTGAGTCCCGATGTGTCAATGAGGCAGAGGAGGTAAGAAAAGGAATCAAATCCGACACTCGGGATCCAACTGTCCCGTGGCATGTCCTGCTCAAAGATCTGCAGGTCGAGAATCAGTCTGTTCACCCACAAAAGGGCCCGCGGAGAAACACCTGTTCTGGAGTAGAAGACATCCGCGAATCAAGAGATAGCAGGCGGTGATGACAACTTTCTATTCCACTCAATAGCGCGTTTATTTAATGCGATGTGCAAAGCATCACTCTGGCCTACCCACCGCACCGGCCTGTTTGCACTCTTCACCATGACTAGATGATCAACTCACTATGCAAAATTTTTTTTTAAAAATCAAGCAGCTGGTATTGGCAATTGCCAGACTGCAAAGCAATCCGCTCTCTGTTACTCCAAAATAAATTCTCAACTTGACTTTGATATCAAAAATGAACCTTGGAAGAGCTGCAAAAGTTCTGACTCGATTGACCGTGAACGAACTCCACCAACTTGAAACAATGGATTACTGGAAATTTGGTCTTTTCTGTTCCCACTTTCACTTGTTACAAACACAATCCTTTATTTTTCCAAGGCATGTTTATCTGATGGTGATATCTTGTTTAGTCATTTCCCCAAGGAGTTAGGACATGTTGTTAAGGATGTTGCTCATCCTTCCATTGCTTCATAAATACTTTCTAATTTATCCAGTATGCCACTTATTTACTTTAATCACTTATTTACTTTGATAGCAGAACATTTCAATCAACAGCAAAAAAAGTTAACTATGTGATGTGTTGATAAAATAGAACAAAGGAAAATTAAAGGACTACAGGAAGGTTTTAATGATACACTGTTTAAGGGGCATATTGCAACACCACACCGTATCTTTGTTCCTAAAGTATTTTGATTCCTTGGTCTGTGCATTTCTTGGGAAGTGCTATAGCACGTTGTATTTTTCTGATTAAGTCTCCTCCCAGAGTTTGCTTTCCTGTTAGGTACTGATTGGGGATTGTGTGTTGTGATCACAACTTCCTAAACTAGATGTTACTGACTTGGGAGTCAGAAACTCAATCATAATGTGCTCAGGTCTGCAACAGTACTGAAGCAGAATGGGGTGCTAGAATTGGAGCAAACTGTTGAGAAGACACAAAAATAAAAGCAGAATAACTAAGTGGGCATAACAATGGCAGATGAAATTTAATGTGGCTAAGTGTGAAGTTATACAAATGGGAAGGAAAGATCAGACAACATGAAAACTTCATGAAAGGCATTGAAATAATTAAGAATAGAGTTGAAATATCTGGGGCTCTATGTATCTAACCAATATAGATCAGTAATTAAAAAAACAAAATATTGAACTATGCAGACAACAGAAAAATACAAGCTAGAGAAGGTTGTCTTCACCTTTGGTTAGGCCAGACCATCAGTTCTGGTCACAAGGGCACCAGAGGTGGTGTGGAGAAGGGTCACAAGACTGATCCAGAATGTCAAAGATCTAAATTATGAGGAAAGACTGCAAACTTGGGGCAGGAATTGAGGCAGATACATAATCTCATGCAGCCGGATGGCATGCCAGTTTGTCGATGCAATCTTGCACTCCCAATGGTCAGATTGGAATGGTTACCCAGCTGTCAGTGGGCCAACACGCCACGAGTAGCCAATACTGCAAAAAGAGATGTTCGGTTATTGCTCGCGACATGGTGCAGAGCTGGGATCCATACTGTCGCCAGCATCAGTGTCCCAAACCAAAACAGACAATGCAGCCCATGGGCTTTCAATTCTGCAATGGAGGAATCCAAAAGAGTAAATAAGTTGGAAATTATTTCACATCAAGGTGTCGGAGCTTGATTCAAACTTGGGAAAAAGAAAGCAAGCTTAGGACTGATATCGGGGCAATTCGTCTTCACAGTGATCAATACATGGGACACTTCCAGACAATGGAAGTAGAAACCTGGATGAATTTAAGAAATAATTAGATGCTGCATGAGGAGACTCCTGGGTAGATGTACACTGATGGCCTCAATTGACTTCCCAGTCTAAATATCTTGTGAATTCATGTTTGTTGTGCATTTCAGATTCTTACCCCCCCCCCCCCCCCAAATTTCCAATAGTGGATCGCCCATGTAACTTGTAGACCCAGAAATATCTGTCTGGGACACGGTGGTAATGTCTATTTAATGGAGTCACATTTGCTGCACAAACTTTGTACGAAGATCGGATGCTAACCAGGAAATATGCAAACGTGCACGGAGATGTTGATATTAATTTTAAGGTATGAATGGTTGTGGGAGGCTACTGACTCATTTGATTCATCCATTCCAATCTCTCGCCAATGGGGCATCCAATTTTTTCTTATATTTCTCCCAGGAGCTTCCATCTTCCCTTGTATCTGGAAGGTACTTCTGTATGTTGACCATAAAATTACAGGATGGTTACAACACAGGAGACCATGCAGCCCATGGCGTCCAGACCAGCTCTCTACAACATCAGCTTTTAAATCAGTAACCGCTGGTTCCTGACCCTTCTGCCAATGGGAACAGTTCCTCCCTCTCTACTCTGCCCAGACCTCTCCTCACCATTTTGAACACCTCTATCAAATCTCCTCGCAACCTTCCCTTCTTGAGATATAGAGGGCAGTTCCAGTTTTGTCAATTTATCCATGTAACCAATGTCTCTCAATCATGGAACTCAATATTTTCTGCACACACTACAAAGCCTTTACCATCCTTCCTGAAGTGTGATGCCCACAATTGGACACAGTACTCCAGTTTTGATTGAACTAATGTCCTATTAAGATTATTCATGAGAATTCTTAATTTGAAGAAGACTTTCCCACTCTGTCCTAAAAATTCTTCTTCAGTTCTAATCGCTGCCTCCTGGATCTCCTTCCACAGTTTAAGGTATTATCCTGGGCCAATTCTCTTTTACCCTGAACGAGCTTGTACACTTTCACAAGATCAGCCCTCGAGAGACATCCTTTCCAGCATGAAATGTCCAACCTTTTCAAAGCTACCTCAGACCCTTCATGGTGGAGCATAGTTATGTGGTACTTCTAGCACCTCTCACAGGGTTCCAATGCATCTCTTAATCCTTGGCACCAGAGCTGGATGTAGTATTCACGGTGTCCTCCAACCAGAATGGTTTGATCATTAACCCCTCTCTGACCAACATCTTATTGCGGTGACTAAGGTAACTCAACATACAATTGGCTTTGCCGATTGCAGATGAATACTGGATGAACCAACATGTTTAATGTCAAGACTCGTGGGTCTTTTTGAACAGCGCTTCTCAAATATGTTGGTTCAAGGAGCCCTTTTCAAAAAGTATGGAAATCGGGGATCACCTATAAAAATGGTAATGTCATCAAGCACTAATCTTGCCCAATTTCCAATTTCACTGGGTGAACTTGTGTTTTTGCTGTTGGTTTGAGTTCTAGTTTTTTTTTTAAAGACCTTGTCTTGAATAAGACTGAACTCATCTCGTACTCACCTTGGTTCACCCAGTGATCTTCCAGCCATTCTCAATGCCTTGGCCATGCGCTCCAAGGTAGGATACTCATCTTGCTCTGCACTCCACTTGTGGCACTACACTCCACTCCTGCTATGCGTCAAAAGCCTTCACACGCTGTTTTGACCAATTACTAACCTTCAGAAAGTCTTGATGGACCCTTTAGGGATCTGTTGACCTCAGTTTGAGAAACAATGGGCAGGAGTCGGCAGCTGCTCCTTGGCCTGTTTCTCGGCCACGCGCCATTCGCTGGCGGCGCGATTCTACCTCCCGGCCGACTGTCAATGGGATTTCCCATTGTAACCACGGCAACCCCGGGAGTGGCTGTGATGTCGGCAGGAACATGAATCGCAACAACCGGAGAATTCCTGCAAATGTCTTGTAGCTTAATTCTCAGCTACTTCAATTCCATTCATGGAGTACGTGTCTACCTTTCATCATACGTAACGTAGCACTGTTTCATTTGCTATACTTTATTCCCCACTTGCATCTTGTCCAATTTCACTGTCCCTCCGAATGCGGTTTCTGCAAATTTGGCCCCTTTGCATCGAGTTTCTCAAGCCAGGCACGATTCTGTCAAATCCTTTGTTTTTTTTTTTAAAAACATAAATGACATTTCTTCAACAAAAAAGTATGGTACAAGCAGACCACCGAATGCACACGGATGAGGGAAGACCACACGTTCTACCCTAGCTTACCTGCCCAGGAAACAATTAAACTGGACCGCAAATGAACCTATCAAGCATCAGCTGCATCAAATTATAGAACCCCTATAGCGCAGAAGGCCATTCGGCCCATTGAGTCTGCACTGATCCTCCGAAACAGCACTCTATCTCGGTCCACTCACCCGCCCTATCTCCGTAACCCCACTCACTGATCATGTCCAATCCACCTAACCTGCACATCTTTGGACTGTGGGAGGAAACCCACCCAGTCATGGGGAGAACGTGGAAACTTCACACAGTCACCCAAGGTCGGAATCAAACCCAGATCCCTGACACTATGAGGCAGCGGTGCTAACCACTGTGCTACCCTAGACTTGAGGAAAGCTGTAGTGGTTGAAGAGCCGCTCTCGGACTCGATCACATCATCTTGGTAGGTACTCAAGTCGAGTGCTGAGGGGAGCACTTTAGTTCTTTTTTTAAATACTCTGATTTTGCAGCTAGTGCCGGCGCCCGTGTGGGAACTGTGGCGTTTTACGATGCCAAAATTGTGGTTGAACCCTCACTGACCAGTGAGGGGTTAGCAGCAACGCCAGATAAAGCTCCCGCCTCCCACGCCAAAAACAGCCAGAGAATGGCCGGGTCTGTGGCCGCGCAAACGCACGGCGACGACCTGCAGCGGTCGCACCGTTCAACATGGCAGCGGCCGTGTGGGGACCCGACCTGCCAAATACAGCCACACAGGACAACCCCTGGCCACTCCCCACCGGTCCCCCCAGCCCTCATGGAAGCCCCCCCCCCCTCCCCCCCCCCCCCCCGCCAGTGGAAGGCTCCCGACCCATTATGGCGGCGCTGGTCACAGTCCGAGGCCGCTACATCAGGTTTCCGACTGCTCAGACCACACGTCAACCGCCCGGTCAGGAACACGGCCCATTGGGGGGGGGGCGGAGCATCAGGAGAGGGCCTTCCGATGATGCGTCAATGTCGTTCCAACTGCGTGCAGCGCGCGACACGACGACGCCGGTTTCGTGGGGGTGGAGACTCGATAACCAGCGTCAAACCGGCGCCGAACCCGCTTTGGGCGGTGGAAAGAATTCTCTTCCCGATCGCCGATTACGATATCGGCATCGAGCAATGAGGAATCCTGCCCCATATTTTGATTGAGACACTAAACTGAAGCCTAGTCACAGCCTCTTCACATGGCCCGAAGGATCGCTGGCACTATTTAAGCAATTGTTCGTGGATAACAATACTAAACTTATCAGATGACGCTCTGTTACTTATGTATGTAAACCAAGATTAAACCAAAATTAACAGGTTTTCAATCATGAATTTTATTCCTGTTGAAGCTACTGGATTTGCAGGTGGCACCAGAACGTTGGGTATCAATGAGACAGGCAGCAGTATATCCAATAGGGAATTCAGCAGAACATTCTTCACCAGTGAGAATATAGAACTAGCTATCATAGGGATAGTTGCAGAGAATGGTAGCGATGCATTCATGGACTGCAATAAACTCGAGGGTAAAAGGGATGGAAGGGTATGTTGATAAGGTTTGAAGAAGTGGACTGAGAGGCTTATACAATCGACAATGGTTTTATGGTCACCATTAGACTTTTAATGCCAGATTGTTACTGAATTGAAATTTCCCCATCTGCAGTGGCAGGATTTGAACCTGGGCCTCCAGAGCACTACGCTGGGTCTCTGGTTTACTACTCCAGTGACAATATC